>NC_045444.1:11756232-11765031 GCF_002776525.5 Piliocolobus tephrosceles | reverse complement strand
CCTGCTCTGTGTCTGATGTCCCTGTGGACACATGGGGACAGGTCAGATTGTGGATGGGGACCCTGCTCTGTGTCTGATGTCACTGTGGATACATGGGGACAGGTCAGACTCTGTGGATAGGGACCCTGCTCTGTGTCTGATGTCACTGTGGACACATGGGGACAGGTCAAACTCTGTGGATGGGGACCCTGCTCTGTGTCTGATGTCACTGTGGACACATGAGGACAGGTCAGACTCTGTGGATGGGGACCTGCTCTGTGTCTGATGTCACTGTGGACACATGAGGACAGGTCAGACTCTGTGGATGGGGACCTGCTCTGTGTCTGATGTCACTGTGGATACATGGGGACAGGTCAGGGTCTGTGGATGGGGACCTGCTCTGTGTCTGATGTCACTGTGGATACATGGGGACAGGTCAGGGTCTGTGGATGGGGACCTCCTCTGTGTCTGATGTCCCTGTGAACACATGGGGACAGGTCAGGCTCTGTGGATGGGGACCTGCTCTGTGTCTGATGTCCCTGTGGATACATGGGGACAGGTCAGGGTCTGTGGATGGGGTCCCTGTGCTGTGTCTGCTGTCCCTGTGGGTTCTTGAGGACAGGTCAGGCTATGTGGATGAGGACCCTGCTCTGTGTCTGATGTCCCTGTGGACACATGGGGACAGGTCAGGCTCTGTGGAAGGGGGACCTGCTCTGTGTCTGATGTCACTGTGGATGCATGGGACAGGGTCAGAGCTCTATTGCTGTCATCTATGGCAGCCCTTGAGGAGATCTGCTCACACTGTCATTCAAGGACATCCTTTTTTCTTCTGAGGTAACAACGAAGTTAACCATGATGAATAATAAAGAACGTAGTACAAGTTCAGTGTCTTCCTTGCTTATAACTTAATGTATATATTTTGTGAGGACAAGTATTTGTAATTTTGAAGCAGTCTTTTGAGAATGTCAGTTGGTCCAGCAAAATAGCAAAGACAGCTGCTGAGGGACTGCAGGTTTTAAAAAGTTCCACAAACTTTTTAAATAGCTGATTTTATTCTTCAAAGCCACGCTAGGAAGCAGGTAGTCTTGTCTGCATTTGTATATGAGAAGGTGAGACACACAGAGGGTAAGTTACTTCCCCACATTGATACAGCTGGTATATATTTCTTGTTCAATATTTATTTTTCCAAGTACAAATATATTTTATTCATGTATCTCAAAGATGACACAGAAATTGGAATTGACTGTCATCACCAAACCTTTCCAGATTAAGGTGTAGTGGACACTTCAGGGTGCTGCCCAGAACCTCTCCTCTTCAGGACTTCCTTCTCTTCATGTCTGGGAATTTGAAGGCCGACATCTCGCAGCTGAGCTCTTGGGTGAAGAGAGCACCAGCCCCTCCTCAGGGGAAGCCTGAATGCAACAGCTGATCAGTGCAGAGACAGGAAGGCTGGTCCTCCTCGCCCTGACTCTGCACATTCATCTCAGCTCCAGAGTTGCCTGTGGGATGGGCTGAGGCCTTTGCTGCTGCTGCCGCACACAGCTTCTCTCTCCACCCTGCCCTGCCCCCACCCTCCATCTGGGTACTCATCCTGAGGACCCACTTCCTACATGCACATCTTTGTCTCTGGTGGGCATTCAGGGAAACAACTCAACCCGTGACATAAGGAGCAGTGGCTCGTGGTGTCTGCCCCAGAGGACGGAGACCCAAAGTGCCTTGCTCTTTTGGAGCAGTCTGCGGAATTCGTGTGTTGGTGGCAAGGGAGTCACTGTGTCTGTGCCATACAGGCTTTGCCATGTTGTCCTTCTTGCCTGTCTGAACATTCAGAGACAGAGCACCTTGAGCAGGCAGATGATTAAGTGAAAATAATACCTAAAAAATGTTTATTATTTCTTTTTTTATCAAGTAGGGAACACATTGGTATTTTGGTGTCCCCAAATTCCTATCTTATGTCAATTAATAGAATCAAAGTCAGATAGGCAACTCATTTGGATATTTCTCCATATAATTATCCTGCTTTGGAAAACATTGCTTTTTTAATCTATTTTTGAATTTTCATAATAAGTGGTCAGAAATTAACACTCTAAAAGATGAAATTTTGGTGCTACTATAGGTCGACCATCTGGGACTATCAGAAATGCTTGTGACCGGAAGTGTTTTGAATTTCAAGTGTTTTCAGATTTTGGAATATTTGCATTATACTCTACTTATGGTCGAGTGTCTCTGTTCCAGTAATATGAAACCTGAAAGGCTCCAATGAGCATTTCCTTTGAGCAGCGTGTTTGAACTTGAAGCATTTTGGATTCCAGATTTTCAGATTAGGAATGCTCACCCTGTGTCTCTAATTTATCAGCTTATTGTCTCGATTTTGTTGCCACTGGGCTCTCCTGTGGTGGTAGACCAGGAGACCGGACACGTTCTTCAGGTGCACAGTTTTGGATACAGATGTTACTGTCATTTTTATAGTTTTCCCTTTCAAAGTTATTTAAAAATTAATAAAACAAGCCAACAGAAAATTTAACATATTCAAAGTATCCTGATTTCATTGCTTTCTATTCTTACATATTGTTTTCTTTAATCTACATTTTTGGATTTAATTTGCTGCTATGTTTCTAGAACCTTGAGATAGAAGCTTACTTTTTAAAAATCTGTACATTTAAGGTTGTATGTGTTCTTTCAAGCATTTTCAGCTGCATTTCACAAACTTTAATGTGATCTTATTCATTTCTTAAAGTTCGAAATGTTTTCTAATTTCACTTGTAATCTTCTTTCACACATGAATCCTTTAGAAGTTATTGGCTTAATTATCAAACAACTTAGGATTTTCTTGCCATTTTACTTTTGTGACTTGTTTCTCACTTAATGTGATCAGAGAAAATATTCAACCTTTTGAAATGTTTTGAATCCTGCTTTGTTAGTCAGCATATGATCAAATTTTATCATGTCCCATGCGTACTTACAAAGGACAAATGCTCTGTCATCATCCGACTCACTCTTCTATACTTGCTGATTAAGTTGCTCTGCCCATAAATGACATGGCTGGGACTTGAGCCCTGGTGTTCCAATTCTAGAATTCATTCCTTTAACCATGAAATTCTCCTGTCTCTCTTCAAGATCCTGGGTAAGCACCGCACCCTAAGCTACCAGATTAGTAGCCTGTGTTTGGAAACAGGGGTCTTGGCGGGAGTCTCTTTGGTTGTCTTGAGAAGTGAGGAAGGTGGAGCTGTCAGTCATTGCACAGTCTGTATTTAGGAATACACCATGCAAGAGCCATGAACAATGTGTATTTAGGAATATGCTGCATAAGAGTCATTGCACAGGTTGTGCAGGAAAACATCATGCAGGAATCATCGCACAGTCTGTATTTAGGAGCACACCCTCCAGTAAGGCAACCTGAGATGTTGGAGATAAATCTAGAGAAAATGAATGCTCTCACAAGATTCTCCGCTATTAGTTTTCCATTGCAATGGACACAAATGTAGTGACTTAAAGACAACACAGATTTATTATCTGATGGTTCTAGGGGTCGGAAGTCTGACACATTTCTCACAGGGGTGCATTTCCTCCTGGTGGCTCCAGGAGAGAGTCTGTTTCCTTGCTTTTTACAGCTTCTAGACGGGCCCACATTCCTCCGCTGTGGCATGTTTCCCGTCGTGAAATCCAGCAGTGTTGGGCTGAGTCCTCTCATGCTGCCATCTCTCCAGATCTCCCTTCTGCTTCCTCCTTCCACTTATAAAGACCCCTGTGATGACCTTGACCCACCCCGATAATTGAGAGATAATTCAGGAGCATCTCCCTATGTGAGGTAAGCCGAGTCAGAGCCTCAGCTGCACCTGCAAGCTCCACTCCCCTTTGCCATGGAACCTGACACATCCGCAGGTTTGAGGGAGTAAGGCCTGAATTTTTTTTGGAGCCCGTTATTCCACCTACTACACCCTCAATCATAAGCTGAATTCCTGTTACTCTGGAATGTACCTCCCTCAAAGATTTTAAATAATAAGAAAAAGTCAGATGAATGCATTCAAAGAATGGAAAAGGGATTCCAGGAGAATACAAATGGCCAATAATCGGTGAAAACTTCTCAGCCTCACTAGTCATTTGGAAAATGCAAATTAAAACAGCAAGATCCCAAATCTTCATCTCATTTTAAAAATCAGATTGGCAAGAAATGTTTGTTGGATCAATGAATTTTGTTTAAGAATGGGAAAAGGCTTGTAGTATATCAGAACCTCCAAACCCACCCATAGAGGCAGGTGTTTCGGGAAGTCTGGATGTGGTGAGGCTGCCCTGTGGTAGCTGGCACTGGTGCAGTGACACTCCAGGCCACAGTGCTAGGATCCAGCACTGTGCAGCCCTGGGCCTGTGTGCACTGAGCCAAACAAGACCCAGGTCCTGGCAGGACTGGCCCGGAGGCTTCCAGGGAAGAAGTGGGCATCACTCTGCATTCTTCCCTGTGAAAGTGGATGTCACCCTACATCAAAGCATTTCTGGATTTCTCACATTTCTGCTTGTCCTCCTCATGAATAAAACCTGAGGAATCAAATAAAAATCTCTTACAAAAAGAGAGATCAATTCTGGGCGATGACCTACCCTATTTATTATGTATACAGTTTTCAGTCTCAGTAGATTTTATTTAAAAAAAAAAGCCCTGTCCCATATTGTATTAAAGACCATTGTATAGTATTGATTTTCTTCTATGATAAACTGGATAAAGGGAAAATGCAGGAAAGACACACTCCACAAACTCTATGCAATGAGATTGGACTTCCCCCAGTAATCCTGTTTTGAAATATATATTTGAAAAACAGAATTCCCAGCTGAAAAGAAAGATATTCTGAAGGAATTAATGTCACATAGGGCTCAAAATGAAAGCTGAAAAATACATCTCTAAATCGAAGTCAACAGCAATGAGCATGCCCACAACTGTTCCCTGCACACCTGCCCGCCACCGCCTCTCATCTCATGGACCCTGTTCACGCTCATCTGGGTCGCCTCTTCAATTTTGTAGGTTGCAGATTTTATTACACAATGAACCTCCTGCAGGCCAAGCTGTCATCTGACAGAATTATCTTGTAAGGAAGGCAGTCCCAACCCTCCTTTCCCGCCCACCTCCTAGAGAAGGAGGTGGAGGCAGCCCCACACCCCACGTCTCTACCATGGGGAAGTCCAGATCCCCATGCCACGCACAGGTCCCCAGCATCACTCAAGCTGTCCTCTCAGGACAGTGGCCACCTCCGATTGTCTCTCCTTTCTTCCAGCCACCACCCAGGATGCCACTTCCTAGCAAGAGTAGACAAGAAGGAGCAAAAGTCATCAATCAAACAAACCAACCCTTTGCAAATTATTTCTGAAGAACATTAGCTCCAAGAAAATGTTAATGATTCCAGGAAATGTTAATAGCATCCATAAAATGTTTGGGAAAGGTTGTATTAAACACAATTAAATAGGTTTCTGTACTCCAATGACATCCTAGTTCCTGGAGTTCTAGCAGCATATTTTATTCATCAGGTATTTTTCTTTGAAGATTTAGCTGTGCCATATAAGAAATAGAACTCTCAATAAAATAATCATTTCAAAAATAAATGATAGGAGCAGGAAGAGCTGATTTGTTGAGCACTTTCTTTGTATGTACATATGCATTAACTTGTTTAGTCTCCACACCAACCCCCAAAGGTGGATTCTCTTATTGTCCCCACTGAACCGAGGAAGAAACTATTAATGCTTCAATGTAAAGATAATTTACATTCTAAAATACCAATACTAGTCAACTAAAGATAACCATTAAAAGGGAAGGTTTTAAACTACGGGATCTGTCCTCTTAGAGTCCTGGGACCAGTACAGTGTGGAGTGAAGCCCTGGCCCGTGAGCCTACTGTCAGCACTGCCCGTTCCTGGGTGTTTTCCAGGAACCAGGTTGTGAGTGGATCCCATCAGGAATCAGGGGCCCCTCAGTGGGTACAGCTGAACAGAATTTAATAAGGGGCTCTTTATAGAGTGGGGTGGGTAATGAGGGCAACAAGGGAGAGGCGAAAACCCAGGGCCTAGCAGCTACAAGAGACCTTCACCACCCGTTGACCTAAAGGGTTAATGGTGACAGTGGGCATGTTGAGGGCTGTGGCCATGGGTAAGGGGCTGGCTGTTGAGAGCCATGGCTGTGGGTAAAGAGATGGAGTAGTGATCCAGGGGCAGATGTACCCCACACTCCCGCTCCTCACCTCCTCACCTGTTAACACGTTCTGTCATGTTCACAGCTGTATTCCAGACAATCAGAAAAAGCCTGACGCAATGAACTAAACATAGGGATGCATCATCTATGTCTAGAGATGCTCCTTCCCCAGCTAGGATTTGGAATTGCTTGGATTAAAATGCAGGAATGTCCCAGGCTTAGTCTGATAGGACATGGTGCCTCTTACAAAATGGTAGACAGGTTGGGAAAAGCCTTTGGAAGCAGCCTGGAGTCACGGTGGTGCTCAGAACAAGGGACCAGAGGCCACGGTTCAAATCTACCTTCCTTAATTACTTGCTAGATATGCAACCATAGGGTATTTAACTTTTCTAACTTCTCTTAAAAAGTATGATAATGATGATGATGTTGATGATATGGATATCATAGAGCCATGGAAAGAGTAAATACGATTAGCTATTAACTGTCCAAAAATAGCTTGTTCGACAAATGTTGTCCAGGAAATGGTCTCTTCTTCCTTCTTTCCTAGCTTTGGAGGTAGAAATCTTAAATTTATAGGCATGGGGTAAAGGAAGGAGCCCTGTATACTCTGTCTTCATTGCAGCCTGTTTTAAAATTCCAGATCATCTGGGAGAATTGTTACCCAATACAGTAACAGGAATAGTGAAAGAGAGGGCTCCCAATCTTCCCAAAGGCCTATCTCTGTGACTGCATCACAGGTAATGAACTTGATGGTCATGAAAGCACAGTACAGCACGTGTCTCCCTGTGCTGTGCTGAGAATACGCTGCGGGGCTTTACTGGTTGACTTACTAACAGTGGGATTGGCATTGCTTATGATTGAAAAAGAATCAGAGTAAACTCAGCCCCTCATTCCTTGGCTTGCCTTCTACCCTTTTTATACCTGCATCGTCTAATGTAGTAGAAGAGAATAATTTGGACTAGATTTAGCCCTTTGGTGGAAATGAAGTCTTGGAGAGTAATACTACTAAGGAAAGAGTTCGCTTCTTACCTGCTTCCCTGCCTTCTCCCACCCAGCTGGGATGCCCATTTATCTCCCCTCTGCCCCAGTCATTTAGCTTAGCAACTCTTTGTTGAGTGTCTCCTCTGTGCCAGGTTCCACACTGGGTGCTGGGACCTTCTTGCTGTATGCACACAGCTCTTGCCTCCAGAGCCCAAAGTCTAGCAGTGCCCCAGCAACTTTCCACTGGGAGGCCTTCTTGGGACTGTGAGTCACTCCAGAGCCCTTTGTGACTGTGGTGCATGGGTGACATCAACTTTCTGTAAATGCACTTTTACAATCCTACTTCTGAGTGCAGGCATCCATGGGAGAGAATGTCTGTTGATTTGCACCAGTTAAAATCTGAGTTCTACTGTTGTAGAAAACCACCTAGGTTGGTGTAATCAGAAGAGGCAAGTGGTGGAAGACACTGGGTGGAAGATGAGTTCCCTAGGGAGGCTGGAGAGGATGGCAGATGGGATGCAGGCAGAGTGATGCCTTGAGTGACTCCACAGCCTGTTCTCATGGAGCTGACCTTGCCAAGCCGAGGTCACATGCCTGCACCTCTGCTGCTAGGGAGACCAGTTTCTGGTGTCTATCTTGCTAAGCCACAAACCCACAGGAAGAGCTTGCTCTGCTGTGGGACGGGTGTTGAGATGACAAATCTGTGTGGCAGGCTTTGTTCCATTCTTGCCTGCTACCCAGACGGTGGCATCGCCTTCTCTCCTGGTCTTTCTCACCCCTCCCAATTTTATGACAGTCAGGTCACATAAAAAGGCCCCCTTTAAGTCTGTGCTTATTCTGCTGTCTAATAAATGCAATACTTCATGAGCACATTCCCTAACTACACAGTCCTCTGTGTGTGATGCAGCACCTCTGGTCACCCGGGGGATAGCTGCAAAAGGAGAAGGAAGCCCAGAGAAAGAGAAGTTTCTTCCAGTTGGTCCCTCAAAGGCCCTGTATCAGGATCCCCTCACCTGCCACCGAACACCGCTGATAGATTCTGACAAATGAACAGAGATTTTACCATGCTGGACTAAGAACCACAGTACTACATAGAAAAATGGGTGCCCACTGCATTTCATGAGGACCTTTCTAGAAGACGGGAGAACAATCATCAGGACATTTAGTGTTGAAGAATAATTTACAAGCCTTGCTGAGTTGTCCTGATCAGCAATAAAGATTAAAAATTGCATGCTCTCCAGAAGAAAAAGAAGATCATGGTGAAGAAGATTACTTTAGATCAAACTTTTGCAGCTCCTAGGAAGAGCTGAGCCCTGCAGCACTCTGGAGCCTAGCTGAGTTGGAATGAGCCTGGCAGTGGGAGTCCCAGCCGGTCACATGGCCCTCATTCTTGCAAACATGAGAAAATGGTCTTCAGTGACTGCTCACTGTATGAGGTCAGGAGAGGGTTTCAGGAGGCCTTTGCGTCATTGGCCAAGATGACTGTTCTGAGTGGAGAAGCCATGCCGGGTTGCTGGTGTAGACATGGAGCCATGCCAGGTCACTGCTGTAGACATGGAGCCATGCCGGGTCGCTGGTGTAGACATGGAGCCATCCCGGGTCGCTGCAGTAGACACGGAGCCATGCTGGGTCGCTGGTGTAGACAGGGAGCCATGCCGGGTCGCTGGTGTAGAC
>NC_045444.1:11673890-11756222 GCF_002776525.5 Piliocolobus tephrosceles | reverse complement strand
TAGACAGGGAGCCATGCCGGGTCGCTGGTGTAGACAGGGAGCCATGCTGGGTCACAGGTGTAGACACAGAGCCATGCCCTGTCACTGGTGTAGACACGGAACCATGCTGGGTCACTGGTGTAGAAATGAGATGGGGGGATGATTAGAGGTGTGGGTTCTCCTTTCCACTGCCAGGAAGTTGCTCTACTGCATGGTCAGAATCCTCAGGACCAGGAGAAGGTGGACCTCACCCTGGTGGTGAGTGGCTTTAGGAATTTTGCTAGAATTGCTAGAAACGGTGGTATCCTGACATTTCCATTGTTCCCTTGCCCTTGTTGCCACTGAGAATGGCAAGGACCCACGGAGAAGGCTTAGGATCAGACAAGAAGGGTGAGAACAGCGACCACCTGGGCAGCAGTGAGGAAGGATGGCTTCAACCTCCACACACCTGCCAAAGTGCTGCACAACATACGTGACAGGCAAATGCATACGGATAATGTTGTAATCACTAAGGACAAGCTGACTTTGAGTCCAGCTCAGTATTAGTGGGTGTGACTGTAGAGTGTTGGAAGTGTGGAATGGAGTTACTGTAAGAAGTCAGGGGTGGGGACACAGGGCTTCTCCAGGGAAGAGAGTCTCCACAATATCCATAATGACTGACCCGGAATGAGCACAAAAGGGAATTGAGGAAATGCGCCTACATTTGGCAAAAAGGATGTTCTGGTGAACATTGGCCTTCAGTGGCCAATTTCAGGAGATTAAAGTGGATAGAAACCCAATGTGAGAAAAATAAAAATGCTCATTCACTTATGAATGTTAGGATGAAAATGGAGTAAAAAAAAATGATAGTTGGTGAATGAGAGTAAAATTGTGTATTTTATGCTGTCTTTCCACTGGGGGTTGACTAGACGCAGAACTCTTTAGGACCTAAGATTTCACATAATGGACCCGGGAAGCTGGATTTGCTTCTCTTGACCCATTTATGTGGCCATCTATACAACCCATTTCCATGGCATGGCGGCGGCTGCTGTCAGAAACCTCACACTCACTGCCTTCATTGCTTTCCTAATAAATGGTAGAAAGCGACGTGCATGGATTTCAAGAATAACTGAGCAAAAAGGGCAAACGCAGTCAGCTCCAGGAAAAAATCCCACACAGAGGACAAAAGAACTCTGTGATGAGATGTTCTGTTTCTTTTTTTATTGGATCCAGCTGGAAAGCATTGATCGTAGAGAAATGAGACCCTCCTCGTGGTTACCTCTAGGCATTGCACTATTGTAGAGAAATGAGACCCTCCTCATGGTTACCTCTAGGCATCGCACTATCGTAGAGAAATGTGACCCTGCGTCGTGGTTACCTCTAGGCATTGCACTATCATAGAGAAATGTGACCCTGCCTCGTGGTTACTTCTAGGCATTGCACTACCGTAGAGAAATGAGACCCTGCCTCGTGGTTACCTCTAGGCATTGCACTTGCATGGAGGCACTTGTGTTAAACTACAGAGAGGAGATTTGATAAGGGCAAGAAAAGACAAAGGCTAAAAAACTTTAGTGACTTTATCTTAAACTATATCTCAAGTGATTAACAGGTAAATTTTATAGAAGATCGGTATTTCCTACATTTTTCACATCTGATGACTAAACATGTTTCGCTATACCACACTACATTACACTGGATGAATTTCACTACACTACACTACACTACATTACACTATATGACTGGATGTCACTAAAACACCACGAAGCACAGAAGCTTACATGTCGAACAGGTAATATCCAACTCTGTAGAAAACAAAACAATACAAGATCGCAGCGTGGAGAGAGTCCTTTTCTCTTTAAGTGCAATGGAGTCCACGCCAGACCACAGAACATGAGACACTTTTCTCAACCTAAATGGTCCATTAATTCGTTCACTGTTTAGCAAATGAGGGTGCAAATTCATATCCTTTATCAACACAGAGTAAGGTATGTTATTGGAACACGGGATCTGTACATAAAAGTATTTTAGTTGGCCGGGCGTGGCGGCTCACGCCTGTAATCCCAGCACTTTGGGAGGCCAAGGTGGGCAGATGGCAAGATCAAGAGATCAAGACCATCCTGGTCAACACAATGAAACCCCGTCTCTACTAAAAACACAAAAATTAGCTAGGCATGGTGGCATGTGCCTATAGTCCTAGCTACTCAGGAGGCTGAGGCAGGAGAATCGCTTGTACCTGGGAGGTGGAGGTTGCAGTGAGCCAAGATCGCACTCCAGTCTCACGACAGGCTGAGACTCCATCTCACACACACAAAAAGTATTTTCGTTAGAAGTGACTTGTTTCATTGCTTTAAAGCACCCCCTTTAAGAGGAGATGGTCGATATTCTCTTCTTTTCAACAGCCTGTTTCTACAGTTACTGGTCCATACCTCAATCCCGAACTCCACGACATCTGGGAAAAGGACAGGCAGAAGTGTGTGTTTGGGACAGGAACAGGTGAACACAGGAAAGAGTGTTGACTTCTCATCTCCTCGTGAAATATGGATATGTTTTTACAATTCCCTATCCATTTCTTATGACTGAGGTCAAGGATCACCACAGTCAATAAAGAACATGCCATCTGGTACTACAAGGCAACGTTGCCACCCAGGTATGGGCAGAGGCTGCACTTCAGAAACGTACACACTGATGCAGTAGAGTCCTTTTGTTTCCCAGTGGGGAATGGCTAGACATTTACAATTTCAGCAGGCCGTTTTCATTAACACTGGCCGTGGTTCGTCGCTAATCTCATAACCGGTTTGATAATGTTAAAAAGTCAATAACTGGCTGGAAGCAGGAGCAGGAGCAATCCACACAGTGTGAGGCAGGTCCTAAGGGGAGAAAGGATATATTACAAAACTCAAGGGGCCTTGACAGCACTGCTCAACAGCTCGGAAAGAAAGTGAAGCTAGGTGCGCACCAGCATAAATTCCGGGGGGATTAAAGGCTTGCATCTTTAATAGATTATAATCATAGACGTATTAAAAAAACACAGAAGTAAATATTTCCATAATCCTAGGAGAGGGACTTCTGAAGTAGAAACCAGAAGAGGGAAAGGGCTGATTTGATTATGCAAACAGTTTCAACATTCACACATAAAAATTACTATAAACAAAATTAAGAATCAAAGTTTAACTCAGGAAAAAATTTCAATCAAATAGAACTGGGTTACTCTTCTCCAAACCTAAAGAAGTCTGAATGATCATTAAAAAGATAAACACCTCAATACAAAAATATGCATAAAGAATATGCACGGTTAATTCCTATCATAAGAAATACAGATAACTAATAAGCCCATCAAATGCTTTGTAATAAAAATACAAATGTAAATGAGACACCCTTATTTTGCCCATTAAATTGACACCAATTTTTTACATAAGCAAAAATACAGCAAAATTTATATTCATGAGCCTGTAAGGAAATGAACAAAGGCAAGAGTGAATTAACAATAAGGATTAAAATCTCACATGCTTTTCTGTTGTGCTATTATTTCTTCACCTAGGAATTTAAGAAAAACTAGGATGCTCTAATGTGCAAGTATAGAACACATGGAAAAGGATTTCTATTTAAAGATGGACTGTTTTTATCTAGAGAGAAGCCCTTGGGTAGGCAACTCCAGGGCTTCATGGCTCTCTCACAGGAGGGCTCTGATGGGCCTCCGTGCAGACCCCCTGCCCCCTCTCATGACAGCAAGGTGGCTGCTAGGGTTCGAAGTGGCACTTTATACACAACCAGAGCCAAAGGTTAGAGGAAGAGGTGGTTTCTTCCTGAGGATCTGAACTTTCATTTTCATGGAGGAGCAGCTTTCCTAGACTGTCTTGGTCAACTTAGCTTTTCATCCGGTTGGCCCAAACTACATCACATGTCCATTCTCTAGCTGCAAGGGAGGCTACTGAATGGTTCCAAGACATTTTTAGGGTCTATTGTGAGAGGCAAACTGTCAGCAAAGAGCACAGGCAAAGAGATCGACTGGTGGGGTGATGGAACACAGTCTCTCACAGGAAATCAGGATGACACCAAGGTTTTTCTCATTACTGCAATATTGCTAGAGTAGGAAATTGGAAAAAATGTAACCAATGAACACATAGTTATAGTCAAGCAAGATGGTGAAATACTATTGCCATATTCAAAGTAATACTACAAAGGAATACTTACTGACATGGAAAGATTCGTGCTCGTGACACATTAAACAGGCTACAAAACAGTATTTGCCATCTAACCCTACTTAGCCCATACAGACTCTCATCCATATACTTACACCCTTACACATAAACATACACATACACACAAGGCATTCAAGATAGCTGTGGATCATTTGAAATCCCTCTTATCCAGATGTGGGGGTCTATGGTCCTTCTCTTTACATCTGAGCTGGCCTGTGCCTGCTTTAACTGATAGAGACCAGCAGAAATGATGTGATGCCAATTCCAGGCACAGCCTTCATGAGGAATTGCCCCTTCCCCTGGGCCTCTTGGAAGCAGGAATGTGCTAGAGTCAGCTCCTACCAACACATAGGAGCCCATCATTAACATGTCAGGAAGTCTGTCGTGTGCTATCATGAGAATAACTTGAAACTGGCAACGTTCATCAGGATGCTGGTGCCCTCCTCCAGGAGAGATGTGCCACTCAACTGCTGGAGACCCTCGAGTCCACCTGCAGAGGGAGAGGGACCCCTGCCCACTGGAGTCAGCCTCCTGCCGTCCCTGCCGTGTGGCTGAAGAAGTCTTGGGTACTACAGGTCAGCCCTGTTGCTACCTGTGTGCTATTAAGTCAAGTTGGGTGGCCCCATATGAAAGAGAAGGATTTCCCAGATGAACTCTATTCAATTTCCTGACCCACAAAGTAGTGAGATGTAATAAAACGACTGCTATTTTAGCTCTTGGATTTTTTTAAAGTATAATTTTAAACCTGATAGATAACTGGTAGAGCCATGAATAGTGACTATTTCTGAAATAAATGGTTAGCCTTTATTTTATTCTATTTCTTTATCTTCATACTTGCATCTTTTTATGAATATTAATACTAATATAATAAGAAACTAGTCAAATGGCTCGTCTAGAGGGGAAATAGGACATTGTGAGAGGTGCATGGCTGCTTCTAGAAAAAATGTCTTCTTCCTCCATTGTGGGCCTGTTTCCACAGTCCTGGCCAACAGACCTTTAATTGCAGGTCTTCTCAAAGCTGTGCACAGTGGTAGATGCTAAAGCCAAAAGCAGAGGAAGTGTTTCATGGTTGCAGAAAGAGTGTTTGCCTCTAGAACCCACCATACCTGAGGTTGACCAGCCATGTGACAAGGAACAGGTAGCTCATCTTCTTTGGATCCCAATTTCCTTGTATGTAAAATGGGAAGTAAAAAACTTCTGCTTTTTCAAGGTTTCTGTATGGATCAAACAGCATTAAGTGTGTAAAATGTCTGGCCCTGTACCCAAAAGAATGTTAATAGCAAATCAACAATCATGGTTACTGTTTCACAGACGACACATGGGAACTGCCCTTAATTATAGATTAATTGACAGGAGACCCAAGATTATAGCCTCATAATGGGTCCCTAGATTTCAGGCCACCTAACTGAACAGGGACAACTCAAGGAGAGAGGATTGAGGGAACACACTCCTCCCAAACCAAACCCCTCCAGGATGGAACCTCATCTTCAAGGCCTGTTTTCTAAGGTATCCAGCCACGAGCCCTAACTCCTGGAAGGGGCTCAGTAGTTTGGCTCATTCCACAAGAAAGTTCTGCTGATGTGTCTACAGTTGGCCACCGTGCTCTGTTTGCACAAAGTTACATCCACAGTGGGAGCCATGAGGGCCCTTGGGGAAGGCCCTGGGGCAACAGGCAACACTGCCATTGGGAAACACTAGCTTGAAGAATTCTATACCTGCCCACAGTTTTTAAACACACAACCTCACACCACACACACACATGGTGCTCCATTGCTGGTGCTGTGCTTGAGGGCTCAGGCCATCTGCTTTCCTTCATTCGGGTCGACAGTTTACAATTTCGAATGCCTGGAGGTGACTGAGTGCTGAAGGAGGGTCTGAGCCTAGGAGATCATGCAGGTGAAGCCGGTGAAGCCAGGTGTCGGAGCTGCTGGGGAAGGAAAGGAGGCTCGCCACAGATGTGGAGCTGTTCACATCCAGCCATGGGAAGCACTTGTTAAGCAAGGCTGGCTTTTAATTAAAATGTTCAATTATAATGCTGTAATTAAAGATGGAAGGGGATATCCAGGGATGTCTTCAATTCCAAACAGCACATCCCCCCACAGAGGATGGCTTTACTCTCATTTTCCAGGGGAGACCTTGCGTAGGACTATGCCCAGGAGAAAACCAGCAAATGTTTTGATACACAGAGGTACTTTTGGGGTGGGGTGGGTGGAACAACTGTATGAATATACTTTATTTAACTATAAGAGCAATACGTGTCCACTGTAACAACAGCAACCAACAAAAACACAAAAAAGCCAGACTCAACACAGAACTGCACAAATAGCTCCTGCTAGGGACGTTCCTTTCTAGAAGATGGAATAGACATTCTCTTCCTTATTCCTCCCATTAAGTACAATTAACACCCCGGATGTTAGATACGAAACAGACACAGGGAGACTCGGAAAGGTGGAGAGAGGAAGGCAGGCTGGCTGGGACCTCGGGATGTGAGAAAGCACGCAGGGTGAGTCCCCTGCGTTTTCTTCGTGCCGAGAACATCCAAGACCCGATGACGGAAAAGCTGGCAACCTGGGAACGTCAATGAACATGGAGAAAAAAAGCCGCAAGAAAATCCTGCTCCTTCCAGCCGCACGACTGGGAATGGGGCAGCCTAGCAAGACAGAAACTGCATCCAAACACCACAGAAAAAACTGTGGTCACTCAGCCCCAACCCCGCTTCAACAATAAAAAATGAGTAGGGTCTGGATATCCCACTGGCCAGGCTGTAATGAGGTCACCGTATCTTGAGCCTGGGGGTGAAGTGCAGGTGGGGTAGGAGCCAGCACCGCCATCCCCTGGGCGGTCACAGGGCCCCCACCTGCAGGGTCAGTGGAGACCACACGGGGAGCACGGACTCCCCTCGCTGGGGTGGCACGGAGCCCCCACAGGGGGGCGGCAGAGCTTCAGGACTTTCACCATCACCAGCAAACAAGGCTCCTGCCCACGGTGCCCGAGGAAGCCTTGTGGGGGCCCAAACTACCATCAGATCCAGAGTCTTATAACATCATACCCCAAGCACCCAAGTTCCGATAAACATATCATCTAGCACCCCAAGAACCAGGCAGGTCTCAGACTGAATTGAAAACACCATTAGCTGTGAACACGAGTTAACAGAGATGGTACAGTGATCTGAGAATGACGGTAAAGCAGTCTTCACAAAATGGTGAGAAATTGTGAACAAACTTGAAACGAATGATAAAAATAGGAAGTCTCAGCAAACAAATAGAACGTCTAAACCCAGAAAGAGAAGATACAAAGAAGAACCAAAGGGGAATTTTAGGACTTTCTATTAGAAAAATACAGTAACCAAAAATGAAAAGAAAAACAAAGCTAGAGAGTCTTAAAGCAGAACGAAGGGGAGAGAAGAGGGAATCCTCACACAACGGTAGGACAAGAGAAATGTCCCACTCTGACTGAGAGAGAAAATAGACTGGAAACGTAAGCTCCGCTGGGCACGGTGGCTCATGCCCATCATCCCAGTACTTTGGGAGGCTGAGGTGGGCAGATCACTTGAGGTCAGAAGTTCGAGACCAGCCTGGCCAACATGGTGAAACCCCATCGCTAGTAAAAATAAAAAAGTTAGCTGGGCATGGTGGCAGGTGCCTGTAATCCCAGGTACTCCAGAGGCTGAGGCAGGAGAATCGCTTGAACCCAGGAGACAGAGGCTGCAGTGAGCCGAGATCGCATCGTTGCACTCCAGCCTAGGTGACAGAACGAGACTCCATCTCAGAAAATGAAAAGAAATTAGCTAGGTGCGGTGGCACACGCCTGTACTCCCAGCTACTCAGGAGGCTGAAGCAGGAGAATTGCTTGAACCCCGGAGGCACAGGCTGCAGTGAGCCAGGATTACGCCAGTGCATTCCAGCCTGGGCAGCAGAGTGAGACTCCATCTCAAAAAAAAAAAAAAAAAAAAAAAAAGTTTAAAAGGTTTATATAGCAGGGAAGAAATGTAACTACATATGGGAAAATAGGAACTAGGGAGGGGTAAGGAAGCATGGTGGATGAACTTCTATCTAATAACATCTTTTTGTATCATTTAATATTTGAAATATGAGTGCATTCACTATCCAAAGCTAAAGAAAGTAAAAATCTTTAACATTTAAAATAATGAAGTGAATAGCCCGAGAAGGACACAGGCCTGGTGGTGCAATACTTGGGGCCCCACCTCAGCAGCCCTTCCCCTGCCTGGCTGGCCCGTGCAGGCCTCACAGTCTTTCTCAAGAGGGGGCCTCTGATTCTCCCACTTTCCACCCAGGTAGCTCAAAGGAGATGCCTGCTTCTGCCTGCAGAACACTTGTGCCTCTGCCACAGCAAGTTTACAGGACGACAGGACCTTATTCTACGGTGCAGAACCAGAATCCACATTTGACCTTGGGCTCAAATAGACTGTCCTAGAAACTAGTGCCAGGGCTTTCTTCCCGCAGCAATTTAGGGAACCCTCCAGGTAATAGAATTTAGACATGTATCGAAGGTTTGAAAAAACAACAACAACCTCAAACTAGGAGGAACAGAAGCAACAGGAATCCTGCAAGACATCGGGAGGATTGAATAAACGCAGTGCATTGAAGGTGGACTCAGGATTGCCTGGACACGACCTTGATCATACCTTGGAGGAAATAGGAGGAGATGCTAAAAGCCCCAGTGTGTGACAGGTGATCTGTCAGTGGTAGCACTTCCGTTATGGCTGTGCAATAAACAGATGTGTTTTCTCTCTGCTCCATTGAGTTTCTTCCTTTCTATCCTGAGGGCCTCCCCTCTGGGTTAGAGAGCCAGACAAGGGTACCATGATCTCAGAGGGAAAGTCTCTGGCAGGAAAATGGAGAAAGACATTCTGAGCAGGGTTGAGGGTGGATTGGAAGGGCTGCTGGAGAGCCAGAGGGCAGAGGCCAGATGATTGCATGAGGTGTGGCCTGAGTTTTGGGAAACTGAGTTGTGGGGAGCTGAGAGGAAATCTCTCCATAAGGTGAATGGTGTCAGAGTCGGAGTGGCTCAGGCTGCTGTGGGAGAGGGTGCCTGAAGGCAGGGAACTTGGGAGGGCTGCGCCATCTCTGAAACATTATTTGGTCCCTGTCTGCTGTGGGAGACCACTTTAGAAATTCCTATGTCCCTGGAAGGTTTTGGGGAAGGCAAAGGAGCTCATTTCTGTAGAGGCCTTGCAGGCTGTGCACCGTGTGTCAGCAATATCCCAAGACCAGGATGGGCCACAGCGGAGAGAACGGGGCCAGCAGAGGACAGGCTGGGCTGCCAATGGACAGCACTGCATAAGCTGCAGGGTGGGTGGGGGTAGGGGGGTATGGCCCAGGCCCAGTAACTGAGCTGGAAATGATGGACAAGCCAAAAGCTCTGAAGCAGCTCAGCTGTGTAGAAGTGAAGTGTCACTCTACCCCAGGCAAGTCTGGGATTTAAGTTCAATTACAGGACAGGAGGCATAGCTCTGTGCTAGGCTCCGAATGTTTGTGTCTCCCCCAAATTGGTGTGTTGACGCTTTAATTTTCAGTGTGCTGGTATTTGGAGGTGGGGCTTTGGGAGGTAAGTTTTGTAGGTGGAACCCTCTTGAGTGGGATTAGTACCCTCAGAAGAAAGGCCCAGGCTGGGCATGGTGGCTCACGCCTGTAATCCCAGCACTTTGGGAGACCAAGGGGGGTGGATCACCAGGTCAAGAGATGGAGACCATCATGGCTAACACGGTGAAACCCTGTCTCTATTAAAAATACGAAATTAGCTTGGCATGGTGGCATGTGCCTGTAGTCCCAGTTACTTGGGAGGCTGAGGCAGGAGAATCGCCTGAACCTGGGAGGCAGAGGTTGCAGTGAGCCGAGATCGTGCCTGGTGACAGTGACAGAGAGAGACTCATTCAAAAAAAAAGAAAGGCTCCGGGCAGCTGCCTTCCCATTCTGCCATGTGAGGACACAGAGGGGATCATCTATGAAGCAGGAAGTGAGCTCTCACCAGACACCAGATCAGTTCCACCTTGGTGTTGGACTTCCGAGGCTGTTGAACTGCGAGAAGTATATTCCTGTTGTTTATAAACTGCACAATTTACGGTATTTTATTAAAGTGGCCCAAACAGACTCAAGCACTTTGCTTTTGTATATGTGAATTTGTAGCCCTGCGTAAGTGACACTGTGGCTGACAGAAAGGGAGTTTAAACAAAGGCAGGGCCTGTCTCACCAACAGAGTTGGTGTGGGGACAGTGGAGGCTGACAGGAGGGTGGTCATGGAGGGCGGATGGCACAGGTGTTGTCATTCTGTGTCTACCCAGTGGAGTTGCCCCTTTCTCCCTACCGTGTTGCTCTGGAAACTCCTGTAGTCTGGCTTTTTCTTCTATCATTTCACGGAGGCAGCTCTCACTGAGTGGTTACCCACCCCTCTGCAGCGGCATGCCCAGGCTGCTACTCCTGCACCTCTGCCCCCATGACAGGCATTTGGTCCTGAATAGATGGGTGCACCAGTCTCCCTGTCTTGGACTGCATGACCTCCCAGAAAGGGGCCCTATGCTGTACTCAGAGCATCGAGAGAAAGGGTTGACTGGTGACTTTGTTTTCATTTATCTCTATCTTCCTTTTACTTTTGTGATGACCTCTTTTTCCTTTTCTCCTAACTTCTGGAGTCACTAATATTCCTTCCCAGCACCCTGGCTGACTCCCATATCCACTGAAGCATCAGCGTTGGTGAGGCAATGGCAGACTGAGGAACTGAGGAGCACTGACTCCAGAATTTTCTATGGATTTCAGTGAGGGACTTCTACTTGATAGGAGAACCACAATCAGAACAGCCCTCAAACTCTTTAGCCTTGAAGAAAACTTTACAAGTTCAAATCTGTTTTGTTTGTTCAGTCTCACCATCTGGCAACGGAGAAGCAAGATATGCTTCAATGCGCAGAAACCCCTGGGATAAGAGGAAAGAGAAAAGAAAAGAACCTTCCCCTGCCCTGCAATGATGGAGGTGGTGACAGGCTGCTGCTGCTGTGCTGGGCAGAGCAGAGCTGATGGGCCTGCCTGTCGAGTGGACCATGATTTCAGCCCACAGCATGAGCCAAGGCCCTGACTCCACATCCCTGGGAGCCAACCGACTAACCCCCATTTCTGTTAGAGCCTGTGCAGGCTGTACATGCATCTATTCTGCCTGCCCCGTAAGAGGATTCTACATCTCCATCAATTTCTGGGATCTCCAGTTTCTGGGAGAGTTGAATGACATCCCATGACAGAAGGTTGTTCCCTTTCCTGCTGACGTTGGACTTGGCCATATCTGAGCAGAAGCTCTAAGGGCTACACGTGTGTTTCCCTGTTTCTTACTATTTTTCTTGAGCATGAGACCAGCATGGACTGGAGACTGCTCCTTCAGCCTCAATCCTGGAGTAAGAAAGATGGGCATAGAGCTGCAGCCAACCTGCAGTTTACCCAGAGCTGATCTGCAACTGACAGGGAATATGACCAAGAAATAAAGCTTTTTGTATAGTGTAAACTCTAGACTGACCACAAAAATTGTTTAAAAGAATGTTAGGCAATACACTAAGAGAGGAGATGAAATAGAATCATGTAAATGGTTCAATTAAAATGAAAGGGGACTAAAAAGAGGTTAAAAAAACAAAGACAACAAAAGGCAAACAGTTAAAAAGATAATAGATATTAGTCTAAATATATCAATGGTTCAATAATTTTTTTTTTTTTAGAAAAGGGGTCTCACTGTGTCACCCAGGCTGGAGTGCAGTGGCACGCTTATGACTCACTGCAGCCTCCACCTCCCAGGCTCAAGCCACCCTCCCACCTCAGCTTCCCAAGTAGCTGGGACTACAGGCATACACCACACCTGGCTAATTTTTGTATTTTTTTGTAGAGACAGGGACCCACCGTGTTGCCCAGGTTGATCTTGAACTTGTCGGTTCAAGCGATCCTCCCACCTCAGCTTCCCAAAGTGTTGAACATACAGGTGTGAGCCACGACACCCAGCCAATAATTACTTCAGATGTGAATGGTCTAAGCACAGCAATTAACAGACAGATATTATTAGAGTGGATTAAAAAAAACCAAACAGCATGCTGCTTAAAAACAAAACCTCTCCAAATATAAAGACTCAAATGGGTTAAAAGCAAAGAGATGGAGAAAGATACACATGTTAACAATAATAAAAAGAAAGCTAGAGTAGCTATATTAAGCTCAAACAAAGCAGAATTCAGAATAAGGAAAGTTATCAGGAGTAGAGGGGAATCAAAAACTATAATTGTTCAAGAAGACATAACAATCCTTAATAGCATGTACCTAATGATAGCGCATCAAAATGCATGATGTAAAAACTGATAGAATTGCATGGAGACATTGACTCATCCACTCTTAGAGTTGGAGACTTTAGCACACTTCTCTCAGTAATTGACAGAGGAAGCAGGCAGAAAATCAGTAAAGATATAGATGACCTGCAAAACACTATCAATCAATCAACAGGATCTAATTGACATTTATGGAATGCTTTAGCCCAACCGTTGCACAATACACATTCTTCTCAAGCTCACATGAAACATTCACCAAGATAGACCACACTCTGGCCAGAGACACACCTGAACACATAAAAGTAAAACAGAAATCACACAAGGTATGTTCTCTGACCACAGTGAAATTTAACTAGAAATGAATAACAGAAACATAACTGGGAAATCCCCAAATATTTGGAAATACTTCTAAATAATCTGTAGGTCAAAGACATTTCAAGATAAATTGAAAAATATTTTGAGTAAAATAAAAATGAATATAACTTATGAAAATATATGAAACATATATCAGTATCTTGAAGGAAATGAATACATTAAATGCATATGTTAGTAAAGAAGAAAAACATGAAATAAAAAATTAAGTTTCCACTTTGGAGAATTAGAGAAAGAACAAGAAAGTAAACATAAAGCCCACAGTAAAAATTAGAACAGAAATCAAGGATATTGAAAACAGGAAAACAATAGAAAAAATCAACAAAACCTGTTTGGTTTTTGAAATGATCAAGATAGTTGGTAGTCATCTGCCTGGCTTACAAGGAAAAAGAGAGAAGGTACAAGTTACTAGTATTACGTGAGAGAGGGATCTTCACCACTGATCAGGATATTGACATTGATATAATCCACTAATCATATTCAGATTCACTCAGCTTTGCTTGTGTGTGTGTGTTTATGTGGAGGAGAGCAGGTGTATGCTTATTAACTTTATACGGTTTTATCACCTGTTAGTGACACCCACCATTAGTAACATACTGGAGAGCTCCAGCACCACGTGGATTCCTCTCATCTGTTCACCTTCCTTCTCTTCTCTCTGTCCCTAACCACTGTATACAGTGCTGTATTCCCTTATTGTTATTTTCAGATGATAAAAATGTCAATATCCTGGATGCAACAATATACTCTAGAGTTTCAAAATGTTACCGTTGGAAGAAACTGGGAAAAGTATACAAAGGATCTTGATTATTTCCTACAACTACAGGTAACTCTGTGATTCTCTCAATTAAAACAGACAAACTCATATTCCTGGATTCCTTCTTGAATCAGTTGGTTTTGTCATAGTGGAACTGATGGTGTTTAAAACACTCTGTCTTTTAATGTTATACAGGGCTTTAATTAAAATAAAATTTCATCAGGATTACAAAAAATTCCACTTGTACATGTTTATAGAAGCATTATTCCTAGTAGCCAAAAAGTGGATGGAAAAACAAAAGGTGGCCTGTCCATAGAATGGAATATTATTTGTCAATAAAAAAGAATGAAGTCTTGATACATGCTACAGCATGGATGAATGCTGGAAACACTGTGTGAAGTGAGAAAACCTGATGCAAAAGACCACATATTGTATAGTTCAATTTATATCAAATGTCTAAATTAGGCAAATCCTTAGAGATAAAACATAGATTAAGAGTTGCTACGGAATGGGGAGATGAGGTAATGGGAAAAGACTGCTAGTGGATATGGGGTTTCTTTTTAATAGATGCAAAAAAGAAAAGTCAGTTGCTTCCCTACATATCAGCAATGGCCAACTAGAATGTAAAATTTAAAGGAAACAATAGCAGTCTCCAAAATTGAATACTTATGATTTCCTATATGTGGAAATCTACAAAAATTTATAAAAAATAAAAATATGCAAATAAATGGAGAGACATACTGTTTTAACGAATTGGTGAGTCAATATTGTTAAGATTTCAATTCTTATCAATGTAATCTATAGATTTAATAAATTTAGAAAGTCCTATCCAGCTACTTAGTAGATATCAGTAAAATGATTCTAACATTTATGTAGAAAGGCAAATGAATAGCCAAAACAAAACTGTAAAAGAAGAACCAAGTTGAAAGACACACACTATCTGATTTCAAGATTTACTACAAAATGACAGGATTCAAGACAGCATGTTATTGAGAAAGAAAAGCCACATATATCAACAGAAAGAACAGAAAGCCTAGAAATAGACCCACAAAAATACAGTCTCAACTTATCTTAGACAAACACACAAAGGCAATTCAGTGACGAAAGGGTGGTCTTTTCAAGAAATAGTTCTGGAGCAACTGGATATTCATGTGCAAAATAATGAAACTAGATACAGACCTTACAGCTTCACAAAGCTAACTCAAAATAGGTCATAAGTCTAAATATGAAAGGCAAAGTCATAAAATTTTTAGAAACAAAACACAGGAAAACATTCATGTAACACTGGAGATGGTCATGAGTTTTTAGACACAGCTCCCAAGTATGATCCATGAAAGAAAAAATAGATAAGTTGGACATTACTAAAACTAAAACTTTTGCTCTATGAAAGCCGATGTTAAGAAAATGAAAAGGCAAGTCACCAAATGGGAGAAAATATTTCCAAAAAAAACTATATATGATAAAGGACTTGTATCTAAAATATAAAAGAAATTCTTAAATTTCAACAAGAAGAAAACCAACAATGCAGTGTAAAAATTGGACAACATACCTGTTTGTATTATTCACGCAGGAATATGAAAAGACACTGAAATTTATTTGTCATTTAGGAAAATTCAAATTGAAATAATGACCTTCCACTTACACACCTCTTAGGATGGCTAAAATACAAACACTGACAATACCAGTTTCTGTTGAGAATACAGAAGGAACGCTCATTCATCACTGGTGAGAATGCAGCCTGTTAGAGCCACCTTGGAAGACAGTTTGGCAGTTTCTTGCAGAACTAAATGTAGTCTTTCCATACAATCTAGTAATTACACTCTTAGACATCTGCACAACTGTTATGAGAATGTTGGTCCACACAAAAATCTGCAAGCACATATTTATAGCAGCTTTATTCATAATTGACAAAACTCAAACAACCAAGATGTCCTTTAGTATAGATGAATGGATAAACTGTGGCCTATCCATACAATAAGAAAATGACTGAGGAGTGAGCTGTAAGGCATGCGATAACATGGATAATCTTCAATGCATGTTGCTAAGTGAAAGAGGCCAGTAGGAAAAAGTGACTTACTGTGCTATTTCATTTATATGGCATTTGAGAAAGGAGAAAATAATGGGCATAGTAAGTGGATCAGTGGCTGCTGGGGACTTGGGGGAGAGGGTTGAAGAGGTGAAATCCAGGGGAGTGTTAAGGCAGTGTGCCATTTTGTATGACATGGTCATGGTAGACACATGGTATTGCACATTTGCCAAAACCCGTAAAACTTTACAGACGAAGACGTGAACCTTAATGTGTGCAGATTTAAAAAGTAGTGGGTAGAGGAACGTGGGATAGAATGCATAGTGTGAAGAAATAATCCAACTGCATTACAAATATATGAAATGACCTTATTGAGGTGACTGGGAAAAAGGTGCTGACCTAGTGGAGAGTGCAGGAGTACAGGCAGAAGGAAATATCCCTATGCGCTGGAATCTCGTAGGTAATGTTATTTCCAGTTGGGGTACAGGTTAACACTTCTGAAGCCACTGTTTATACTCACTGGGGTGGCACAGTTAATCAAAAGGAGGGCAGGTGGTGAGAAGCAGGTTTCCTGCTGCTGCAGGGGAGAATACAGATAGGCAAGGGAGAGGCTGGACTGCGTGTGTGGCTGTGGGTCAAAGTCAGAGGATGCACTCATGTTTAGCTTAATAAACACGTGGATATAGAGAGAAATAGGCATAGACATTTGTATCATTTTGTGCTATTATATACACAGTTTTTTCTGCATCAACTGAGGAAGCCTAGAAGTAACAACACCCTAGGAGCACTAAACACACCCAGGCCCTAGATCTTGGTTTTTAATACCATTCTCTAACTAAAGAAACCGGAACTCTTTGAAAAAATGGATGATTCTGGGACTGGGGGCAAAATATGCAAGATGAGACTAGCACATCTCATAGTTCCAGAAAGCTAAGAAAGTGGTTAAAAAGAAACAAACCCCCACAATTATGTGGGTGTCACAGTGAGACACAGAGCCAATTAACAGTGCTCCCCATGGACAGAGCTGGAAAAGTAAAACCACAACAAAAATGTAGTATTGTATTGTAACCCAGTGTGTAGGATACACATCCTTGAGTCCACACTGATATAAATAAGTGCTTGAATAAATAAAGGAATGAGAGACAACAGCCAAACATCCTATGCAAAAGCATTTTAGGTAATTCATTGCAGATACTCTGTCTTCAGGGAGGTAGAACACAGTGCCCCAGGCCTTAACCTTAGTCTGCGCGTCGTGACTTTCTCACACTGGACAAACCTGTCAAACACTGCTCTGGCCAGGGGATCAAGGTTACATCAACAGTGAAATTTCATGTTGATAGCATTTACCTTTGATATCATGCAACAAGAGTGGCGCTTTACCTCTGTGTTCTTTCTCTTCAAAACCCATAGAACCCCAGTCTAATCAGGAGAGAATATCAGACAAATTCCAACTCAAGGACTCTACAAAATACCTGACCGGCACTCCTTATAACTGTCAGGGTCTTCAAAGACAAGGAAAGGCTGAGAAGCAGCCACAGCCAAGAGGAGCCTCAGAAGATGTGATGACAAAACATCATGTGGGACGGTGGGAAAGATAAAAGACATTAGATAAAAACTAACGAAGGCAGAAAGAATGTGGAGGGCAGTTAGTAATAAGACGTCAACATTGACTCCTGAGTTGTGCTGTAAGTACTGCCACACTGCGGTTACCATCAGGAGAAACTGGGCATGGGTTGTGTGGGAACTCTGTATCACCTTTCGTAAATTTTTTTTTCTGTAAATCTGAAGTGATTCTAAGTTAAACATTTATAGAAATTGCATATAACTGTGTTAGGCCATTTTTGCATTGCTCTAAAGGAATACCCAAGGCTGGGTAAATTATAAAGAAAGGAGGTGTGTTTGACTCAGGGTTTTGCAGGCTGTGGAAGCACGACACTGGCATTTGCTGGGCTTCTGGGGCGGCCTCACGAAGCTTATACTCTTGCTGGAAGGTGAAGCTGGAGCAGGCACGTCCCATGGTGAGAGTGGGAGCAACAGAGAGGGTGGGGAGGTGCCACACACTTCAAACGACAGGCTCCCATGAGAGCTTATTGTCACAGGACAGCACCAAGCCGTGAGGGAAGTGCCCCCAAGAACCTCAAGCCCTGGGGACTGCATTTCAACATAAGATTTGGGTGGGGACAAATATCCAAGCCATATCAATAGCATATCTTGATGAGCTAAAGATTGTCTTTCACTATCCAGATAATTAGAGTGAGGGCTGAAGAAGACCTCAACAAGAAACAAAGGGTTTTAAACAATGGTGGAGGGTAGACTTCCAAAGTGAGGTTTTGTTGTTGTTGTTTTTGTTGTTGTAGTGATAGGATTCATTTGTGGTCAGGCGTGGTGGCTCACACCTGTAATCCTAGGAATTTTAGGGGCTGAGGCGGGTGGATCACCTGAGGTCAGAAGTTCAAGACCAGCCTGGACAACATGGCAAAATCCCATCTCTAGTAAAAATACAAAAATTAGCCAGGCGTGGTGGCGGATGCCTGTAATTCCAGCTACTTGGGAGGCTGAGGCAGGAGAATCACTTGAACCCAGGAGGCAGAGGTTGCAGTGAGCCGAGATCACGCCATTGCACTCCAGTCTGGGCAACAGAGTAAGACTCTATCTCAAAAAAAAAAAAAAAAAAAGATTCATTTCTATAGGTTTAATTGCCCATTAAAAAGTCCCTTCACGTTGTAGCTTCATCTCACAGCAGCAGGCCCTGTCATTCCAAGCAGCTTTAAGGAACAGCCACATTCAGTGCTGTTGGTGACAGCAAAGAGAGCCCTGGGGGCTAATACACCCGCTTACCTGAGTTATACACAGGCGGGCAGAGTCTGAGCGAAGAATAAACACGCAGAGGTGGGAAAGCTTGGGAACTGTGAATGCAAATCCCTGCTGAAAGCACCGTGGGAGTTTAGCCTAAAGAAGCAAAGGGTGTTGCCATGTTCAGGTTCCCTAAAATCATGCCCTGCTCCTCGGAAGTGCACCCCATCAGGCTTCACCACAGCCACGCCTCTGGATGGTGTCCTTTTTCCTTGTGGATGCGGCCCCTGGCTTCCTCTCTACCAATGTAGATGCAATTCTTCCTAATGAGTTTAATGGCTGCTTAGACAATTCAGGCAACTTTCTGGCCTCTCAGTTCCACAACTTTCCCACCTCCCATAATCCTGTCCTCCACCCTTCTCAGCCACCTCTGCCACTGTCTAATCTTAGACTCTGTCATTACCAACAACTCTGTTATCCTGCTTTTGAGCAGCGCACTTGGTGGTTGCTTTCTGGTGCACACTCTGTAGCACACCTACCAAAACCACTCTGGCACCCAGAGGATTCTAACCCAATGAATTAGCCCCCGTTCACTCTCCTGTGGCCTAGAAGGTTCTCACCTCTCCCCATGCTCTGCTTAGAGTTTGCAATTCAACTTTTTAATTGCTCTCTCACACACATCCTCACATCTTTTGCTGTTCCTCCTGCTATCTTGTCCATCTGCTGTCTTTAGCTGGGTTGCATGGGAGACAGGTTCTGAGATGGGGGCTTGTAGACAGGAAGTGTACTGGGAAATGCTCTCCAGACAAACTCGTGGGCACATGAGGGGAGCATGATTGGACAGAGGCCACCATTGTCGCACTTGTTCATCAACCACCAGAATCAGGCAAGGGGTGTCAACAGATGCTCCAGAAGGCCTGCTGGGCTCCAAGCACATCATTCCCTGACAAACTCATTATTACTCTCATATTTCTTTCACCTGCCAGTCAGAAGAGCTGCTCACTCTCATTGTTTTATCTTGAGCCCTCCACATGGCCAACTGGACCATTGGTTGTCAGTCCCCGTCTTTCGTCTTTCTCACCCCCCAGTGGGCGTCTTCTTCCCCAGTACAGCACGTCTTTCCCTCAGACTGCTGGATTCCTGCCTCACAAGCGACTTCCTTCCGGGCTCCTTTCCTGTTCCTTCCTCAGCTTTCTAAACTCGGGGTTACCTGGAGCTCAGTCCGGGACATTGTCTCTTCATAATCTCATCAATTCCCATGAGTTTGCATCCTGTCTGTGTGCTAAGGATTCTTGACTGACATATTCACCTGACCTTTCCCCTTGAACTTCAGACTTGAAAATTCAGTTCCCTATGCCACATCTCCATCTGAATGCCTGTTAGGCACTGCAGACTCAAAATATCCTGAGCTCATATCTTGATTCCTCCAGCCCACTGCCTGAGCCTTCGCCACCTCCACTGATGGTAACACTTCCTTCTGTTTAGTGCTTTCCAGTCACTTGCAAGGCACTTCTTCTGTCATACCCCATGTGAATTTCATTAGCAAATCCTGTCGACTTTAGCCTCCCCAAAACCCAAACTTCAGCCATTTCTCAGACACACCTGCCGCCTTGCTACAAGCCACCATCATTTTTCATCTAGACTAAATTGGTCGTCTTCTTCTTTTCATGCCCTCCCATGCTTCCTGCACATGTGCTGCACCTGTGTGCACCTTAGCATGGCAGACACCCCTCTGTTGGCTCGCCTCAGCTCCCCACCCCACACCTGTTTACTCAGGAGTACTGAGTTTTAGATTGAAGTTTTTAGAAAACAACCTCCCAGTCACTTCTCTTCAAAGCCCTTGAAACAGCAGGCAGAGTCGGGTACTCCCTCCCCATGGATGTGAAGGGAAGCCGGACCCTCACAGTGGCCCGAAGCCCTCTGCATGGTGGGCGCCAGCCCCCTCGGCTCTCACCATCACTCTCCCCGGCACGCTGGACCCTACTGCTTTGGGACAGGCAGCATCTGCCTTCGCGTCTTTACTTTCGTCACTCTGTTTGCCGAAACATTTTCCGTTGGAGAGCCAGGTGGCTCAGTCCCACACTCCTGCTCTGTCCTCTCCTCAGGTAGCATCTTCACAGTCAGAGCTACTTGTGCCACCCTGCCTAAAATGACAACCCCCAAATGCCACCCTCAATTTTCCCTCTGAGCACAGAACCTTCCTGGGTGCCACGTTAGGTGTTGACTCTAAACTCAATACTCCTGAGTTAACACGTGTGGAGCAGGGGTGGGGAAGGGCTGTGCAAACATGCCCAGCTAATTATTTCAGTTTTGCAAGGCTTGGGACTGAGGGGTTTCCCAGGACATCGAACTTTGGTGCTAAAACTGGGACAGACCTAGGAAAACTGGGCTGGCTGGTCACCCTACATTTTAGACACTAGGGAGAGTCTGAGGTCCAAGGGCCCCTCACTTCTTCAGTGGATTGTTCCACATGGAAACGTGGGTCAAGTCCCAGTCAAAATGTCTTTATTTTGTCTTGTGTTCCTGGAGCGGAAGCTCCATGGCAGCAGGACTTGTTCTGTTTGTTCAGGGCCTTATGCCCAGTGTGTAGAATAGTACCTGACATCTGCTAGATACATTACCCATACTCACCGAGGAAATGATGAATGCGTGGGTTTCTGAAGGGCCGTTCTCCATCATCATGCTGTTCCCTAGCATAAAACCCTTTAATGGGGCTGGGCGCAGTGGCTCACGTCTGTAATCCCAGCACTTTGGGGGGCCGAGGTGGGCAGATCACCTGAGGTCAGGAGTTTGAGACCAGGCTGGCCAACATGGCAAAACTCCATCTCTACTAAAAAATACCAAAATTAGCAAGGCACAGTGGTGCATGCCTGTAATCCCAGCTACTCAGGAGGCTGAGGCAGGAGAATCGCTGGAAAATAGTGGGCAGAGGTTTCGGTGAGCCGAGATTGCACCCCTGCACTCCAGCCTGGGTGACAGAGCAAGACTCCGTCTCTAAAAGCCAGCCTGGCCAACATGGTGAAATCCTGTCTCTACTAAAAATACAAAAAAAATTAGCTGGGCATGGTGGTTTACGCCTATAATCCCAGCTACTTGGGAGGGAGGCTGAGGCAGGATCATTGCTTGTACCTGGGAGGTGGAGGTTGCAGTGAGCCGAGATCGTGCCACTGCACTCCTGCCTGGGCAATGGCGCAAGACTCTGTCTCAAAACAAACCAAAACAAAAAAGCAAAAAAAACCCCTTTAATGGATTTTGGAGGAATAAAAAGTTCCACCTCATTCCCTATCCTTCCTCCTCAAGAGACGGGAACACTGTGAAGACGGGTTCAATGTCCAGGACGTACACCTCACGGGGAGGGTCACCGTGGGCTGAATGTCCACATGTGCTGGTGTGCCCTTCCCTTCTCCTCCAACTGTTCCTGCTACCATGGCAAGCTGTGCTCTACACTCTGCCCTTGGGAGGCCTCAGATAAGATGAAGCCCTTCTGGTTTTGACAGGCTGCCCACAGGACAGCTGGTGTTGGGAGTTAGGCAGGAAGAACCTTCCTGGGTGCCCCGTTAGGTGTTGACTCTAAACTCAATACTCCTGAGTAAACGTGTGTGGAGCAGGGGGTGGGCTATGCAAGCATGCCCAGCTAATTATTTCAGGGTTCCCCAGGACATCGAACTTTGGTGCTAAAACTGGGACAGACCTAGGAAAACTGGGCTGGCTGGCCACCCTACATTTTAGACACTAGGGAGAGTCTGAGGTCCAAGGGCCCCTCACTTCTTCAGTGGATTGTTCCACATGGAAACATGGGTCCAGTCCCGGTCAAACTCCCCCTTAAGTCTGCACTCCTGGCTGGTTGCTGCCACTGCTGCTCCGTGTTGACCCCCCACCTCCGTGCTTCCTGCCCATGTGCTGCACCTATGTGCACCTGAGCACGGCAGACGCCAACTCGGCGGGCTCACCTCAGCTCCCCACCCCACGCCTGTTTACTCGTGAGTACTGAGTTTTAGATTGAAGTTTGTAGAAAACAGCCTCCCAGTCATTAAGAAGTTGCTGATTCCTATTTGCCATCTGTGGGGAGTGGAGAGACCAGCAATTCCTTGATCTACCTGGAACCGTCCTGGGCTTAGCTCTTGAAGTCCCACATTCCAGGAATGCCCTTGATTCCAGGCAAATGGGGATGATCAGGGTTCTAATGTGAGGAGTACGGAGGAAGCAGCTGTGACTTGAGCCTGGCTGGGAATTCTGGCCCCTGGATCCCAGGTCATCTTAATGCCACCAGTGCCCCATGATCAAACCCCTTGTTTACACCAGTTGTCTGAGTAGCTCCCTGAGTTTGTCTATAACATACATGATGAGTAATGTTCTCATGTGCACTATACCACTGCCAATCTACTCTGATATTCGCATAAGCCTTCCAAAATGTTGTGAAGAAGAACATGACAAGCTTTATTAATCACAGGTATCAATTTTTCGTTACCAGCTGCAGTAGGAGTATGTACAACTCCCTAGTTTTCTCCCAGTGAAGAAAAGTATCGGAACGTATGATTGTGTTTTATGGGATTCCTTCATACAGTCTTATGTCACTGAATGACAGGGATACGTTCTGAGAAGTTCGTCCTTAGGCCATATTGTCATTGTGTGAACATCATAGGGTGTACTCACCTAAACCTAGATGGTATAGCCTGTGCACACCTAGGCTAAGTGGGATGGTCTGCTGCTCTTAGGCTGCACACCTGTGCAGCATGTTCCTGCACTGAATGCTGTAGGCAGTTTTAACACACTGCTAAGTATTGTGTGTACATAGAGAAGGTACAGTAAAAATGCAGTATTATAATCTTACGGGACCACTGTGGTATATGCAGTCTGTCACTGACCAAAATGTTCTTTTGCTACGCATGATTATAAGGTCTACTTTATGAAAGGATTCTGCAAATGACTGTCCCCTCATTATTGGTAGTAACTGTTACTTGCCACTCCTGGGCTGCAGAATAGAGAGCGCCTGTCTGAGCTTGGATTGCTTCCTCACACCCCTCAGGCTGGTTGCCGTTCCCCTCTCTGTGAGTCTCCTTACAGTGCTTTATGCACCCTTGCTGAGCACGCCCGCGTTTCTTAGCCTCTGAGATTTCTGTTTGCTCTTCCCTCTGCTAAACGCACTTCTGCTTTCTCAGCCTGGTGTTTGCACCTTCCTCCTCTGGGGCACCTTCTCCCTGAAGCATCGCAGTCTCCCTCAGATGCCCACGGCCCCGTCCCCTGCTTCCACTCTATGGAGGCACCCGCCACCTGCAGCCCATACCGAGCCACCCTCTAGGTCTTTGTCCTCTTACTGTCTCCCCTGCTGGAACTAGAGTTATTTTAGGTCAGACAATTTGTCTCACTCTGTATCCAACCAGTATTCAATTACTTGCCGTGCTCTTTTTTTTTTGGAAGACAGGTTCTTGCTCTGTCACCCAGGCTGGAGTGCAGTGGCATGATCACGGCTTACTGCAGCCTTGAACTGGGCTCAAGCAATCCTCCCCACTGAGCCTCTCGAGGAGCTGGGACTACAGGCATGTGCCAGTCTGCCAAGCTAATTATTTTTAGTTTTGTAGAGATGGAGTCTCACTTTATTGATTTGACTGGTCTTGAACTCTTGTTCTCAAGCGATCCTCCTGCCTCAGCCTTCCAAGTGCTATGATTACAGGCAGGAGCCTCTGCGCCTGGCCCATGCTGACTTTTTAATGTAATGTAATGCAATGCATTTAATTTTACTTGTTTTCTCTCACGGTTACCCTGACTTTACTAAGGTATACTTGACAAATATAAATTTTATATATTTATAGTGTATGATTTCATGTTTTGATATATGTATACATTGGGAAATGATTAAATCAAGCTGATTAAAGTATCTACCACCTTGAATGCTTATTTTTTTGTAGTAAAAACATCTATTCTTTTAGCAATTTTCAATGATGCAATGCAGCATTATTAACTAGAGTCACCATGCATTACAACAGACTTGAGCATGTATTCATTTTGCATCACTGAAAGTTTATACTCTTTCACTAACATCTCCCCAGTTCCACCGCCCTCCTCCCCACCTCATCCACCCATCATACCCCCAGCCCCTGGTAACCACCATCCACTCTGCTTCTGTGAGTTCAATACTTTTAGATTCCACATATCCGTGAAATCATGCAGTATTTGTCTTTCTGCATCTGACTTATTTTACCAAATGTCCTCCAGGCTCATCTGTCCCAAATGACAGCATTTCCTTGTTTTTAAGGCTGAATAATATTCCATCGTGTATATATATACCACTTTCTATATCCATTCATCTGACATATTGATTTCATTTCCTTTGGGTATGTGTGCAGCAGTGGGATTGCTGGATCATAAGGTAGTTGTGTTTTTAGTGTTTTGAGGAAACTCCATACTGGTTTCTGTGACGGCTGCACCAATGTACATTCCCAGCAATGGTGTGCCAGGGTTCCCTTCTCTACATTTTCTCAACACTTGCTGTTGTTCGCCTTTTTATGCTCACTTTACTATACATGGGATTTCTCCACCAGACACTGAGTTAGATTGAATAAGCTCCAAGACCTCTTCATAATGGAAACAGAAAGTTGGATTTAGTACGTCTGTGATCAAATCCCAGTTCCAGCCCCCACATCTGGGAGATTTGGAGTCAGTCATTTAAACTCTGGGTCTCAGATTTCTTGCTCACCTCATAGCAAGGATCAACATGGGAATTGATACACATTTCAAAGGGCAAAACTAACGCTATGGAGGATGTTCATCTCGACTCTACCGTCCCCACCTGCCACACCTGGCCTTAGGCGCTGCACTGACAAAGCAGAGACAGCAGCAAGGTTGCCTGGCCAGTACCTCTGGCTTGTCCGGAGCATGTTTCCTCTACATTCCCCATTGGTTCAGATGCCAAAGTGACCCGTGCATCACTCTTACAATCTCACACAGGAGGGTGGACTTTCGAATGCACTTTCAGGCTTAAATTAACGAGGGGTGCTTCAGCTAATGTCCACTGTGTTTGGATAGCAAGTGACCACAGCATGAGGCAGTACAGGCAAAGACGGTAAAGAAGAGTGCCTGTTCCTAAAACTGAAGCCGTGGGAATTTCAGGGAATTATTTATGTATTTTTTTGTAAGTAGCCTGCTTATAGGTCGATTTCTTTTCCTTTTTGCTGATGCTTTTGGTAACTGCACACGCATTGTATACTTTCAGAATTGCTAAAATAAATAGTCACTCATTATGGATTCCTCGGGACTCATTTTAAAGGCGGTTCTGTTGAACTTACCTGCTATCAATTTACATGCAAAATACTGTTCTATGGGCACGCCAATACAATTTGGGGATAATTTCACAAATAATTGCTTTAATGTTGCTAATTCTAGCATATCTACACCAAACAAAGAGCAAGACTCGTCATGCTAAATAAGCTTGAAATATTTGTTGAGCTGGCAGAAATGCCCTCTGATTTCAGATGTCTTAGCTGTGGCTGTGTTGTGCTGTGATTGGAAGCAGGGAGCTGGGGAAAGAGATGGGCTTTTGGAATAGGCAGATCTGGTTGAGTCAGTGCTTTTCTGGATGCTGCTCGGCTTCTAACTTTGAGCCTCAGAATTATCATCAATAAAACAGGGAGTGTGGAAACAAGGGCTTACATGCCTTTGGTGTGATTGTGTTCCAGCCACCATCTTAATCACTGTCTTATATGATCTCATGTCATCTTCAGAACAATCCCATAAGGCTTAGTCCACTTATAAAAAAAGAGAAAATTCACTTATAAACCCTAAATCCCCAACTCCTGTGCTTCATCCTGTGAGAGTGCCCATCCTGCAAGGTCAGAATGATGCCGGGCAGGCACCCTCTCCACGCCCCCTCCACCTGCCATGTTCTCCTTTATGCAGAAAGACCAGGCACCTTGAGGGGGCTGCCCTCCGTTTTCACCACCCCACAGCAGTGAAGGAGGCAGGAAGGCTGTCATCTCTCCATACCTAGGACTGCAGACTTGCCTCTTTTTTTTTTTTTTTTTTTGAGACGGAGTCTCACTCTGTCGCCCAGGCTGGAGTGCAGTGGCCTGATCTCAGCTCACTACAAGCTTCGCCTCCCGGGTTCGCGCCATTCTCCTGCCTCAGCCTCCCGAGTAGCTGGGACTACAGGTGCCCGCCACCTCACCCGGCTAATTTTTTGTATTTTTAGTAGAGACGGGGTTTCACTATGTTAGCCAGGATGGTCTTGATCTCCTGACCTCGTGATCCGCCCGTCTCGGCCTCCCAAAGTGCTGGGATTACAGGCTTGAGCCACCGCGCCCGGCCAGACTTGCCTCTTGAACCCAACCGTGGTGTCATGGAAGAATTTATTCACAAGTATTTCTTACTAGAACCCCAGAGTTTTGCAGAATGTTCACCACCATCCCACCTTCAAAATCCTCTGACCCTACATATACTCATTTCATGCTCTGTGGTGTGATGACCATATTAACACAGGCCTCGGTAAGGCCACATTGCATAAAGTTGCAAATGTATATAAAGGGACATTGAGATAAAACGTGCAGGAACAAGGCTGCATCAGGTTCTTGAGCCCCTGGACGTCCTCCTTTCCCGAGCCCCCATCTTTCGCTGAGATTGCTTGGCCATGAGCTCAGTGACTGCCAGGCATTCAAGACATCAGTGGCATTCTGGGTTTGCAAAGGCATTTCCTGCCCTTGCTCCAGTGCCTGGGACTGTTGCCAGGTGTTTCAAGCACAACTCAACCAGCAACCAGCAGGTGCTCATTAAGTGACCACTGAATGCCTGGTGTTCCTGCGGGCGCAAAGCAGTTTAAGCACCTGCCCCCTGTTACCAGGGCCAGGATCCCATCTCAGTAGTCCTGGGGAAAGTTGAGACAAAACAAAAATCCCTCTGACACGTAGAATATTTGGAGGTGTTTTTTTGTTTGTTTGTTTTGCTTCTTGATGTTTACTTTGCTGGGAAGGAAAATGCAGACTAGTCTAAGATAATTCTACCCCTGCACCACAGGAATGTTCTGAGTAGATTGTAAATAAGAAAAACTCCGCTCCCGTTCCCCCAACATCTCTCAATTGCTTCAAGTGTTAAGCCCTCTCTCAGCACTGTGACCTCCCACCTCAGGTGACACTCCAGGGCAGGATGGAAAGATCCAGGTCAGCTTGATGTTTTAGCACGAGGTGTTCCCCTGGTAGTTTCCCTTTCAGCTTCCCCTTTGGGGCTCCTGGCCTCATGGGGCTGTGTGCCTTGACGACTCTAGGCATCAGTGGATCCCTGAGACCCTTGTCTCCCATCCAGCATCAATGCATCCCTTAGGCAGATGCTGAAACTCCAAGGACCTTGTGCATGGCCAGAGGGGAGAAGGCACAGTACCCCAAGACAAAGAGGCTGCACTTTGCATGGCTGTGTTTAACACCTAAAGAAATGCACAATTATTGGACAGTTTCTTAGTCCTGCAAGATCTGTGACTCCAGACTCACCACTAAGGTGGGAGCACAGAATACTCCCCAGACTCTAGATGCTGTGGCACCCCCGTGGTTGATGGCCACACTCCCCCACCAGAGGATGAGTTGGAGGAGCCCAGAGTGACCCTCCAAGGCAAGGTGGTGGCTTATGCAAGTTACGGTACTCTTGGGACCACTTACAGACACATTCCTCTCAAATGAGGGAGCACTCACTAAAATGAAACTGCTCAGGGATGGTAGGAGCAGAGACATGGCAGCATACTTTTGACAAAGCACCTATGTAAACACTTTCAACACTTAGGGGCTAAGTGAGTCAGTGTTGGTGAGAGTTAGGGGTGGCATTATTTTTTGTGGAAAGTACTTTCTCTCTGCTGGAGTCATCTGCTCAGCTAGTAATTCCTCTTCTCCTGGCGAGGCTGGCTGGTGCCTCTGGAGGTGTGAAGTACAAAATGTCTCACTCCTACCCCTATGCAAAACATGTTATTCTCTCTGCTCTGTGGGGCGCATTTTAGACAATGCAACTTAAAGTTACTTGAGGATAGTTCTGCCTGGAGCCCTGAGAGCCAGGATGGGATGGGTCACAGGTGAGTCCACACTCAGGAGTTCTCAGCACCCTGGACTAGCGGCTTTTGAGCCAGTTTTGTCCAACCTTCCCATTCAAAAGGGTTTGACATAGAACTTTCCACACCCGCTCTCAGGTTTCCCGAGTATGCTGCCTCTTGCTCAAGCATCGTTTCAATTTTCCTATCTCTAAACTCAAGTGGTTACAGGAGCAACACGAGGAACCTACATGGGTTCTATGTGCTGCATGTGAAGAATGAGAAAACAAGAGGGGCAAGCTCTCGATTCTGCAAGGAAAGGTGCTCTCTTCCATTCACCTTGGCATAGACTCTCTTCTTGGTCTAGCTTTCACAGTACCACTTTTTGTTTTCCATTCTATTTTTTTTGTTGTTGTTGTTACAGTAAAATATGCATAACACAAAATTTACCATGGTAACCATTTTAAAGTGCTATTAAATACATTCACGTTGTTGTGCAACCGTCATCACCACCCAGCTCCAGAATTTTCCATCTTCTCCAACTAAGACTCTGTATCCATGAGACACAAACTCCTCATTCTGCCTTCCCCCAGCCCCTGGCAACTACCATTCCCACTTTCTGTCTCTGTAAATTTGACTTCAGGTTCACTGTGCCTCTTATGATACAGAGAGAGAGAATTATTTCTCTACCTTACAAGAGGAGGAGGAGGAGTAACCATGGAAGAATACTGGGGAGAAAAGTACAGGTGGGCTCACTGATGATAAATGGGAAATTGGCCTTCAGCCCCACGGTGCAGAGTCTGAGAAGTGGTGAGTGTATAGGGTGGCCAGTCCCATGAATTCTCCCAGGGTTGAGGGGTTTCCCAGAACACCAAACTTTAGTGCTAACACTGGGACAGTCCTAGGAAAACTGGGCTGGCCGGTCACCCTACATTTTAGACACTGGGGAGAGCCTGAGATCCAAAGGGCTCCTCACTTTTCTTCAGCAGATGAAGTGTTTCTTCACATGGAAACGTAGGTCCAGATCCTGTCATATTTCTCCTTATCTGTGCATACCTGTGTGGCTGCCATCGCCACAGCCCCATGTTGCCCTCTCATGCTCGCTGCCCGTGTGCTGCACCTGCATGTGCTGCCAGCTTGCCTTAGCTCCCCACACAGAATTGGCCAAATCAAGAATGTTTCTGTGTGAGTGAAAACACCTGGACACCTTTCCGCCTGCCTCCTCTCTCCCACTGCACATGCATGACTGAAGCACGTGCTTCAGTTGGGGCTCTGGGAATGGGCAGGAAAAATAGGGAAAAAATAAAATTCATGGCCTTACATAATAAAGTTAATTTAAAAATGACATTAAGCTAAAAGTCAATGCAGTAAAAAGTCATTATTAATTTTAAGTTGTCACTTAAAATTCTGAAATTTCTGAGTCCAAAATGTCCCCATATTGCAGACACACTGATGTTCTTATTTGGAAGGTTCTCACCAACCTCAGAAGTAAGTTGAATCCAAGCAAGTCTATATCATTTGAAAATAAACCCAACTCTGTAAACCTCATGGGAACTGGATCTAGAATATTAGACTGCTCATCTGTAAGGAACATTGTCAGAATAGGCTCCATTTCTCTTTCTGAGTTCCATGATAACCTTCAACAAAGATGGAACACCCATACTATTCAGAACTTTGGAAGCTGTCATTTCTGCCTGATGATATTACCAGCAATAAAATCATCTTTTCTTTCCCATTCAATTGACTGTAATAAAGCACAGTATAAGGCATCTCTGAAGAAACATGCTCCGACTTAGCTTTTTTAAAAAAAAATTATTGTAAGAGCTAAAGAAGCAGGAAGGAAACATGGAAAGCAGCTCAACAGTCAAAGACAGGTTTATTTTGGCGAATAAACCAGAGACAGGCTTCTGGCTGATTTCAATCAGGAGCATTCTTTCTCACAGACTGAGGGTGTTCAAGGATTTAGGAAATGCAGAGAGCTTTTCGCAGGCTCGGAATGTTTCTATGTGAGGGAAAGTTTATTGCAGGGTGGGAATCTCTGTTTGAAGGGGAGGTTGTCTCAGTGTTGGCAAGTTTCTGGTTGGAGGGGGGTTTATCTTAGGGTTGAAATGTTTCTGGTTGTGCTGACAGTAGCCATTAGGCTGATGTTTTGGGGCTGGATTTAGATGTTTTTTTAACCAAGGAGCACTTAGAATGGCGGTGTTTGTCCAAGATGGGGATGCTCCTGCTCTGTCAAAAGTTACAGTTGACGTAATAATTATACATACTTAGGGGATGGAATGATGTTTCCGTGTAGACATACATTGTGTAATGACCAAATCAGGGCAATTGCCATATTCATCACTTTAAATTTTTATCATTTATTTGTAGTGATAACCTTAAAAATCTTCTCATCTAGCTTTCTTAAAATATACACCACATCATTATTTGTCATAGTCACCCTACTGTGTAGCAGAACACCAGAACTTACTCTCCTCAACTCTAACTTTGTGTTTGTTAACAAGCCTCTCCCATTCTGCCTTTCCTTCCCCTCCCCAGCCTCTGGTAACTGCTATTCTACTTTCTACCTCTACAAAATCAACTTTTTTAGAATGAGTGGGAACATGCGAAATTTGTCTGTCTGTGCCTGGCTTGTTTCAGTTACCATAATGTCCTCCAGGTTATTCATGTTCTCATGAATGACAAGATTGCATTCGGTTTTATGGCTGAAGAGTACTCCGTTGTGTTTATATGCCACATTTTCTTTATATATTCAGCTGTAGATGGGCATTTGAGCTACTTCCATAGCTTGGCTATTGTGAACTGTGCTGCAATAAACACAGGATGCAGATATATCTTCAGCATACTGATTTTATTTCCTTTGGATATATACCCAGTCATGGGATGGCTGGGTCAAATGTTCTATTGTTTAGTTTTTTGAGGAACCCCCCTCCTCTTTTCCATAGTGGCTGTCCTATTTTACATTCCTATAACAGTGCGTGAGTTTTTGTTTTCACCAGCATCTGTTTTTTTTTTTTTTTTTTCACCTTTTGATAACAGTCATTCTAACTGAGGTAGGGTAACCTCTCACTGGGGTTTTGATTTGCATTTCACGGGTGGTGAGCGAGGCTGAGCCTTCTTTCACGTATCTGTTGGCCATTTGCACATCTTCTTTTTTTGCTCTAATCAGCCTGAGATTCTTTACAACTCTACAGGGGTGTTGGCAGACCTGACCACACAGGTGAAGTCTGTGGCCCCTGCAGTATTCAGCAGTACAGATGAGGATGATCCCTGCAGCCTTGGGGATGTGGTCAGCCTCCCGACACCCTCTCTGATCCAGAATCCCCCCAGCGTATCAGCATCAGAAGAGGATGCTGTGATTCAGGTCTAGGGCGCCAGGAAGGGCAGCAGACATGCAGGGGAGACGACTTTAAACCCAGAGTCTTGTTGGCAGCCTTAGTGAGAGCAGACGAGAGAGGAATAGGAGGCCTGCAGCCATCTGGGCACACTAAGGAGAGGAAAGACACCTGTTGTTGGCCGTCTCATGTCTGGCATTCTGTCTCTGCTGCACACGGACACTTACGTCTTCCTGACCTCTCCTTCTGCCTGCACAGACTTCTCAGCCCCTGCCAACAACCCACACCCAGCTAGCCCTCAGCTTCCGAAGGCAGAGGACATGTTTCCACCCTTACTTGTGAGACTTCTCTTTGACCTATGTCACCGCGGATATGGCATTTTTTAAAAACTCATTTTTCTTCAACTTCCCTGACCCTCTGCCCTGTGTTACATTCTCTGATGGTCCTTCGGCTACTTGCATGGGGAACGTTTCTCCAGCCCTGCCACAGATGGAAGCACATCCAAGTCCAGCCTTGATTTCTTTCCAGTCCTTCTCTGTCACCACAGTCACATCCGGTTTCTTACTGCTGATGCGCTCAAACCGTTGTGCAAAACCAATTCTCCGCCCCCCCCCTTCCTGTTCTTGTGGTTTTCCTATCTCATTAGGGGCCACCGTGCCCTCCTTGTCATTCAGGCTGGAAACCCCAAGGCTTCCCACTTCTGGCCTCTCACGTCCACCAGTCATCCCTTCATCTCTTCACTGAAATGGCTGACACCACTGCCTCCTCTTTCCAGTCCAGTTACCATTGCTCCAGGATAAGCTCTTGTGAGAATACCACTTACCTGGTCTCCCGGCACCTGTTCCTTGCACTCGCAGTCCTCAAACGTGATCACCAGGAGGCCACAGACTGCTGTTGGCATCTGGGTCCCTGTCAGCGGCGTGAGTGGATCCAGGTGATTGCACACCAGGGATGTCCAGTCTTTTGGCTTCCCTGGGCCACATTGGAAGAAGAATTGTCTTGGGCCACACATAAAATGCACTAACACTAACAACAGCAGATGAGCAAAAAAAGAAAAAAAAATCACCAAAACATCTCATAATGTTTTGAGAAAGTTCATGAATTTGTGTTGGACCTCATTCAAAGCCATCCTGGGCTGCATGCGGCCTGTGGGCTGCGGGTTGGACAAGCCTGCCGTATACTTTCTTCCAACACCAACACCTACCGTAATCCCCTGCACAACATCTTGACTAGAGGCCACTCAATACAAAAGGAAGGGCAAACTGTTCAGCCCCACTACCCAAAGTCTCCACTGTTTGAGTTCTCCTTGGCTCTCCAGGCGAATCCTGCACTAAGGCCTCCAGCCAACTTCCGCACTCCTGCTGGGATCCTACACATCAACCCTGTACCGGTCCGCTCCCCATAATAGGTTGCAGATCAAACACATAATTATCAGTTAATTTAAATTTCTGATAGACCAAGAATTTTTTTTGAGTATAAGTATGCCCCATGCAATATCTGAAGAGTAGTCAGACTGAAAAGTCATTTTAAAAAAATCTAAATTCAAATTCAACTGGGTATCTTGCATTCTATCTGGCAGTCTACCTAGGACTCTAGGTTTCTGTTTCCATAAAGGCTTTATTGATATATAGAAGGGTACAATGCAATGGTTTTCAATGTATTCACCGACGCGTGTAATCATCACCCCAATCTCAGTTTAGAACATTTTAGTCTCCTCACAAAATCCCTGCACCAATTAATAGTTGCTCATGGCCTCCACCTCCAGCGCTAGGTAACCACTAATCTTTTTTTTTGTCTTTATAGATGAGCTGATTCTGGATATTTCATGTGAATGGAACCATAGAATATGAGGTCTTTCATGACTGCCTTCTTTCACTTGGCATCAGGTTCTCAAGGTTCATCTGGGTTATAGCATGGGCCAGAATTCCATTGTTTGTCATGGCCAAATATTATTCCATTGTATGGGTATACCACATTTTATTTATTCATTCATCTTTTGATGGGCATTTGGATTGTTTATAAGTCTTGGCTCTTTTGAATAATACTGTTATAAAAATTTTCGTATGTCTTTGTGTGGGCATATGTTTTTACTTCCCTTGAGTATGTAACTAGACATAAATTGCCAGGTCATATGGTAACTTTACGTTTAACAATTTGAGGAACTGCCAAACTCTTTTTCAAAGTGGCTGTGCCATTTTACATTCTCACCAACAAGTGTGAAATTTCCAATTTTCTACATCCTCAGCCACACTTGATATTGTCTGTCTTTTTGATGTTAGCCATCCTAGGAGCTGTGAAGTGGTATCACCTAGTGGTTTTTATTTGCATTTCTCTGATCACTAATAATTGCCAGCTTCTTTTCATGTGCTTATAGCCATTTATTTATCTTCTCTGGAAAAATACTCAAATCCTTTGCCCATTTTGAAATTTTAAAAAATTACAAAATTTTAGGAGTTATTTATATATTCTGGATGCAAGTCCATTATCAGATATACAATTTGAAAATATATTTCCTCATTCTCTTTGTTGTCGTCTTCTTTTCTTTTTTAAAGTATCGTAGTCTCTGTTATATACCCACACAACTCTGATGCTATAGACTCCCGAGGAATGCAGGGAAATGGGGGAGGGGCCAATTTTCAATGTTGAGGATTAAAAGAGGCCACTAATTCCCCATGTAAAGGTAGGCAGAGACTGCCAAATATCTGGCCAAGACACCTGCCAATCGTTCTGTGTCTTTCATTGTTTATCTTTTCGTCAATCCTCCTGTTAGGGGAGCAAAGCTTTTTTTTTTTTTAATAATTTTTAATTATTATGGGTGAGTAATAGTCGTAAATATTTATAAATATAAAGTATTATGGGGTACATGTGATGCTGTGATACAGGCCTCCAATGTTTAATGATCAAATCACGGTAATCAGGATATCCACCACTTCAAGTATTTATTATTTCTTTGTGTTAGGGACATTCCAATTCCATTCCTTTAGTGATTTTAAAACATACAATAAATTATTTTCAGCTATAGTCTCCCTATTATGCTGCTGAACACTGGATCTTGTTCACTCTATCTAAGTGTATCTTTGTACCCATTAACCAGCCCCACTTTATCTCTCTCTCTTGTCTTTCCCTTTCTTGACTGTGCTCTTTGAAGTACAAAGTTTGCAATTTTGATGAAGTTCAATGTATCTATTTTTTCTTTTTCTGTTTGTGCTTTGGATGTCATATCTATCGAATCATTACCCTCATTGGTAGTTGAGAGTGGGTGGTGTGGTGTCTGTCTCCTCTCTAGAATGTAAGTTCCATAGGGCAGGTGTTTCTCTCTGTATTCCCAAAATCCAGAAAAATGTCTAACACATAGTGGGTGCTCAGTAATTATTTATTGAATGTGAAAAGAAATGAATAACGTGGATTTAATGATGGATGAAACAGGAGTGCAATTGGAAGGAACCCAAAGTAAAGGGAAAGTTCCCTTTTCATGATGAGGAGAGTTGAGTGCGTTTACAGACAGGATGGGAAGCACCGAAGGCAGTACATGAAGAAGCAGAGGAAATCGGGGCAGTGCGTGGAGTAGGTGGAGAGGGATATGTCTAGGCCACAAGTGAGACTTACCTTGCACGGGAGGCTCACCTTTCTCACAGAGACACAGACGTGCATCTGGTGGGAACAGCAAAAGCTCACAGCTGGGGCCTGGCTGTTGTCTGTGCTGAGGTGGGTGATGCAATGTGCCTGCCTGAGGGTGTGGAGCTTGTAGAAGAGGCTGAGTGGAATCACCACCTGGAATAACAAAGGGATTCCAGTCTTTGCAGAAGACATAGGGCGATGGGTAATCATCACTTTCTTGCCACCAGTTCCCATGCTTGGGGGTGGGGGACATATTTCCCAACAGAACTCTACACCTGAAGAGTAAGAGAAGCAGATAATCTGTACCCCAGGTCTGAATGGTGCCCCTGCACCCTGCCTCTATGCAGTGCACCCTTGGCTCTAAGATTTAGGGGCCATTGGGTATATTTTTCTAGAGGTGAGGAGGTGTCCCCACCTCCAACCCTGCCCCAGCATCTTTCTTGTGCTTTTATCCAGAATCCTATTTCATAGAGTGAATTTAGCCTCCCTTTTCCTTTATTGTCCAGGGCTAAAATGTTCTCATTCTTTTTTTTTTTTTTTTTTTTGAGACGGAGTCTGGCTCTGTCACCCAGGTTGGAGTGCAGTGGCCGGATCTCAGCTCACTGCAAGCTCCGTCTCCCCGGGTTTACGCCATTCTCCTGCCTCAGCCTCCCAAGTAGCTGGGACTACAGGCGCCCGCCACCTCGCCCGGCTAGTTTTTTTGTGTTTTTAGTAGAGATGGGGTTTCACCGTGTTAGCCAGGATGGTCTCGATCCCCTGACCTCGTGATCCGCCCATCTCGGCCTCCCAAAGTGCTGGGATTACAGGCTTGAGCCAACGCGCCCGGCCAAAATGTTCTCATTCTTGATGGTGTGTTATAAACACAAGCATTTATTCCTAATGGGCATTCTCCAGTTCACGGCAAGTACTAACTCCAAAAATAAGCCATTGCTTCCACTGAAAGCAAATTGAGGATTTAACAACTGTATCTGAGCATGGCTGAAGAAATGAGATGAAATTTTGGAGAAACATATTGTCCTGGACAAAATGTTATTGCCTAGGGTGGAGAGGAGCCAATTATAGCTGTCTGGCAGGGCTGCAGCCGATGTCTTGAGGAGGGCTCCACAGATGGTGGTGGGATGCGCGTCCACCCTGGGTGAGGGCACCTGTGTGTCACTGCTCATCCCTCGCTTGGATCCGTAAGCAAAACAGCATTTTTGAAGTAAAAGTGTCCCTGTTAGAAACAGGGGCTATGTCTTTTCTGCAGTGAAAGCAAAGGTGAAGAGAATTATGCTAGAAATGTCTCAGCTTCTGTTGTTTTAACTTGTGTGGACTGATTTCAGTCTTCATGTCACCATATTATACCAGACACCAGGAGCCTGGTGGACTCATTTCCTTTCCAAGCTGACGGTGTCCCTTAACCCTGACACGGGGTTTCCTTGACGCTGCCTGGAATTCTGACCTCTCCAGCACCCTCCACAGCCTCCTCTGGATTCAAGGTTCTCACAGTTCCAATAAAGAAAGTCCATGCTGCCTGACATGGGGAAGGTCAGCCATATTTACACTTTTAACTGAATACAGTTTAAAGTGAAAAAAATTGCAGAAAAGGTATTTCAACAAATATTTAGGTTTGTGTGAGAGTTGGATGTTCCAAATATTGCTTTATTCAAACAGCTGGGAGGCAGATGTACCTGACCTTGGTTAAGCTACTTGCACTTGTAAATGTTAGAGTTTGACTGTATTAGTGAAATTATATTCATTAATGTAAATTGCATGCAGTGAAAACTCTGTATTTCCTGTGTGTATGTAAACAGTGTTTGCCTGAATTCGCAGGGCATGCACTCATTACGAACTCACTCAGATTTTGAAGGTGTATGCACTCTATTCTGGAAGTCATTTAGCTGTGATTCCTCCAGGATCCTTATTGTCAAAGTGTAAAATTAAACAAACAGCAATTTAGCACCAGCCAGGTTGAGCACCTTTCGGCCTTTGCAGTGGCTTCCAGCCCCAGGCTGCCACCATGAGTTTCATGCTGATGCAGCTTCTGGCCAGATTTCTATCTTCCTGAGTTTTCTGGAAATACATGGGGCTGGTGGCTGGTGGACGCCGAAGCAGATCCAGGGGAGGCACTGCTGTTTGGTGGGAGGTCTTCACAATCCTCGCACAAAGTTGTGTTTATTTTATCCGTAAAGTCGCCCTAATTTGCATTTTTTTCACTCATCACCACACATGAGGCCTTTTAACACGAGCAAGGATTTCCTGCTTTGGGTCTTCACCTGCACCCTGAGTGATCATGGCAGACCCAGCTAGCTGCCTTGTCATAATCCACCCCATCCCTTCCTCCTTTTCAACGTAATTCCACTTTTTAAGGTACCTTCTGTGAGCCCTGAGCTGTCCAGCCTCAGAGAGCTCATCTGCATTGGTATAAATCAGCCCAGTGACCTCAGGCTTTTTTCCAAGAATTCATTTAAGCAGGAGAGTAGGCTGCAAATCCGGCTGGGAGACACAGGGGTAGTGTACTGTGTTGGGGGTGGTGGTGCAGTGTGCCTGGGAAGGTTTTCTTTCCTCCAATAGAAAGAACTGAGGGTTAAACAGCATGGGATGTTGGATGAAAGTTTGGAACTGTTGCGGCCATCTTGCAATCACGAGGAATTATCTCACAAGAACAATCCAGCATGAAGGGTAAAAAGATAAAACTAATGTCAATCTATGAGGTGGAGTAGGATTAAAAAATCTTGGTTTCTGATGATATTTTTGAGCTGTTGAGTTAACTACTAACTTCAGACTTCTTGTTAGGCGAGACAATATTGTCTTTATAGTTAAACCAAATAAATCAGGATTTTTTTATAGCTTTCAGCAGAAGAATCCAAAATAGTCTATGCCAAAAGTAAACTGATTATTGTTACTTACTGTATTTAACATTCCCAGTGATCCTCTAATACCTTAGAAAAATTCAAATTCCTGGGTGTGGCCTAGGAGGCCCTCTTAAGATCCAGCTCATGTCCCCATCACTAGATTATTTTCTTTTACCTTCACTCCTCATCGCCCCCAAACCCCCACAAACAAGGTCCACGCAAAAGCTCTTGCAGATCCCCAATTCACCATGCCCCATCCTGTTGAAATGTCTTCACATGGGCCCTGCAGTCATCCTAGAACATCTTGTGGCTGTGGATTTTTCTGGATTATTCATCAATCCTTCTTCTAGACTCAGCCCAGGTCCTGTCTTCAAGGTATGATTCTCCACTCTTCTTTTCTGCTTGGCTGGGTGGTCCCCACTTTGTGCTTCCTCAGCTCCTTGTGCATCCTCTACCCTGGGGTCGCCTTCCTGTGCTCTTTACTATTAGTGACATCAGGAGCCAACCCAGAGGTCATGGCCACGAAAGCCGGAGACAGATCTGATTTATCAACTCTCCCCAGGTATTGTTGGTTCATGATGCTTAATGGGTGTGACTAATGTGCCAGCTGAGCCCAGCTTAGAGAGGCAAGGCTTGATCACTCTGCCTTCATCTATGCATCCTGATAGCATGGCACTGTTTACACTGCTATTTGTAAAATAGTTTTATTCTTTTCTTTTTCAATTTTTATTCTAGATTCCGGGGGTACATGTGTAGGTTTGTTGCAAAGGTATATTGTGTGATGCTGGGGTTTCAGGTACGATTAAGCCCATCACTCAGAAAGTGAACATAGTACCCAATAGGTAGTTTTTCAACACGTGCCCCTCTCTCCTCCCTCTCCTTATATTCCCCAGTGTCTGTTGTTCCCTTCTTTGTGTCTATGTGTACTCAATGTTTAGCTCCCACTTATAAGTGAGAACACACAGTACTTGGCTTTCTGGTCCTGCATTAGTTGGCTTAGGGTAGTGGCCTCTAGCTGCATCCATGTTGTTGCAAAGCATATGATTTTGTTCTTTTTTATGACTGTATAGTATTCAATGGTGTATATGGACTGCATTTTCTTTACACAGTTCGCCACCTATGGGCACCTAGGTTGATTTCATGTTTTTGCTATTGTAAATTGTGTTGTGCTAAACCTACAGGTGCATGGGTCTTTTTGGTAGAACAATTTATTTTCCTTTGGGTACACACTGAGTATAGGATTGCTGGGTTCAATGGTAGTTCAACTCTTTGTTCTTTGAGAGATCTCCAAATTGCTCTTCACAGAGGCTGAACTAATTTACACACCTATCAACAGTGTATAAAATGTGCATAAGCTTTCCCCCTTCTTCTCAATCTTGCCAATGTATTTTTTTTTTTTTTTTTTTTTACTTTTTAACAAAACCATCCTGACTGGTTTGAGATGGTGTCTCATTGTGGTTTTGATTTGCATTTCTCTGGTGGTTGGTGATGCTGAGCATTTTTTCATGTTTCTTGGCCACTTGTGTGTCTTGAGAAGTGTCTGTTCATGTCCTTTTGCCCACTTTTTAATGTTGTTTTTTTTTTTCCTTGTTGATTTATCTAAGTTCCTTACAGATTCTGGATACTAGGCCTTTGTCAGATGCAGAGTTTCTGAACGTTTTCTTCCATTCTGTGGGTCGTCTGCTTATTCTGCTGATAGTTTGTCTTACTGTGCAGAAGCTCTTCAGTTTAATTGGGTCCCACTTGTCAACTTACGGTGATTTTTAAACTCAGTTTCCATGTGTCCAGTTTATCACCATAGTAACCCACACCCCATAATAATTGTTGGGGACCATTATCAACAAAGGAGGGGAAATGACCTTGTGCTTGTCCCCAGGCTTCTCACAGGGTAGCCTGTGGGCCCTGCTGGGTTGGGGTGGGCAGTGCCCCGGGAAAGCTCCAGGCGGGCTGTCAGGTGCTCTGTCACACTCGCGTCTGGGAACACTGCTCACTGTCTCAGCAAAACCAGATCAAGAAGATCCTCACAGCACTAAAGAGAAAGGCACAGACGCCCACCTCTCTGTCCAGTTCTATCCTAATCATTCAAAAGCTTGAATGATTTTTGGGCAAAGCTTGATGATGACAAGGAACTCAGTGTCTCCTCCCACTGTGTCAGAAGAGAAATAAGGCTGCAAGGAGTGAGGCCGAATGTGTGCCGCAGGTTAGAGACCTCTGTGTGCTAGGACCTGGGCCCCAGGGTAGCCCACCTGAGTCCATTAAGCCATCGTCCATGTTCTTGCCAATACTATCTTTTGGCCTTCATCTATTAGACTATATAAGCCTTTGAGGAAATGGCCTATTTCATATTTTGTATATCTCCAGAACAAAGCAATTAAAAAAATTCCATGTACCTGGCATGCTGCCTGATTTGTAGCCTGCATTCACTAACTCTTAGCTGGAGAGCTGTTAATTTAGCACTGAGCATTCTGTCTTCTCCTGGGTTTCTCTCTCCTGCTGTGTTCTCAGCATTCTCATGCTGTTTCCTTCCTGTTCACACGCTTGGGGTTTCCTCACCCAGCCATTTCCGGAATTCACATCTCTCCTAAAGCCTCCCGGTCCCTAAGGAGTGCTGATGTGGAGCAAGACTGGAGCCTCTGCTGGGCGGCCTGGAGCCAGCAAGTGATGGGAATCATGTATGACATGATAGACACATATGTGGTACCCTCCATGACAGGGCACACAGCTTCCTGGGGGACACAAGTACATGTGTCTTGTGGGAGGAATTCTAGAATGACAGAGAGGGTGGTGCATCCACTCAACCAACCAGAGAGGGGAATTCAAGGGAGATTTCAGAGAGAAAGGCACATCAGAGCTGGGCACTGAGGGAAAAGTAGGAGTTTCTAAGGCAGAAAGTCAGGGAAGGGCACTGATGACAGAGGAAGCAGAAGTGACATGGCTGTGACAAGTGAAGAGTGAGCTAGATGTAGCTCTCTGCCTTGAGGCTGCAGCCCTTCTGCCCTGGATGGCTGTGTTCCTCGCCAAATGCCACCCCCGCACCCAGCCAAGTCCCGCTGGTACCCAGGGGAGTCATGATCCAAGGGCGCCCACCCAAAGGCTCAGAAGGAATCTCTGACACGTGCGGAGAGGCAGAAGGAGAAACCATCTCAGGAATAATGATCAGGAAGAGCTGGTGGGGGTGAGTTGAGAACCCAGACGGGTTGGAAATATCGGGAAGCAGCAACAAGGGGTAAGCTGGGGAGATGGGTTGGCAGAAAGGAGAACGCAGTGGACATGCAGCGGAAGCAGGTGGCGGACTGCAGCCTTAGCTCTGGAGAAGGGGCTGCCTGAATTTACTCCCCTGCCACAAACCAGGAGTAAGTGCTCATTGGTATTAAGCAGCTCCCCCAGGGTGGCAGGGCTTGTAAGCCAGGGAGCTGGGGTTAGAATCCAGCTCTGGTCTAACGCCAAAAGTCATGCCAGCTGCAAAAAGCAGAAGACAGCAAGTCTAAGTCACAGCAAAGCGTTACTTACTGTTCTCCAGAGGAATGCTCAGCGTCATATAAGGAAATAGAGGCTCCCTCGAGAGTAAAAAAATGACTTTAATATTTATGACAATAATAGCGAGCATTTATTGCGCACTTACTATGTGCAAGCACTGCTCTAAGTACTTTGCATGAATTATCTCATTTCAGGAGACTTTACTGCATACTCCGTTCCAGCACTTCTTTTTCCATAAGTTACTCCCCAGGAATCGGGGCTGACGGCTAATGCACGGTAGCCATTTTTCACAGCATCCTCTGGTTTGGGGTGGCTGTCAAGTGTGTGCTAGTTCTGGGATTCATACACTTTTTACTTCATTTCTTCATCCTCGCCCCAGTACAAATCAATGGGAAAAAATTAGCAGAGAGGAGTTTGACCAGTCGCACGACCACTGACTTAAATATTAATAAAATGATTATGGCACATGATGGTTTACATGATTAAGAGTGTTGGATCTTTTTCAAAGTATTTTCACACTTACATCATTCGTGTCTCATAACACTCCCTTTTCCCTGTGAGTCTTTGTGCTACTGCGACCCATCTGCTTGCTGGTAAGCCAGGGGATGTCCAGAGGAGAGAGCTGGTTGGGGGTGTGGGTCCCTGAGGGGATGGCTGCCTGAGCTCTCAGGCTGGGTTCCAGCTCCTGGGTCAGTTGTAAGGAATGCCATGAGTCGGAGCATGGTCACTGTGTCATGTACAGTGACCTCTGGTTTGGTGGAGTTGCTCTGAATGGGACCAAAACTAGATGGACTGAATCTTACTCTTTCTTTTGAAAATCTCTGGCCCAGGCCGGGCTGGGTGCACCCTGGGGTTTCCCGGGGCCTCCTGTTCTCACTGGCCTGGGACACATCATCCTGCAGGCTGTGGACTTTCTCCCATGCCACATTATTCATTCTCCTGTTTACTCAGTCACGTGTGCATGTATTCACTCAGCTGTCCATCCACCCAATTTTGACACTCGAGGTCAGGCGAGGAACTTGGGCTGTCATCGTCCGTGGCCTGTTCAGCCGTCGTCTGCTTGCAGGGCCTCCTTGTGTGGCTGCCTCCCTCTTACGGGGGACCTTCTTCATCAGCTCAGGCCTCATCTTCTCTGTGGCTGAGTTCTACCTCCAGCACTCCAGTAAACTCCCCAGGGTCTTCTCCAGAAGAAACGAGGGTATTTCTGGGACCAGTGCATGCCCCACAGGAGGGCACAGGTCCTGAGCGGTGCTCATTCAGCTGCCCATCCACCCATTCTTTCCTTCATTTTTCTTGTAGTGAAATACATGTCATAGGGCATTTACCATCTTAGCCATCTTGACATCTTGAAGTGTGTAGTTCGGGAGCGTGAAGTACATTCACATTGTTGTGTAACCATCACCACTCTCCTTTTCTAAAACTTTTTCTTTTTTTCTTGAGACAGAGTCTCGCTCTGTCACCCAGGCTGGAGTGCAGCAGTGTGATCTCAGCTCACTGCAAGCTCCACCTCAGGTTCAAGCAATTCTCTGCCTCAGCCTTCTGAGTAGCTGGGATTACAGGTGCCCACCACCACGCCCAGCTAATTTTTGTATTTTTAGTAAAGATGGGGTTTCACCATCTTGGCCAGGCTGGTCTTGAACTCCTGACCTCCTGATCCACCCACCTTGGCCTCCCAAAGTGTTGGGATTACCCGTGTGAGCCACTACGCTCGGCCTCCAAAACTTTTTAATCTTCCCAAACTTAAACTCTGAACCCACTAGACAATGACTCCCCGTCCCTCCTCCCCCCAGCCACTGGCACACACCATTCTACTTTTTGTCTCTGTGAATGTGACTCCTGGAGGTATCTCGTCTAAGTGGGATCACACAGTATTTTTACTTTTGTGTCTGGCTTCTTTCTCTTAGCACGATCTCCTCAAGGTTCATCCATGTCGTGGTGTGTATGAGAATCTCCTTCCTTTTTCAGGCTGAATGATATGCTGTTGTACGTATGATGTGGCATGTGGGGTCCCACAGTTTCCCCCATTTCTTTCTCTGTCCTGCCTGAGAAACACTGAGGGCCTTGACCACTGTGTGGCCTGGGCAGCTGCTTGTTTCCCTTGCAGGCTTGTACCCAAGCTGGTGCCTTGAATTGCTCAGGCATCAGTGATAAAGCTGTTGAAGCTGGTGTGTGAAAACACCTGTTTTCAGACATACCCGGTAGATCATCTCTTTTCTTACTCTCCATCCCGAGGATGCTGAAGCCCTCTGTGTGTAAGTTCCCCTAACCAAAGCTTTGGATGTATCCCCTCACATTTAGTGCTTTTTATTTTCTTTTACCAAATCCCAACTGGCTCCATCTTGGGATGGCTTGGGGTAGTCCCTCGTGGGAATTCCCCAGCTGCCTGTTTTGTGGTAACTCTAGCAGGAGCTTCAGCTGCAGGGAACTGCATGCCATACTTTGCCTGTCCATTCCTCCGTGGACGGACACTTGGGTTGCTTCCATGCCTCGGGTATTGTGAATAATGCTGCTATGAATATGGGTGTGCAAATCTCTTAGACACCTTGCTTTCTCTTATTATGGGAATATACCAGAAGTAGGATTGCTAGATCATGTGATAGTTCTATTTTTAACTTTTTGAGGAACTGCATGCTGTTTTCCACGGCAGTCCATCTGTTCATTTTTAAGCACAGCGCTGCCCTCTGTGGAGGGCACGGTGGCAGCCTTCCCCACAGGCTGGGCTCTCTGCACTCTCATGCATGCTTGGCATGAAGTGGTAGTCAGTGAATACTGTGCTGAAGATGAACCGAGTGAATGGGATGCCTTCAAAAGTGTTGGACGACCTAGTGAAATTTCCTTTTACCCCAGAACAATCTCAAAAGCACCAAAGACTCCGAGTCTCTCATTCTCCTGCTCACCCTCTCCCCATCTGCAGAGGCCGAGAGGAAGCTGCTGACCCTACCTAAAACACCACTTGTATTCGGTGTATGGGGAAACATTTGTGGTCCTGCAAGGATGGGGTGGGATTTGCAAATTTGCTTCACAAGCACTTCCTCTGTTGGGCTGAGGCAGTGAGAATTGCTGCATTTCCAGGAATCCGGTGATCTGTAATTGTCTCTGTGAACCAGTTGGCACTTTTCATTCTCCGTGGCCGTGGCTGAGACAGTTGCCTCAATGGAGGTTCCAGCAGCAAACGCGTCATGTTGCAAATACTCCTCTGCTGTGCAGGCGTCCCTGGGCATAGGACATTCTTGTGGTCTGCACATCCAGCCTGATTTGGGGGAGAGATTCACTTCTGACAGCAGATCTTTAATACAACTAAAGAAATGATGGTGCTGTCTGCATTCACCTGCTGCTGGATGACTCACTGCTGTGAAGTCGATGCTATCGCTGCTTGTCGGAAAAGTTTAAACTTGCAGTTTGGGAAGAAACATATGCCCTTGTTACTAATGTTGGGATACAGTGACTTCATTATAGACCGAAGCTTAATGAAAGCAATAGTTGAATTACCCCAACAATGATGGGAAAATGTCAAAACACACAGGAGCTAACTGACAGAGCTCCAATGGACAAAGCTGGAGAAAACTGAGAACAAAAATAAATCAGAGAGTATTGAATTATGACTCAAAATATAAACTAAATATCTATGTGTCCATTACGATATAAACAAATAATTGACAAATAAACAAATGGGAGACAATGGACAGCTCTTCTATGCAGAAGAATCCACCCTCAAGGAGGTGGAAGGTAACTCCCAGCCCTGTACATGTGGGCTATGTGTTGTGACTTCCTTCCAAAGAGTACTCTGTGGAAAAGGAGAGCAAAGGATACCTTTACAGTGGGGAAGCCTGACAGAAGCTGCTGTATCCAGGTGTTCTAGGTCAACACTAACAGTGGTTAGTAAAGCTGATAGTGTACACCCTCAATATCACATGATGAGAATGGTACTTTTCCTCTGTGATCTTTCTCTGCAAAACCTATAACCCCGGTTTAATCATGAGAAAACTGGCAGATAAATCCCAATGGAGGGATGCTCAACAAAATACCTGATCAGTACTCCTTAAAACTCGCAGGGTCATCAAAAGCAAGGAAAGACTGCGAAACTGTCGCAGCCAAGCGGCACCTAAGGAGACATGATGACAAAATGTAATGTAGGGTCCTGGGACAGAAAAAGGGCATGCAGAGACAACCAAGGATATATGAATACAGAGTGCATTTTAGTTAACACCTAACTGTATTCACTTGTTAATTGTGCAAAATGTACTATACTAATATAAGATACTAATTATAGGAAAAACTGGGTGTGAGGTGTGTGGGAACTCTGTACTGTCTTTGAAGCCTTTCTGTAAATATAAAACTACTCTAAAATGGAAAGTTCATTAAAAACTAAAAAACAGGGGAGGGCCCAAGGTGGCCAAATAGGAACAACTCCAGTCTACAGCTCCCAGCAAGACCAACACAGATGGCAGGTGATTTCTGCATTTCCAACTGACGTACCCAGTTCATCTCACTGGGACTGGTTAGACAGTGGGTGCAGCCCATGGAGGGCGAGCAGAAGAAGGGTGGGGCGCTGCTCCACCCAGGAAGTACAAGGAGCCAGAGGACCTCCCTCCCGCAGCCAAGGGAAGTGGTGAGGGACTGTGCTACCCGCCTTGGGTACTGCGTTTTTCCCACAGATTTTTGCAATATGCAGATCAGGAGACTCCCTTATGAGTCTACACCAGCAGGGCCCTGGGTTTCAAGCACAAAACTGGGCGCCTGTTTGGGCAGGTACTGAGCTAGCTGCAGGAGTTTTTTTCATACTCCAGCAGTGCCTGGAACTCCAGCAAGACAGAAGAACTGTTGACTCCCCAGAAAGGAGGCTGAAGCCAGGAAACCAAGCAGTCTCCCCCAGGGGGTTCCACTCCCACAGAACCTAGAAAGCTAAGAACCACTGGTTTGAAAGTCTCACAGCCAGCACAGCAGTCTGGAGGCAACCTGGGACGATTGAGCTTGGTCGGGGGAGGGGCATCCACTATTACTGAGGCTTTAGTAGGCGGTTTTCTTCTGACAGTGCTAAGAAGACTGAGAGGTTTGGACTGGGTGGAATTCAACACAGCACGGCAAAGTGGCTGTGACCAGACTGCTTCTCTAGATTCCTCCTCACTGCACAGGACATCTCTGCAGGAAATGCAGCAGCTCCAGTCAGGGGCTTACAGATAAAACTCTCATCTCCCCGAGACAGAGCACCTGCGGGGAGGGGAGATTGTGGTTGCAGTTTCAGCAGACTTAATCTTTCCTGCTTGCCGGCTCTGAAGACAGTGGTGGATCCTGACAAGCAGGATTCTCCCAGCACAGTGCACCAGCTCTGCTAAGGGACTAGACTGCCTCCACAAGTGGGTCCCTGACCCTTTTGACTCCTGACTGGGAGAGACCTCCCAACAGGGGCTGACAGACGCCTCATAGAGGAAAGCCCCGGCTGGCACCAGGCTGGTCCCCTCTGGGACAAAGCTTTCAGAGGAAGGAGCAGGTAGCCATCTTTGCTGTTCCGCAGCCTCCATTGGTGATACCCAGGTGAACAGGGTCTGGAGTGGACCTCCAGCAAACTGCAGTAGACCTGCAATAGAGGGATCTGAGTGTTGGAAGAAAAAGAAACAGAAAGCAATGACAACAACATAAACAAAAAAGACCCCTCCCACCCCCAATACTCCATCCAAAGGTTATCAGCCTCAAAGATCAAAGGTAGATGAATCCATGAAGATGAGGAAAAACCAGCACAAAAACACTGAAAATTCCAAAAGCCAGTATAACTTTTCTCCTCCAAATGATGGCAAAATCTCTCCAGCAAGAGCGCAAAACTGGACAGAGAATGAGATTGACGAACTGATAGAAGTAGGCTTCAGAAGGTGGGTAATAAACTCTTCTGAGCTAAAGGAGCATGTTCTAACCTAATGCAAGGAATTTAAGAACCTCGATAAAAGGTTACATGAACTGCTAAGTAGAATAACCAGTTTAGAGAGGAACATAAATGACCTGATGGAGCTGAAAAACACATCCTGAGAACTTTGTGAAGCATACACAAGTATCAATAGCCAAATCGATCAGGCAGAAGAAAGGATATTAGAGACTGAAGACCACCTTGCTGAAATAAGGCATGCAGACAAGATGAGAGAAAAGAGAGTGAAAATTAATGAACAAAGCTTCCAAGAAATATGAGACTATGTGAAAAGATATGGGAATATGGGACTATGTGTATTGATTGGGGTATCTGAAAGTGACAGGGAGACTCGAACGAAGTTGGAAAACACACTTCAGGATACTTTCCAGAACTTCCTCAACCTAGCAAGACAAGCCCACATTCAAATTCAGGAAACACACAGAACACCACTAAGATACTCCATGAGAAGATCAACCCCAAGACACATAATCGTCAGATTCTTCAAGGTTGTAATGAAGGAAAAATGTTAAGGACAGACAGAGAGAAAGGTCAGGACACCCACAAAGGGAAGCCCATCAGACTAACAATGGATCTCTCAGCAGAAACCTTACAAGCCAGAAGAGAGTGGGGGCCAATATTCAACATTCTTAAAGAAAGGAATTTGCAATCTGGAATTTCATATCCAGTCAAACTAAGGTTCATAAGTGAGGGAGAAATAAAATCCTTTACAGACAAGCAAATGCTGAGGGATTTTGTCACCCCACCAGGCTCGCATTGTAAGAGCTCCTGAAGGAAGCACTAAACATGGAAAGGAAAAACCAGTACCAGTGAACTGCAAAAATACACCAAAATATAAAGACCAATGACACTATGAAGAAACTGCAGGAAATGCAGCAGCTCCAATCAAACTAATGTGCAAAATAACCAGCTAGCATCATGATGACAGGTTCAAATTCACACATAACAATATTAACCTTAAATATAAATGAGCTAAATGCCCCAATTAAAAGACACCGACTGGCAAATTGGATAGAGTTAAAACTCATCAGTGTGCTGTATTCAGGAGACCCATCTCATGTGCAAAGACACACATGGGCTCAAAATAAAGAGATGGAGGAAAATTTACCAAGCAAATAGGAAGTACAAAAAAGCAGGGGTTGGAATCCTAGTCTCTGATAAAACAAACTTTAACCCAACAAAGAATAAAAAAAACAAAAAAGTCAAAGAAGGGCATTACATAATAGTAAAGGGAACAACTCAACAAGAAGTGCTAACTATCCTAAATATATATGCACCCAATAAAGGAGCACCCAGATTCATAAAACAAGTTCTAAGAGACCTACAAAGAGACATAGACTCCCACACAATAATAGTGGAAGACTTTAACACCCCACTGTCAATATTAGACAGATCAATGAGACGGAAAATTAACAAGGATATTCAGAACTTGAACTCAGCTCTGGAGCAAGTGGACCTAATAGACATCTACAGAACTCTCCACCCAAAATCAACAGAATATGCATTCTTTTCATTGCCACATGGCACTTTCTAAAATTGACCACATAATTGGAAATAAAACACTCCTCAGCAAATGCTAAAGAACTGAAATCATAATAGTCTCTCAGATCACAGTGCAATCAAATTAGAACTCAGGATTAAGAAACTAACTCAAAACCGCACAACTACTTGGAAATTGAACACCCTGCTCCTGAATGACTCCTGGGTAAATAACAAAATTAAGGTGGAAATCAGGAAGTTCTTTGAAATCAGTGAAAACAAACAGACAAGGTACCAGAATCTGTGGGCCACACCTAAAGCAGTGTTAAGAGGGACATTTATAGCACTAAATGCCCACATCAGAAAGCTGGAAAGATCTCAAATTGGCACCTTAACATCACAATTAAAAGAACTAGAGGAGCAAGAGCAAACAAATTCAACAGCTAACAGAAGACAAGAAATAACTAACAAACTGCAGGCCACCATCCTCAGCAAACTAACACAGGAACAGAAAACCAAACACCGCATGTTCTCACTCATAAGTGGGAGTTGAACAATAAGAACACTTGGACACAGAGAGGGGAACAACACACACTGGGGCCTGATGGGGGGTCGGGGGCAAGGGGAGGGATAACATTAGGACAAATACCTAATGCATGCAGGACTTAAAACCTAGATGATGGGTTGATAGGTGCAGCAAACCACCATGGCACATGTATACCTATGTAACAAACCTGCACAATCTGCACATATATCCTGGAACTTAAAGTAAAAAACAAAACAAAACACACACACACACACACACACACACACAGAAAACCCCAAAACTAAAAAACAAACAAAAACAAAAAGGAAAAAATGGCAATAAAGGGAGAAAAAACCAGTGATTGCATTGTGTGATTTTCTTCAGCTCCCAGGTCACATCAGTGGGTGTGTGATGTGTTCTGAGTATGAATCACAGAAAAATTCTGCTGGGCCTTCTCCCTTTAGTCATGCCAAAGAAGTCACGTTGGAATCATGGCTCATAGACCTATTGGTCTGGTTTCCTCTAATAACACGTGGGAGATAGGGGATGCGATAAAGGTGGTGGGTGTGAGAAGTAATGTCCTGCTAAACTAAATTCTGATTTTTAATCAAGAATTATTTGGTAAATTCAAATAGTAGTACTCTTGGAAGACATCAACAAAGTATTTTAAAAATTGGAAGTTTTGGCCGGGTGTAGCGGCTCATGCCTGTAATCCCAGCACTTTGGGAGGCCGAGGCGGGTGGATCATGAGGTCAGGGGTTCAAGACCAGCCTGGCCAAGATGGTGAAACCCCGTCTCTACTAAAAATACAAAAAAATTAGCCGGGCGTGGTGGCACGCGCCTGTAATCCCAGCTACTCTGGAGGCTGAGGCAGAAAATTGCTTAAACCTGGAGGGGCGGAGGTTGCAGTGAGCCGAGATAGTGCCACTGCACTCCAGCCTGGGCGACAGAGCGAGACTCCATCTCAAAAAAAAAAAAAAAAAAAAAAAATGGCAAGTTTTGAATATACTTCGATCATTTACTCCATCACTGAAAAACTGTCAACACTTCCAAATATACACATTTATTTTTTATAAATTTGAATGCATGCACCAATATTCTTAGCTAATATCCTAAGCCACACTGTAGGTTTAAAAAGTTTGTCACCCTCAAAAATGGACATAATTTATATATCATGTTGTCTTTATGACAATTTCTAACTTGAGCTGCTTCATGCCAGGTGTGATTAATTTGCTGTCGTTTTCACTAGTTATTTGGTATGATTTGGTTGACAGATTCTGTATTTGGAGTATAAAAAATGTCAGCTCTGAAAATAAGGTATGGCACAATTGGCCTTGCATGTCACTATTTTAAACTGCGATACAGTTTCTTGCAGGAATTGTTATGAAATTCATGTCCATTTTGGGGGGGCACTAGTTCACCTAAAACTTGTAAACACATGTGATTGGATACAGTCTGCAATACTTGGCAATGCATGGAGCACTCATGAGCAAGTGGGTCCCAGGGGCGGCCCCTTCACATGAGCCTCCCTGCCTTCAGGTTCCTCACGTGGGCTGACAACAAAGGAGCCCAGGACCACTTCAGAGGCTTCATATAAGCAAAGCATTAAGAGGGCCACTGCCTCGGGCTCCTCCCAAGTAGCTGGGATTATAGGCAAGGGCCACCATGCCTTACTTATTTGTATTATAAACCAGAGTTTAATAGAACTGCAACCAGCGTAGAAAAACTCAAAACTATACGTAAACCAAAACCAGAATGCCGCATGGTGTGGACAAAGGGCAGAATTTCTGACCCCTTGGCTCAGCTGACCCCCAAATAAAAACCAATAAAGAGGACAAATCAAGAAAATAATATATTAACTAGGATAGGATTATTGTTATCAGAAAGGACAACCAGCCATATGGTAGGAAGGAAAAAGGTGCATTGTTTTGTCTATAATTTAAAGCAGATCTTTCTAACCTGGTAGACATTCTGATCCACCCCTCAAGTCCTGCTAGTTTGACCCGTGAATCATCAGACCTTGATATTGTCAACCCACAGTCCTCTTTAATTTTAATTTTCTTTTTTTTTTTTTGAGACGGAATCTCGCTCTGTCGCCAGGTTGGAGTGCAGTGGCACCATCTCAGCTCACTGCAACCTCCACCTCCAGGGTTCAAACAATTCTCCTGCCTCAGCCTCCCAAGTAGCTGGGACTACGGGCACATGCCGCCACGCCCACAAAAAACACAATTTTTGTGTTTTAATAGAGACGGGGTTTCACCACGTTGCCCAGGCTGGTCTCAAACTCCTGAGCTCAGGTGATCTGCCCACCTCGGCCTCCCAAAATGGTGTGTGTGATTATGGGTGTGATTAATTTAATTTAATTTAATTTTTTATTTTTATTTTTCGAGATGGAATCTTGCTCTGTCACCCAGGATGGAATGCAATGGCATGATCTCTATCTTGGCTCATTGCAACTTCCGCCTCCTGGGTTCAAGGGATTCTCCTGCCTCACCCTCCTGAGTAGCTTGGATTACAGGCATGTGCCACCACGCCCAGCAAATTTTTGTGTTTTTAGTACAGACAGGGTTTCACGAACATCTTGGTCAGGCTGGTTTGGAACTCCTGACCTTGTGATTTGCCCACCTCAGCTTCCCAAAGTGCTGGGATTACAGGTGTGAGCCACCGCACCCTGCCAATTAATTTTATTTTTAACAGAAAAGCCTGGTTTTGTTTTTACTGGAGGCTCACATGGCCCATAGACCTTTTTTAAAAAATAATTTTTTATTTTGAAATAATTACAAATTCACATGCAGTTGTAAGAAATAATAGAGTTCATACCATCTTTTTTCAACTTGGATTATTTTATTTATTATTCTTGCCTCATTGGTCTGGTTAGAACTTCTAGAATGATTCTAAATAGAAGTAGAAAAGCAGGTATCTTTGTCTTATTCCTCCCCTAAGGGGAAACAGTTTTCAATCTTTCATTGTGTCCTATGATACAAGTTGTGGGTTTTCATTATGGCCCTATCATTTTGAGGAAGTTTCTTTCTGTTTCTCCTATATTAAGTATGTGTTCCATTAAAAGATATTAACGTTTTTCATATACTTTTTCTGCATCAACCGAGATAATCATATAGTTTTTTCTTCATTAATTTTTATTGTTGAACCATCTTTCCATTCCAGGAATAAATCCTACTTGGTCCTGTTATGTAGTCAATTCTTTTAATATGCTGAGTTTTGTCTGGTAGTATTTTGCTAGAGATTTTTGCATCTATATTCACAAGGGATAGTGATCTGTAGTTTTCTTGCAGTGTTGTTATAAGTAGAAATCCTTAAAGAATACACAGAAGATTGCTTGAGTTAATAAATGAATTCAGCAAAGTTGCAGCATATGAAATCAACAGATAAAAGTAAATTATATTTCTAAATACTTGCCATGAACAATCCCAAAAGGAAATAATAATAATAAATTCCCTTTATAATAATATTCAAAAAGAACAAAATACTTGGGAATAAATTTAACCAAGGAGGCAAAAGGCTTGTATATTGAAAACTAAAAAATTTGATGACAAAATAAATGGAAAGACATCCCATGTTGATACATCAGAAGACTTAATGTAATTAAGACACCAGTACTACCCTAAACAACCTATAAATTCAATACAATCTCGGCCGGGCATGGTGGCTCACGCCTGTAATCCCAGCACTTTGGGAGGCCGAGGTGGGAGGATTACGAGGTCAGGAGATGGAGACCTTCCTGGCTAACACGGTGAAACCCCATCTCTATTAAAAATACAAAAAATGAGCCAGGCATGGTGGCGGGCGCCTGTAGTCCCAGCTACTCGTGAGGCTGAGGCAGGAGAATGGTGTGAACCTGGGAGGTGGAGCTTGCAGAGAGCCAAGATCAGGCCACTGCATTCCAGCCTGGGCGACAGAGCGAGACTCTGTTTCAAAAACAACAACAACAACAACAACAAAAACTATTCAATACAATCTCTATCAAAATCTTAATGGCATTTTTTATGAAAATAGAAAAATTTATTTTAAAATAAGTTTTAAAGAATCTCAAGTGACCCTCAATAGCCAAAACAATCTTATAAAATAAGAATAAAGTTGAACTCATATTTTCTGATTTCAAAACACACTACAAAGCTATAGTAATCATAACAGTGGAGTACTGGAATAAAACAATGGAATAGATTATAAAGCCCCAAATAAACCCTCCCATATGTGGTTATATAATTTTTGACAAAGGGTGTCAAGACCATTCAACAGGAAAGGCCAGTGTTTTTAATGAATGGTGCTGAAAAAACTGGATTTCCACATGCAAAAGAATGAAGCAGGACTCTATCTTATACCTTATTTACAAAAATTAACTAAAAATGGATTAAAGACCTAAATTGACAAGCAAAAACTATACGAAATTTAGAAGAAAACAAATGAAAATCTTCAAGTTGTTGGATTCTGCAATGATTTCTTAACAACCACCTACAGAATAGGGAAATAGCTGCAAAGCATACGTCTAAAAGGGATTAATATCCAGAGTCTCTATAAAAGTCCAACAACTCAACAATCACCACCACCACAAAACAAACAATCCAACTGGAAAATGGGCAAAGGATTCGAATAGACTTTTCTACAAGAAGATAAACAAATGACAATAAGCACATGAAAAATTATTCGGCATCACTAGTTATCACAGAAATGCAAATAAAAATCCCACTGAGGTAACACTTTATACTGATTAAGATGGCTATTGTCAATAAATTGGAAAATAATGAGTACTGGCAAAAATATGGAGAAATTAGAGACCTCAAGCATTGGTTGGTGGGGATGTAGAATGGTGTGGCTGCTTTTGAAAACAGTTCAGTCGTTCCTCAAAAGGCTGAACATAGAATTACCATGTGATCTAGCAATTCCACTCTTAGGTATATACCCCAAAAGAATTGAAAACAGAGACTCAAACATGTACTTGTATACCAGTGATCATGGTAGCATTGTGCACAATGGCCAAAAGTGGAAACAATCCATGTGTCTATCAACAGATGAATAAATAAAATGTGGCATTACACACAAAAAAGGACTAAAATTCAGATAGATGCTACAACATGAAGCATGAAAACATTGTGCTAAGTGAAATAATTCAGAGATGAAAGTACAAATATTGAATAAATGCATTTATAGGAGATATCTAGAATAGGTAAATTCAAGGAGACAGAAAGTAGAGTAAAGCCTACTAGAGGCTGGGTAAAGGGAAAGTTGGATGCTACTTTATACTGATTTAGGGCATAAAGGAGTTATTGCTTAATGGGTACAGAATTTCTGTTTGGGATGATGAGAAAGTTCTGGAATTACATAGTGGTGATGGTTACACAACATTGTAATGCCACCAAATGTACACTTTAAATGGTTAAAATAGTACTTTTTATGTTATGTAAATTTCACAATTAAAACCATTAAAAAAGTTGACTGGGTGAGGTGGCTCACGCCTGTAATCCCAGAACTTTGGGAGGCCGAAGCAGGAGGATCACTAGGGCCCAGGAGTTGGAGATCAGCCTAGGCAACACGGTAAGACCCCATTTCTACAAAAAAAAAAAAAAAGGCCAGATGTGGTGGTGCTCGCCTGTAATTCCAGCTACTTGGGAGGCTGAAGCAGGGGCATTGCTTGAACCCAGTAGGCCAAGGCTGCAATAAGCTATGATCACACCACTACCTTCCAGCCTGGGTGACAGAGTCTATCAAAAAATAAAATAAAATAAAAATAAACAAGAAGAGAAATAATACATAGATCCCATGTACGCTTTACCCAGTTTGTCCAACGATAACATCTTGCAAAGTTACAGCACAATATTATAGCCAGGAAAGTGGCATTGAGACAATACACCTTTCTTCTTCAGTTTCCACTAATTTTATTGCTTTCATTTTTTGTGTATTTGGGTATTTGGTTCTATAAAATTTATCACATGTGTAGATTCATGTATAGATATACCTGTTCATGTATATTTACTTCGCTGAAGTAAAGATAATAGGACAGTTCCACCACTCATCATCACAAGGATCCTGTGTTACACTTTTTTTTTTTTGAGATGGCGTCTTGCTCTGTCTCTCAGGCTGGAATACGGTGGCATGATCTAGGCTCACTTCAACCTCTGCCTCCTGGGTTCAAGCAATCCTTCTGCCTCAGCCTTCTGAATAACTGATTGCAAGTGTGAGCCACCACGCGTGGCTAATTTTTGTACTTTTAGCAGAGATGGAGTTTCACCATTTTGGCCACGCTGGTCTCGAACTTCTGACCTCAAGTGATCTGCCTGCCCTGGCCTCCCAAAGTGCTGAGATTACAGGCGTGAGCCACCACGCCCAGCCTGGGTTGCACTCTTAAATATGCACATTAATCGTCCTTTCCTTTCTTCTACTTTTCTCTCCCTCGTTACTCACTCCTTCTCTCATCATCCATAATTCTTAGAAACCATTCGATCTTTTCTCAATATTTAATGTTTCATCCTTTCAAAAAAATGTCATATACAGGAAATAATACAATACGGAACCTTTTGAAATTGGCTTCCTTTATTTATTTATTTATTTATTGAGATGGAGTCTTGGTCTCTCGCCCAGGCTGGAGTGCAAGGGCACGATCTCAGCTCACTGCAGCCTCTGCCTCCTGGATTCAAGCCATTCTCCTGCCTCTGCCTTTTGAGTAGCTGGAGACTACAGGCACGCACCGCCATGCTCTGCTAATTTTTGTATTTTTAGTAGAGATGGGGTTTCACCATCTTGTTCAGGCTGGTCTCGACCTCTTGACCTCGTGCTCTGCCTTCCTCGTCCTCCCAAAAGTGCTGGGATTACAGGCGTGAGCCACCATGCCCAGCCGAAATTGACTTTCTTAAAAAATTAGAATAATTCCCTAGGTATTTATCTAAGTTGTGTCTATCAACATTTTGTTCTTTTCTGTTGTCGACTAGTTTTCCAAGGAATGGATGAATCATAGTATTAATTTTCCACCTGTTGAAGGATACCTGAACTGATTCCAGTCTTTGCCTATTACAAATAAAGCTGCTGTGAACATTCATGTACAGATTTTGCGTAGATATGGGTTTTTCTTTCTTTGGAATAAATACTAGAGAGTGCAATTGCTAAGTTGTATAGTAATTGCATACATAATTTTCTAAGAGACTGCCAAACTGTTTTTCAGCCTGGCTGTACCATTTTATATTTCCACCAGTGATATATAAATGATCTATATTCTTCATATCCATGCCCACATTTGTTGGTGTCACTATCTTTAAAATTTTAGCCATTTTGACTGATGTATAGTGATATATCATTATGATTTTAATTTTCACTTCCCTAATAGCTAGTGATTTTGAACATCTTTTCATGTGTTTATTTTCCACAGCTGTATCTCCTCTTCAGCGAAATTTCTGTGCATGTCTTTTGCTCATGCTACCAGATTTTTTTACTATTAAATTTTAAGAGTTTTTTTTTTTTTTATTCTAGATACTAATTCTTCATTGGTAGTGGCATTTGCAAACATTTTCCCCAGTCTATAGCTTGTCTTTTCATTCTCTTAACAGGATCTTTCACTAAGTAAATTTTTTAAATTTTGATAAAGTTAAATTCATTAGTTTTTCCTTTTATGGATCATGCTTTTGGTGTAAAGTTTAAGAAATCTTAGATCCTAAAGATTCTATTTTTTTCTAAAAGTTTTAAAGTTTATGTCTCACATTTATGTTTGTATCTATTTTGATTAATATTTTTATGAGCTGTGAGACTTAGGTTGTGTTCATTTTTGTGCCTATCGATGTTAAATTCCTCCAGTACTGTTTGTTGAAAATATTTTCCTTCTTCCATTGAATTGCTTTTGTATCTTTATAAAAATTCAGTTGGGCATATTTGTGTAGGTCTATTTCTGGGTACTCTATTTTGTTCCATTTATCAATATGTGTATCCCATTGTCAGTGCTGCACTGTCTAGATTGCTATGATTACATAGTAAATCTAGTACCAGGTACAATAATTCCTCCCATTCTATTCTTAGTCCAGAATTTTTCCTTTTTCTTTTTTTTTTTTTTTTTAGCTATTCTAGGGCCAAGTGCTTTCCAGATACATTTTGGGATAAGGTTTTCTATGTCTACAAAAACCCTTGCTGGGATTTTGATAGGAATTGAATTAATATCTGTAGATCAATTTGGGAATAATTGACAACTTTTCTATGTTGAGTCGTCCAACTCATAAATACAGTGTTTCCCTATTTACTTAGGACTTTAAAAAATTTCTTTCATTGGCATTTCAAAGTTTTCAGCATACAGATTATGTACACAATTTGTTAGACTTATCCCTATTTCATTTTCTTTGAAATAATTGTAAATCGTTATGTTTAATTTTGGTTTCTACATGTTCATTGTCATGTAGAACGTCATACAGAAATAAAGTTGATTTTTATGCATTGATCTGAATTTAAGAACGCCCTCATGCTTATTAGTTCTAGGATTATTTTTCTTTTTTTTGTAGTTTCCTACATCTATGTAGACAATCATACTATCTACAAGCAGGTCCAGTTTCATTTCTTCCTTTTTTATCGGTATATGTTATTTATTTTCCTTGTTTTATTGCAGTGGCTAAAACTTACAGTAGTATGATGAACAGAGTGATAAGAGTGGACATTATTGCTTTGTTCCCAATCTTAAAGGAAAAGCAAGCATTCCTTTAATGCTAAGTGTATTAGCTGAAGGTTTTTTGTAGATGCTCTTTATTAAGCCAAGAAAGTTCCCTTCTCTTCTTTTTTAATTATCACAGATGTTGGCACACACACAAAAAAATACTTTTTTGTGTGTCAATTGTTAAGATCATACAAATTTTTAAATTTAACTTATGATGGATTACATTGATTGATTTCAAGTGTTGAAACAGCCGTACATACCTGGAATAAACCCCACTTGGTTATGGTGTAGAATTCTTCGTACACATTGCTGGATTCAATTTCTTAATATTTTGTTGAGAATATTTGCTTCTAAATTGATGAGTGATATAAATAATTGTATCATCTTTTCTAGGCTTGTTATAAGGGTAACACTAACCTCATAAACTTAGTAGAGAAGTGTTTTTCTTCTTCTATTTCTGTAGGAGAATGTATAAAATTGGTGTTAATTCCTCTTTAAATTTATGGTAGAAATCTTCAATACAACTATCTGGACTTGGAGATCTCTTTTTGTGGAAACTTTTATTCACAAATTCAATTTCTTTGAAGATTACAGAACTGTCCAGATTGTCTGTTTTTGTCTGTTTTATCTTGATTGAGGTTTGGTAGTTTTAGGTTTTCAAGGACTTGTTTCTTTTGAGTTGTTGACTATGTGAGTTTAAAGCTATTCATTATAACCTTTATTTTTCTTCTAATGGCCAAAGGATTTGTAGTGATTTCCTCTTTTTCATTCCTAATTTTTATGTGTCTTTGTTTGACCAGTGTTGCTAGAGCTTTGCGCATTTTATTGATTTTCTTTCAAACAGACGGTGTTTTGCCTCATTCATTTTTTTCTATTTTTGTAAATGAATGCAGGTCCAGCCATTTGCTGCTTGCAGAGTCTCAAGAAGAGTGAGGTCTGGTAAAAGGAAAGTGACTTCATTAACCAAAACTAGCAATAGGAAAGTGGCTGGATTCCCATCCGAAGCAATCACATTGAATTTATAGGGAGAAGGCAAGGGTTTATAAAGAGAAACTTGGTATGGGACGCATGCAGTTGTGCTGAGTGCAAGGTGTGTGCGTCCTTTTTCACTGGCTATCTTGGGTCTCTGTCTACCTGGAGTGTGGGCTGACATCATCTGAACAATGGCTGGGTTGGTGACTAGCTGCCTGTCTAGTCTGTTGGACAGACTAGTTGGTGTCTGTCTGTCTCAAGACTAGTCCTTGAACTCTTAAGTAAGCACATAGATACTGGCATAATTAGATGAATGTGAAGGGAGTACATAGTGGGAAAGGAAGGGATATGCAGTCTATTTTAAAGTTAAAGGAAAAGGTTTTTGCAGTTTGCTTCAAGGTTACATCTTGAGACTAAAGATAAATGGAAAAAAAGTTTTAAAATGCATTATAGAGTTAAACTGCTGGTTGGTTACCTTTTCATTTTTTTAAAAGGTCATTAATTTCTGCTTTTATCTTTATGATTTCCTTCCTTTGCTCTTTTTTCTTCTAGTTACTTGAAGTAGTTACTTAGGTTATTGATTTGAGACATTTTCTGTTTTTAGAGCTATACATTTCCTCACAGCAGTAGTTTTCTCCCCCCACATATTTTGAGATGTTATATTTTCATTTTCTTCCCATTCTGTGTATTTTTAAAATTTCCTTTGAGACTTCCTCTTTGATATATGAATTATTTAGAAGTCTTTTATTTTTCAAGTATTTGGATATTTTCCATTGTTTTTATTTTATTGATTTCTAATCTGATTTCATTATGGTTAAAGAACTCACTCTGTATGGTTTCAATTATTTTAAACTGCTTGAGGTTTGTTTAATCACCCAGGATATGGCTTGGTGAATGTTCCATGGCCCTTGGAAAATGTGTGCTCTGCTGCTGTTGGTGAGAGTGTTCTCTATATGTCAGTTACATCCTGCGGGGTGATGGCCTTGCTCAGTCTTCTGTATTCTTGCTGATCGTCTAATAGCTCCATTAGCTGCTGAGAGTCAGATGTTAAACTTCCCATCTATAATTGTGGAATTGTTTCTCTCTCCTATCAACTCTGTTTTTGCTTCATGTATTTTAGGGCTCTGTTGTCTGCAGCATACACATTTAGGATCACAACGTCTTCCTCATGGATTGATCCTTTTACATTATTTAATGTTGCTCTTTGACTTGCAAATTTTTTTCCTCTGAAGTCTACTATTTTTATATTAATATAGCCACTCCTACTTTAATTAATGTCTGCATAATACAACTTTTTCCTCCCTTCTACTTTCATCTTACCTGTGGTGTTGAATTCAAAGAGAGTTTCTTACAGGCAACATATTGTTGGATTCTGTGTTTTTATCTACTCTGCCAGTCTCTATCTTTTGTCATATTTAGACTGTTCACATTTAAGTAATGTTAGGACATAAATCTGACGTTGTTTGCTTTCTTTTTGTTTTCTCTTTTTCCTATTCTTCTGTTTCTCTTTCCTTACCTAGTTGTGGGTAACTTACATTTTTAGGATTCCATCTTATTTGTAGTATTTATTGTGTAATTTTCTTAGTTGCTTTAGGTTTTACAATACATGTACGTAACCTTTCATAGTCTATTGGTATCAATGTTTGCCACTTTGAGTGTAGATACCTTACTGTCATTCAGGTCTTTTTATTTTTCCCACTTTTGTGTATAGTGAGCTTAAGTATGTTCACTGCATAGGGAACTGTATCAGGTAGTCATGTAATTTTTGCTTTAACCATCAAATATGAATTTGGAAACTCATGATTTGAAGGGTATTTACTATAGTTTTCCTAATGTCTAAAATCTACTTTAATGTTTTCCTTTCCTTTCTAAAGTTCCAAGTCCTTTTATTGTTGTTGATTTCCTTTCCTTTTAGGGAATTTCTTTTAGGTACTCTTTAAAGATACAACAAATTTTCTTAGTTTTCCTTTGTTTGATAAATACCAATTCCTTTCACTCCCTGGAGGACTTTTGCCACATATTGAATCTACAGTTGACAGTTATTTTCCCTCAATAGTTTAAAAAATAGTCACTCCCTTCTGCGTCCTGTGGTTTCAGGTGAAAGCTCAGCTGACTTGAATTGGTGTTGCCTCATAAGCAACATTTGATTTCTCTCCAGCTGCTTTCAAAATTTATTCTGTCTTTGGTTTTTTGACGTTTAATTATGATGCGATTGGCATGAACTTCTCCGGGTTTACGATTATTGAGGTTTGTTTAGCTTTTTAAATCTGCAGCTGTATGTCTTTTGCCACATCTGGAAAGCTTTCGGCTATTATTTCTCTGAATGCTTTTCTGATGGCTCTTGTGCCCTGTGATGTGAGGGGAGGACTGGGAAAGGAAAGTCCTTCCCGGCCACACCATCTCTGCACTGAGGTGCGCTCCAGCTTCTGTGAAAGGGGCTCCCGCTAAAGGGGCTCCCGCCGCAGCCCTCGCAGTGCTCTCCAGTCAAGTGGGGCGTTTCCAGCCGGCTCTGCCCTGGGACACAGCCCGGGCAGGAGAGGGAGTCACACCGCTTATTTTACCGAGAAAACGTCATGTGAGGAATGTAGCCGAGAGGCTAAAGAGAGAGAACTCTGAGTCGCCATGAGGTACCCACTGTGGGCCGCGGCCGCGCGCCTAGCAGAGGGCACGAAGGGCTGGACTCGGAGCTCTTAGGCCTCAGAAGGCCGCGGGAAGGCCGGTGCACCTCCAGCGTGGGACCTAATGGCTGCTGCGCTGGGCATCGGCGGGGGCCGACGTCACAAAGAGGTCGCTCCCGTCACGCCAACGCCTCAAAGAGGGTGCTCCCTTCACGCTCACCTCACAAAGAGGTCGCTTCCGCACGTGCACGACTCAGCGGCAAGGGCGTGCGACGCGCACGCGCCGGGAAGCCCACGGGGCGGAAACTGGAGCGAGCCCGCCCTCCTCCGGCCCCGCGGCCTCCCTTTCGCGCCCCCTATCCGCAGGGCCAGTGGGGCAGCAGAAGCGTGGCTCGCAGGGCCCAGCCCCAGCCACATGCACTGAGCTGAGCGTGCGCTGGCCTGTGTGGAGCCCAGGCAAGAACGGGGTAACTGGTACAGAGGAGGCTTTGAGTTTTCAGGAATGCAGTGGCCCCTTTCCAGGAGCTCTGCAGGTGAGCAGGAATGCCAGAAAGTAGCCTGTGCAGAGGCAGAGGAATGGGAGTCCGCCGCAGACTGTCCCTCTCTTTTCTCCTGGGCAGAGTCTCATCCATCCCTGGGGAAGGAAGACACTCGGCTGCAGTCACGCATCCCGCACCCGTCCAGATCTCAGCTCGTGCCGTCACCCCTGAGGCTGGAACAGTCTCTGAAGAGGGGTTGGCTGCACAGTTCCACTGGGGAAACTGTGAAGGAAAACATAGGCCTGGCCTGTCAGCGGGGGAGTCCCAGGAAACGCTCTGGTCAGTCGGCGCTTGAAGATAAAACTCAGCCATAGAAGGGTAAGCTTTCATAAAGTGGAAAGAAACATCTGTAGCCAGAGATGGATATAAGAATAGCATAGATAGGGCAGGGAACAAAGCGAGACCCCATTTCTACAAAAAATACAAAAATTAGTCGGACGCTGTGGCGCACGCCTGTGTTCCCAGCTACTCGGGAGGCTGAGGTGGGAGGATCCCTTGAACCTGGAGGTTGAGGCTGCAGTGAGCTACGGTCAGGCTACTGCACTCCAGCCTCGGTGACAGTGCAAGACCGTGTCATTAAAATGACTTAAGGAGGAGGAAAGGATCTATTCAGGGCCAGCAATGTCTACTTTAAAACACTATTGTGAGGATGGAGTCTGAAATTTTAAATTAAAAATGAGCACAGACGTGGACAAGCACTCAATAAACAAACAGAACCTTTACATATATAGTCTAAGAGGGGGTCAGGGAGTCCATTTACTGCGGCGTTAGCCTGAGGTTGAAAAGTGGGCTCAAATATTTTAATATTCTAGAATGTTTGTTTGCTTGAGTAAAAATCAGAAGGGGTAATTACGGTGATAGTTTAAGTGTAATTTTTAAAATCTCTTCAGGTCCTCCATACAAACAGGTAGAGCAAAATGGACAACATCTGCAATAAAACTAGGTAGCAAGTTTTATTCACAAGCTTCAAGGTGAAAGACATTGGGGACAAATCCCCTATAGCTAGGTCCATGTGGCACCAGCATCTGAAAGGAGTAAGCTGAGGGAAGCAACACAAAATCTTACAAATCTGAGAGCAGAAGACTCAAAGCACTCCTGGATAATTACCGGACAGTAGTGGGCTTATTTGTAAACAACAGATGAAATAGGGAAAACATTTTTTATTTCTGTTCACACGTGAATGCAGAGTTTAAAAAGTGTTCACTCTTGGTGTGATATATTCCATGGGTTTTAACAAAGGTATAATGACATCTATCCACCATTATAATATTGTACACAATAGTTTAATTGCCCTAAAGTTCCTCTGTGCTCTGTCTGTTTATACCTCTCTCCCAGCTGCTTCTGCAACCACTAATCTTTTTACTATTTCTATGGTTTTGCTGTTCCCAATATGTCTTACAGTTGGAGTCTTTTTGTACCCTTTGCAAATTAGCTTCTTTCATGGCCTGTTCCTGTTGCTTCACATCCTTGCCAGCATTTGATGTTGGTGTTTTAGATTTTGGCATTCTAATAGATGTGTAGTGGTAATCTTCTTCTTGTTTTAATTTGCAATTCCGTAATGATGTTGTGCATCTTTTCATATGCTTAGTTGTGCATATGTATGGCTTTTTTGGCTAGATGTCTGTTTAGGGCTTTTGCCTATTTTCAGTTAGATGGTTTGTTTTCCCATTGTTGAGTTTAAAGAGTTATTTGTATGTTTTAGATAGCAGTCTTTTATCAGACATGTCTTTTGTAAGTATTTTCTGCCAGTCTGTGGCATGTCTTCTAATTCTTTTGACAGTGTCTTTTGCAAAGCAGAAGTTTTTAATGGTGGTGGTGTATCTAAAAAGGCATTGTCGTTTGTTAGTTTCTAGGAGTTGTATAGTCTTACATTTTATATTTAAGCCTGGGATCCGCCGTGAGTTCATTTTTTGTGAAGTGTATAAAATCTGTGTCTCAATTCATTTTTTTACATGTGCCTGTCCAGTTGTTCCAGCACTACTTGTTGAAGACACTTACCTTGTGCTATTGTGTTACCTTTACTCATTTATCAAATGTCTGTTGTATTTATTTAGTCTTTTTCTGGGCTTTCTATTCTGTTTCATTGATCTAGTTGTCTATTCTTTTGCCAATACCTTGCTGTCTTGATCACTGTAGCTTTATAGTAAGTCTTAAAGCTGGGTAGTGTCAGTCCTTCAACTTTGTTCTCATTTAATATTTAGTTGGCTGTTTTGGGTCTTTTGTCTCTCCATTATGAATTTTAGAATCAATTTGTTAATACTCACAAAAATAACGTGCTAGAATTTGATGGGAATTGTGTTGAATCTGTAGACCAAGTGTGGAAAAACTGCCATTTTGACAATATTGAGTCTTTCTATCCATTAGCATGGAATATCTTTCCATTTATTTAGTTATTTTGTGTCTTTCCCTACAGTTTTATGATTTTCTTTATAGAGATTGTACGTGTATGTTGTTGGATTTATACCTATTTTATTTTGGGGGTGCCAGTGTCAATGGTGATGTGTTTTTAATTTCAAATTCTACTTTTTCATTGCTAGTATATAGCAAAGTGATTGATTTTTGTATGTTAACCTTTTTTTGGGTACTGCATCCTTGATAATGATTTATTAGTTCCAAGAGCTTTCTTTTGGTTGATTCTTTTGTTTTTTTCTACATAAACAATCATGTTATCTGGAAGCAAAGACAGTTTTATTTATTTCTTCCAAATAAGTATATGTTTTATTTCCTTTTCTCATCTTATTGAATTAGCTAGTACTTCCAATACAATGTTGAAGAACAGTGGGGAGAGGGAACATCCTTGCCTTGTTCTTGATCTTATCAAGAAAGCTTCAAGTTTCTTACTGTTAAGTATGATATTAGCTGTGGGGTTTGTTTTTGTACATGTTCTTTATCAAGTTGAGGAAATTTCCTTCTATTCCTAGTTCACTGAGAGGTTTTATCATGAATGGGTGTTCGGTTTTGTCAAATGCGTTTACTGTATGAATATGATTTTTTCATAGCCTGTTGATATGGTGGATTACATTAATTGATTTTCTAATATTGAATCAGGTTTGTATACCTGGGGTAAATCCCATTTGGTCATAGTGTATAATTCTGTTTATACATTGTTGGATTTTATTTGCTAATGTTTTGTTGAGAATTTTTGTATCTATATTCATGAGAGATGTTGCTCTGTAGTTTTATTTTCTTGTGATGTTCTTCTCTGGCTTTGATATTTGGGTAATGCTGGCCTTATAGAATGAGTTAGGAAGTATTCCTTCTGCTTCTATCTTTGGAAAAGTTTGTAGACAATTGATATAATTTATTCCTTAAATGTTTGGTAATATTTATTAGTGAATCCATATAGGCCTAGTGCTTTCTTTGGAAACTTATTATTGATTAAATTTATTTAATAGGTATAGGCCTATTCAGATCATGTATTTGCAGATGTACCTAAATTCTCCATGAAATAGATAATTGTTAAGAAAAATGCAATCTGCCAAAATTTACCTTAGTCAAAGTCTAACAGACCAATTATGATAGAAGAAATAAAGAACATAGTTGAAGCGCACCCTCACAATGAAGGCATCAAACCCAGATGGAGTGACAGGAATTCTACCAATCAGCTAAATTCCAAAACTACTTATAAAGTTTGTGGGTATGGAGAAAGAAAAAAAAAAACCTTATAAATTAGTTTTGTGAAGCAAGTATTACATCAAAACTAAAACTGACAAATAATTGTAGTAAATACATAAGATCATCATATTAATTGAAATATATTACTTCCAAAAATAGATAAAATATTAGCAAGCAAAATTTAACAGCACTTTAAAAATAATGTGTCATTATCAAGCTGAGTTTATTCCAGGAATGTAAAGGTTATTCAATATTAGATAATTCATTAATACAATCCATCGTATTTATAAAGGAGAAAAACATGCCAATCTCCATAGATGCATAAAAGTATTTCAAAAAAAATCCTTAAAAATGGAAATAAAATGGCCGGGCGCGGTGGCTCAAGCCTGTAATCCCAGCACTTTGGGAGGCCGAGACGGGTGGATCACGAGGTCAGGAGATCGAGACCATCCTGGCTAACACGGTGAAACCCCGTCTCTACTAAAAAAATACAAAAAAACTAGCCGGGCGAGGTGGCGGGCGCCTGTAGTCCCAGCTACTCGGGAGGCTCAGGCAGAGAATGGCGTGAACCTGGGAGGTGGAGCTTGCAGTGAGCTGAGATCCGGCTACTGCACTCCAGCCCGGGAGACAGAGCGAGACTCCGTCTCAAAAAAAAAAAAAAAAAAAAGGAAATAAAATATAAATATATGGATATATTATTAACATGAATACACACACGAGCATGCTTTTGGCTGAAAGGGCCCCAGACACAGCTCAGGCTACTCTGGCGGGCACAAACCATAAATCTTGGTGGATTCCATGTGGTGTTAAGCTGGAAGATGGGAGGAATGTAACAGTGAAGGGTGGTTGGCACCTTGCCCCTAGATTTCAGAGGATGTATGGGAAAGTCTGGGTGCCCAGGCAGATGCCTGCTACAGGGGCAGGGCCCCCACGGAAAGCCCCTGTTACAGTAGTGCCAAGGGGAAATATGGGGTGGAGCCCTCACACAGAGTCCCCACCAGGGCACTACCTAGTGGATCTGTGGGAAGGAGGCTACTGCCTTCTATGCTCCAGAATAGTGGTTCACTGGCAGCTTGCCCCCTACATCTAGAAAAGCTGCAGGCACTTAACTCCAACTTGTGAAAGCAGCTGTACCCTGCAAAGCCATGTGGGAATGTGCTGCCTAAGGCCTTGGGAACCCATCCCTTGCACCAGTGTGTCCTGGATACAAGACGTGGAGTCAAAGGAGGTTATTTTGGAGCTTTGAGATGTAATGACTGCCCTGCTGGGTTTCAGACTTGTGTAGGGTCTATAGTCCCTTTGTTTTGGGTAGTTTCTCCCTTTTGGAATGGGCATGTTTGCTCAATGCCTGTGCCACAGTTGTGTCTTGGAAGTAAATAACATCTTTTGATCTTACAGAGTCATAAATGGCAGGAACTCATTCCCAGGTGGTACTTTGGACTTGGGACTTGGGAATTGGGGTTTTTGAGTTAATGTTTTTGGTGACTATTGTGAAGGAATGATTATATTTTGCAATGTGAGAAAGATGTGAAATTTGGGGGACTTGGGGCTGAATGATACAGTTTGTATGTTTGTCACCTCCAAATCTCACATTGAAATGTAGTCCCCAGTGTTGGAAGTGGGGCCTGGTAGGAGGTGTTTGGGTCATGGGGCTGGATCCCTCTTGAATGGCTTAGCACTCTCCCCTTGGTAGTGAGCGAGTTCTCACTCTGGTAATTCATATGAAACCTGGTTGTTTAAAAGAGCATGGCACCTTCTCCCCCTCTCTTGCTCCTGCTTTTGCCATGTGATGCACCTGCTCCCCCTTTTCCTTCTGCCATGATTGGAAGCCTCCTGAGGCTCTCAGCAGCAGCAGATGCCAGCCAGCCCCATGCTTCTTGTACAGCCAGTAGAACTGTGAGCCAATTAAACTTCTTTTCTTTATAAATTACCCAACCTCAGGTATTTCTTTATAGCAATGCAAGAATATCCTAATACAGTAGTATATCCATGTAACAAAATTGCACTTGTACCACTTAAATTTGTACAAAGAAAATATCAGTTTATAGAATGAGTATATACACATATATATTTGTCTACACATATATGCAGTTTATATGTTAAATTATATTAATATTCATTCATAAAATATACATTCTATTTATTAATATACACATATGAATAAGTATATATATTCTGCACTTAATCTTAGCCTAAAGGCTGAGAAACAAATTCTATATATATATATAGTACTGTGCACACACACACATATGTGAAAATATAATGGAAGAGAAGGGCCCATTTACAAAAATAGACATAGCAAAAATGCAAAGACATAGATGCAGCAAGAAATGATCAAAATCCATATGAGGAAAACTATGCATACTTTTAAAAGACGTAAAAATAGATTTGAAGACATGGAAAGGCACTATATTTTTGGATAGACAAGCTAACATTATCCTAACTTTTAAAATCCCAGTACAGTAATAGCCATAACTTTTTTTTCTAGATCAAGACAATTTGCCTATAAAGATTGTTTGGAGGAGCAAGGATATGGGGTTCTGTGAGACATTCAGTATGCGATAAAGCCTATAAGTAAAGCAGTGTGACATAGGTCCATAAAGAGCAGACAGATTAATAGAACAGAATATCCAGAAACAGATACACTTACATTTAAAAGTTTACTATAACAGGAAAGTGGGATTTCAAATCATCAGGGGAAAAGAAAAACTTTAAAAAACTGAATAACTGAGTGACCCTATGGAAAAAAAAAGAAATTGGATTCTTTTTTCATGTATCATGTCAATTACAAAAGGATAAGAGATTTCAATGTAAAAAAAATGGAATCATATGTACAGTAAAAGAAAACACAGAGATGAAATTCCTATATAATTTGGCATAAATTTAAAATTCAGAAATAGTGAGAATAAATTTGATATGTTTGAATAATAAAAATTTTAAAAAGTAATTTTCAGGGCAACACCATAAAACAAAGTAATGACAAACTAGGAAAAGATATTTGCAACTTATATTGCAGAGAAAGCGTTTATATTCTTAATATCCAAAGAGCTTCTAATACTACAGAAGAAAATAACCTAGAGCCCTATGGAAAGATCAGAGTAATGTTTCATTCATAGAAAAATAAGTGCAAATAATTCTACACCACATGAAAAGATGCTCATAGCTGCTGATATAAAAGAAATCCATATGAAAACTACATGAAGATTCCATTTTTAATCCACCAGATTGGCAAAGTCCTAGTTTTAACAGTGTACTCTTTTGGCCAGGCTATGGGGAGATAGGCACTCTTGTATATTGTTAGTAGCAATAATCTGATGAATCTGATGTGTACCACCTCAAATCAGTGAGGAAAAGATCAAATAGAATCTACTTTTTTCAGACCAGACATGAGGAGTGGAATTCAGCAATGCCTAGAAAAATTGTACATGTCTTCATCCTTCTCCACAGCAATTGGAATTACATGAATGTATCCCACAGTTACACTGACAGAAGTTCTGAGAAACTTAGATGGCTGGGCATGGATTTCCATAGATGGAAATGCTGGCTCACGCCAGTAATTCCAGCATTTTGGGAGGATGAGGCGGGTGGTCCACTTGAGCTCAGGAATTTGAGACCAGCCTGGGCAACATGGTGAAACTTCATCTCTACAAAAAATACAAACATTATCCAGGTGTGGTGGTGCATGCCTGTGGTCCCAGCTACTTGGGAGGCAGAGGTGGAAGGATGGCTTGAGCCCAGGAGATGGAGGTTGCAGTGAGCCAAGATCATGCTGCTGCACACCAGATTGGGTGACAGAGCCAGACCCTGTCTCAGAAAAAAAAAAAAAAAAAAAAAAAAAGACATAGACAATAGACAAAAGGCTGCTTATGCAGGACTCTGTAACAGCAAAAACTAGCAACTACCTAAACATCCATACATAAGGTTGACTATACTATGATATATCTCCACATTGGCATACCATGTAGCTCCAAAAAATAATGAGGAATATATCTATTGACATCTACATGGTTATGTCCAGTATGTGTGTGAAATAACAATAATGCAAGATAGAGAAAAGTGGGTATACTGTGCTGCCATTTAGCTGAGAAGGGGAGATATGGTTCTACATACCTCTCTGTATTACACAAATCACAAATAATGGGAGGAGAGCTTACCTATGGAAGGGATAGAATAGAGAGGACAAGGATAAAAGCTATACTTTTTTAAGAGCTTGTTTTTATAAATTTGATTTTAGCACCACAAAATTATTTTACACAATTATAAAGCAAATTTAAATTAAAATGGTCTTTAAAACTCAAAAATAAGATGAATCAAAGAAACTTTTAAATATATCCAGTTGGTTGCATAACCACACAGAAAGAAATATTCCAAGTGGCTTTAAAACACAGTAATTTGTATCCCTAATGGAATATATTCTTAGATACAAAGTCTATTTGCAAAACAAAAAGCAAAACTTAAGTTCTTTACAGTAATCATATTGTTGGAGGAGTGCTGGTATTTGCTATTCTAAATTGTTGTGGGTATGTTGTGGCTATAAAAACAGAGTCTGGGAATAATTATGTGATTCTCCAATTCTATCAGTTTGTGTATTATTGAGAACTGGGATTCACTATAAGAGGAAAAAAATACAGATGTAAGACTGAAAGGGTTAAATAAAAGCCTTATAATTATGAATTTGGATTAGAAGTATTAGCATAAACTCATGATATGTTACATTTCCTTTAAAAACACAGAAATAACACATATTTCCTAGTTTTGTCGACTAAAATGTCCTAGGAAAATAACGATGAACTCAGAAGTGAGGAGGAGCTCTAGAGCTGAGATTGTGATCCTGAAATACTGTATTTTATTAAAAGAAACCAGAACCCCTGGGAGAAATGACTGAGCTTCTGCACAGCAAAAGAAACTATCATTAGAGTGAACAGGAAAGCTACAAAATGGGAGTAAATTTTTGCAATCTATTAATCTGACAAAGGGCTAATATCCAGAATCTATAAGGAAATTAAACAAATTTACAAGAAAAAACAAACAAGCCCATCAAAAAATGGGCAAAGGATATGAACAGACACTTCTCAAAAAAAATTTGTGCAACCAACAAACATGAAAAAAAATCATCACTTGTCATTAGAGAAGTGCAAATCAAAACCACAATGAGATACCATCTCACACCAGTTAGAATGGTGATTCATTAAAAAGTCAGAAAACAACAGATGCTGGAGAGGATGTGGAGAAATAGGAATGCTTTTACACTATTAGTGGCTCTGTAAATTAGTTCAACCATTGTGGAAGACAGTGTGGCAATTCCTCGAGGATCTAAAACCAGAAATACCATTTGACCCAGCAATCCCGTTACCGGGTATATACCCAAAGGCTTATAAATCATTCTGCTATAAAGACATATGCACACGTATATTTATTGCAGCACTATTCACAGTAGCAAAGATTTGGAGCCAACCCAAATGCCCATCAATGATAGACTGGATACAGAAAATGTGACACATATACACCATAGAATACTATGCAGCCATAGAAAAGGCTGAGTTTATGTGCTTTGCAGGGACATGGATGAAGCTGGAAACCATCATTCTCAGTAAACTAACACAGGAACAGAAAACCAAACATCACATGTTCTCACTCATAAGTAGTAATTGAACATGGGAACACATGGACACAGGGAGGGGAACATCTCACACTGGGGCCTATCAGGAGGTGGGGGACTAGGGGAGGGATAGCATTAGGAGAAATACCTAATGTAGATGACAGGTTGATGGGTACAGCAAACCAGCATGGCATGTGTATACCTATGTAACAAACCTGCACGTTCTACACATGTACCCCAGAACTTAAACTATAATAATAATTTTTTAAAAAAGTCTGCCTACCCTGTGTGACAGGCCACACAGAGACCACATGGAAGGCAAAGCTAGGAGGAGGGGTGCTGAAGCCACCTAGTGGGAGAGAAGGCCCAGGCCTCACCAGCATCCCAGCTGAGCCTAACCTTCCAGCCATCCACACCAAGGGCCCAACATGGGGATGAACCAGCCTAGGCTTTCTAGCCCACTCAAACCCCAGACGATTTTTTTCCCCAGCCAACATTACATGAAGCAGAGGAATAACTTAGTTAGAAAGACCCCTCCCAATAAAATGTTCAGTTTTTCTTTTGAGGGTAGTTTGTGATGCAGCAACAGAAAACCAAAATCACTGGGGTTTAATCATTCCTACACCACAAACTCCCAGGCTCCTGTGTGAGTTGACCCACCATCTAGATCACCCTCCTCCACTGCCCCTTGCCCACACTGGCCCTACTGCTACTCCCATGCCTTGACTGACAGCACTACTTCCCCTAGTTTTGGGGGGCTCTTGTGTTCCCCCAAAGAAGCAAAAGAAAAACTAAAGCAGGGTAAAATAGCACAGGATGAAAGTAGGAGCTCCAGTGATTAGACAAAAGGGAAAGATTAGAGGAGAGTAAGAAGGGTGAACAGGGGAAGTCTGCTCGGTGAATGTTAAGCAGTGAACCAACATATGGCACCTATTTCATGCATATTTATGCATATGGATTTATGGTAATGGTATGGCCCATATGGAGAAAGCTGTCCACCTGCCAATAGGTGTACTCATCCGAAATGGCCAGATGTCTCTACCTAAACCCGGAGAGCAGTTTTGGAGCCATGAAAAGCCAACTCAGGTAGAAGTACACGTGCAAAGAAAGCCATTACAAATAAAATTTCAAATTACCTCTGATTTTATGTTAGAAATACAAAATAATGAGACCAGGAGGTCTTCCAGGAAACACTAAGTTATTCTGAAGACCAGATGCCTACAAGGGCATGACTGAGCAGTTCTTAGGCCCTCATGAAATATTTTTCTACATTTTAATTTTGAAAATTTCAAATATATACAAATGCAAAAAGAATATCATAATGTCCCCCTAGTCCCTGCCTCTGGAAGTCAGCAATTACCCAACCCACTTCCCCATTTTCCATATTCTTTTGAAGAAAATCCAGGACATTGTATAATTTTATTCATGAATGTTTCAATATGTGTCTTTAGAACATGAGGATTGTTTTAACCTATTGTGCCTAAAAAAATAACAATAATTCTTTCATATTGTCATACTGCCAGCCAGTGTTCCTATCTCTAATTGTCTCATAAATGTTATTTTCTCAGTGATTTATTAGTTTATATCAATATCCAAATAAAGTCCATGTACTGTGATTGGATGATATATTTCCTAAATCTCTTTTGCCTATAGATATTTTGCTTCCATCTCTTTTTGTTCCATGCAACTTATTTGTCAAAGAAATAGGTTGTTTGTCCACAGATATTTCACAATTTGGGGTTTCCTGATTATATCCCCAGGGTGTTGTTTTATATGCTTTTTTATCCTTCGTATTTTCATAAATTGGTATTTGGATCTAAAGTTCTGACTAAATTGGGGTGTTTTTTCTCCCCTTCTTCCTCCTCCTCCTCTGCAAGACTGCTTGATCAGAAATGTGTGTTTTTCCATTAGGTTACCCATATTGCATTTGTCTCTCTTTTCGTGATGACAGCAGCCATTGACGATCAGCACTTAGACCCACTAATTCATTAGGAGCTATACAATGGTAGGTAGCATTCTGATGTCATATGCCTTCTTGATTTATAGACTAAAATGCTTTATAAAGAGAAACTTTGCCTACCAAGTGGCACACATTGCATAAGAAAGCCAGGGAAAATGCTTGGTTTTACTCGTTTTCTACTAACGAGTTGGTTCACTTTTCTTCTCCAAGATTAAACATATGCGTGTTTTTTCAATGAGGTTACAAATGCATGGATTGAATTCCATTTTATGTGTTTAATCCATTGTACCTAACATCTCCCCTTTGGCTAATGGGACCCCATTCAAGATGGCTCCTGAGTTTTGCCGTGACCTTGGTAGTAGTTGTTAGTCTTTAAATTAGATCTCATTGTCAAATTTGGCTTTTGTTACCATTGCTTTTGTTGTTTTAGTCATAAAATCTTTGCCCATGCCTATGTCCTGAATGATATTGCCTAGGTTTTCTTCTAGGATTTTTATGGTTTTAGGTCTTATGTTTAAGTCTTTAATCCATCTTGAGTTAATTTTTGTATAAGGTGTAAGGAAGGGGTCCAGTTTCAGTTGTCTACATATGGCTAGTCAGTTTTCCCAACACTATTTATTAAATAGGAAATCCTTTCCCCATTGCTTATTCTGTCAAAGGTTTGTCAAAGATCAGATGGTTGTAGATGTGTGGCATTATTTCTGAGACCTCTGTTCTGTTCCATTGGTCTATATATCTGTTTTGGTACCAGTACCATGCTGTTTCAGTTACTATAGCCTTGTTTGTGTCAGGTAGCATGATGCCTACAGCTTTGTTCTTTTTGCTTAGGATTATCTTGGTTATACAGGCTCTTTTTTTGGTTCCATATGAAATTTAAAGTAGTTTTTTTCTAATTCTGTGAAGAAAGTCAATGGTAGCTTGATGGGGATAGCATTGAATGTATAAATTCCTTTGGGCAGTTATGGCCATTTTCATGATACTCATTTTTCCTATCCATGAGTGTGGGATGTTCCCATTTGTTTGTGTCTGCTCTTATTTCCTTTAGCAGTGGTTTATAGTTCTCCTTCACATCCTTTGTAAGTTGGATTCCTAGGTATTTTATTCTCTTTGTAGCAATTGTGAATGGGAGTTCACTCTTGATCTGGCTATTATTGGTGTATAGGAATGCTTGTGATTTTTCTCATTGATTTTGTATCCTGAGACTGCTGAAGGTACTTATGAGCTTAAGGAGATTTTGGGTTGATATGATGGCATTTTCTAAATATACAATCATGTCATCTGGAAACAGAAACAATTTGACTTCCTCTCTTCCTATTTGAATACTTTTACTTCTTTCTCTTGCCTGATTTCCCCAGCCAGAACTTCCAATATTATGTAGAATAGGAGTGTTGAGAGAGGGCATCCTTGTCTTGTGCTGGTTTTCAAAGGGAATGCTTCCAGCTTTTGTACATTCAGTATGATATTGGTTGTGGGTTTGTCATAAACAGCTTTTATTATTTTGAGATACATTCATCAATACCCAGTTTATTGAGAGTTTTTAGCATGAAGGGGTGTTGAGTTTTATCGAAGGCCTTTTCTGCATCTATTGAGATAATCATGTAGTTTTTGTCATTGGTTCTGTTTATATGATGGATTACATTTATTGATTTGCATATGTTGAGCCACCCTTGCATCCCAGGGATGAAGCCAACTTGATCGTGGTGTTTAAGCTTTTTGACGTGCTGCTGGATTTGGTTTGCCAGTATTTTATCAAGGATTTTTGCATCAATGTTCATCAGGGTTATTGGCCTGAACTTTTCTTTGTGTGTGTGTGTCTCTGCCAGGTTTTGGTATCAGGATGATGCTGGCCTCATAAAATGAGTTAGGGAGAAGTCCCTCCTTTTCTATTGTTTTGAAAAGTTTCAGAAGGAATGATACCAGCTCTTCTTTATACCTCTGGTAGAATTTGGCTGTGAATCCATCTGGTCCTGGGCTTTTTTTGGTTGGCAGGCTATTACTTACTGCCTCAATTTCAGAACTTGTTATTGGTCTATTCAGGGATTTGATTTCTTCCTCGTTTAGTCTTAGGAGGGTGTATGTGTCCAGAAATGTATCCATTTCTTCTAGATTTTCTAGTTTATTTGCATAGAGATGTTTATAGTATTCTCTGATGGTAGTTTGTATTTCTGTGGGATCAGTGGTGATATCCCCTTCATCATTTTTTATTGTGTCTATTTGATTTTTCTCTCTTTTCTTCCTTATTAGTCTGGCTAGCAGTCTATCTATTTCGTTAATATTTTCAAAAAACCAGCTCCTGGATTCATTGATTCTTTGAAGGGTTTTTTTCATATCTCTATCTCCTTCAGTTCTGCTCTGATCTTAGTTATTTCTTGTCTTCTGCTAGCTTTTGAATTTATTTGCTCTTGCTTCTCTAGTTCTTTTAGTTGTGATGTTAGGGTGTTGATTTTAGATCTTTCCCAATTTCTCCTGTGGCCATTTAGTGCTATAAATTTCCCTCTAAACACTGCTTTAACTGTTTCCCAGAGATTCTGATACATTGTATCTTTGTTCTCTGTGGTTTCAAATAACTCAATCATTTCTGCCTTAATTTTGTTATTTATCCAGAAGTAATTCAGGAGCAGGTTGTTCAGTTTCCATGTAGCTGTACAGTTTTGAGTGAATTTTAAAATCCTCAGTTCTAATTTGATTGCACTGTGGTCTGAGAGACTGTTTGTTATGATTTTTGTTCTTTTACATTTGCTGAGGGGTGTTTACTTCCAATTTGGGGTCAATTTTAGAATAAGTGTGATGTGGTGCTGAGAAAAACGTATATTCTATTATTTGGGGTGGGGAGTTCTGTAGATGCCTATTAGGTTTGCTCGGTCCAGAGCTGAGTTCAGGTTCTGAATATCCTTGTTAATTTTCTGTCTCATTGATCTATTAGGTCTGCTTGGTCCAGAGCTGAGTTCAAGTCCCGAATATCCTTGTTAATTTTCTGTCTTGTTGATCTGTCTAATATTGACAGTGGGATGGTAAAGTCTCCCACTATTATTGTGTGGGATTATAAGTCTCTTTGCAGGTCTCTAAGAACTTGCTTTATGAATCTGGGTGCTCCTGTATTGGGTGCATACATATTTAAGATAGTTAGCTCTTCTTGTTGCATTGATCCCTTTACCATTATGTAATGCCCATCTTTGTCGTTTTCAATTTTTGTTGGTATAAAATCTGTTTTATCAGAGACTAGGATTGCAACCCCTGCTATTTTTTGCTTTCCATTTGCTTGGTAAATATTCCTCCATCCCTTTATTTTGAGCCTATGTGTATCTTTGCACTTGAGATGGGTCTCCTGAATACAGCACACCAATTGGTCTTGACTATCAAATTTGCCAGGCTGTGTCTTTTAATTGGGGCATTTAGCTCATTTACATTTAAGGTTAATATTGTTATGTTTGAATTTGATCCTGTTATTATGATGCTAGAGGGTTATTTTGCCCATTAGTTAATGCAGTTTCTTCATAGTGTCGACAATCTTTACAATTTAATATGTTTTTGCAGTGGCTGGTACTGGTTTTTCCTTTCCACATTTAGTGCTTCCTTCAGGAGCTCTTGTAAGGTAGGCCTGGTGGTGACAAAAATCTCTCAGCATTTGCTTGTCTGTAAAGGATTTTATTCCTCCTTTGCTTATGAAGCTTAGTTTGACTGGAAATGAAATTCTGGGTTGAAAATTCTTTTCTTTAAGAATGTTGAATATTGGCCCCCACTCTCTTCTAGCTTGTGGGGTTCCTGCAGAGAGATACACTGTTAGTCTGACGGGCTTCCCTTTGTGGGTAACCTGACCTTTCTCTCTGACTACTCTTACCATTTTTTCCCTTCATTTCAACCTTGGTGACTCTGACAATTACGTGTCTTGGGGTTGATGGAGTATCTTTGTGGTGTTCTCTGTATTTCCTGAATTTGAATGTTGGCCTATCTCGCTGGGTTGGGGAAGCTCTCCTGGATAATATCCTGAAAAGTGTTTTCCAACTTGGTTCCATTCTCCCCATCACTTTCAGGTACACCAATCAAATATAGATTTGGTCTTTTCACATATTCCCCCTTTTTTTGAGGCTTTGTTCATTCCTTTTCATTGTTTTTTCCCGAATCTTGTCTTCATGATTTATTTCATTAGGTTGATCTTCAATCTCTGATATCCTTTCTTCTGCTTTATTGATTTGGCTATTTATACTTGTGTATACTTCACGAAGTTCTCATGCTGTGTTTTCCAGCACCATCAGGTCATCTGTGTTCTTCTTGAAACTGGTTATTCTAGTGAACAATTCCTTTAACCTATTTTCTAGCTTCCTTGCATTGGGTTAGAACATGCTCCTTTAGCTCAGAGGACTTTGTTATTACCCACCTTCTGAAGCCTACTTCTGTCAATTCGTCAAACTGATTCTCCATCCAGTTTTGTTCCCTTGCTGGCAAAGAGTTGTGATCCTTTGGAGGAGAAGAAGCATTCTGGTTTTTGGAATTTTCAGTGTTTTTGTGCTGGTTTTTCCTCATCTTCATGTATTTATCTACCTCTGGTCTTTGATGTTGGTGACCTTTGGATGGGGTTTTGGTATGGACGTCCTTTTTGTTGATGTTGATGCTATTCCTTTCCGTTTGTTAGTTTTCCTTCTAACAGGCCCCTCTGCTGCAGGTCTGCTGGAGTTTGCTGGTGGTCTACTCCAGACCCTGTTTGCCTGGGCATCACCGGTGGGAGCTGCAGAACAGCAAAGATTGCAGCCTGTTCCTTCTTCTGGAAGCTTTGTCCCAGAGGGGCACCCATCAGATGCCAGCTGGAACTCTCCTGTATGAGGTGTCTGTTGACCCCTGCTGGGAGGTATCTTCCAGTCAGGAGGCACCAGGGTCAGGGACCCACTTGAGGAGTCAGTCTGCCCATTAGCAGAGCTTCAGCTCTGTGCTGGGAGATCTGCTGCTCTCTTCAGTGTTGGCAGGCAGGAACATTTAAGTCTGCTGAAGCTGCATCCACAAGCCATCCCTTCCCCCAGGTGCTCTGTCTCAGGGAGATGGGAGTTTTATCTATAAGCCCCTGACTGGGGCTGCTGCCTTTCTTTCAGAGATGCCCTACCCAGAGAGGAGGAATTTAGAGAGCAGATAGACTTTTAATATGACCACTCAGGGCTCCAAAATTGCAAAGCAGAAAACTCTAGACCTTTGGAAGGCTTAGGCCCAGCATAGGCACAACACCATTCCCACCATGCTCTGTTGGTGAATGCGAGTCCCAAGGCATAGCAGATTCATGAGGGAGAGGTGTGTTTCCTGGGGGGCCATGTCTACTGACTGACTTTCCTGGGACTCCTTCTGGCATCCAGTGATCTGTCTCCTTCCCACATGTAGAACACACTCTGCTCCTCCAGTGTTTTATTCCAGCATGGATCAGGTTCAGGCTGAAGTCCAGGTTCTTGTCCCACAAATCAGCTCCAGGAGCAGACAAAGGGCCTCAGACAGTTTTTAAGATTCATCTCAGTCATTGTTCTTCGTGAATAGAAGACTAGGAATAAAGAGACAGATGACCTGTTCATTATCTTCTAATGTGTAATGATGAGGCAGAGATGCATTCGCTACAGCAGACAAGCTTGTAGGAAAAAAGGTGGGACACTGAAGATGTGTGGACGTCACTGGTCCACGTCAATCCTGGAGTTGATGTGGCCCCATCTCTGCAGTCCTGCCCCTGGTTCTCCATAGCATTGGCTCTGCCCTCTGAGTCTTCCTGTCCATGGGGAGCGGTCCCACTTGTAGTTCTCAGCATTCTCAGGCTGCCTCCTTCCCAGAGACTGCTGAGGCCTCTGAGAATGCTTTACATTTTGAGTTGTATCAGTCTCTTTCAGACCAAGCTGGTAAAAGTTCTTTTAAAAAATTATAAATTTATTACATATCAAATTAAAATTCGCTTCCATTTCCTCTTGGGATGGGTCACGTGTGACATTGCTTACTGAGTGGCCATTTTAGTCCAGCTGAAAGGTCTTAACAAAGAACCTTACAGCCATACTTTTGATCTGATCTTTCACTGAGTCGATTTCCTTATGCAGCTTCAAGTGAATTCCTCCTCTGTGTTTCCTTTCCCCGTCTGTTATTCACATCAGCCCTCATTGTGGACATGGCCCTTCAGCATCATTTTAGGTATGCTTCTGCTGAGCATCGGAGGGTCTTCTTGAGTCAGGAACCAGTTTGCTCATTGATTTCTTAGCTTGGAATCGTACATCATGTACTAGGGAATCAGCTTGGAATCTTGCACTGTGTGTCAGTAGCACATGGCACAGTCCACAGCTCGATTTTTTTTTTCCATAGGAATCTTTTTCTACCAGAGCAGTTATATATTTTTCTCCCACTTTCCTGGTCCTGGTGGCTGTAGTTCTGATTTCCTCTTCCATGAGGAAAGGCAATTTCACATAACAGTGTGCCCAGGTAGGAAAGAGGCCTGCAGAATTGGGGGCCAGATGGTTGGAGTTTTAATCCCAATTTCTCTGTAACCTCAAGAAGTCATCTGCTCTGTACTCAGGTTCCCTATACGTAAAACAATGAAGATAATGTGAGCTGTCTCATAGATTTATAGCAGAGACTGCTGGTTGTTCACTAAACCTGTTTCTTCTTCTAGCGCACACAGCTAGAATACACTTCCCAGACTCCTTTGATGTTTATTGTAGCCCCACGACTGAGTTTAGCCAACGGAGTATGGGTGTAAGCAATGTGAACCACACCAGTCTGGCCCTAAAAACCTTATTCAGGTATCTTCTACCTCCTTTCACCATCCCGATGGCTAAAATAGAGTCTAGTTTCACAAAGTAATCTTGGAAAACAAGTTTGAGGACAGCAGAGCTTCCATCAGTCGGAGTCCCTGGATGACTTCAAGAAGGACCATCCTGTTGACCTAGATACCTGTCCAATCCAATGCTGTCACAGGAGACAGAAACCAGCTTCTAGGATGATGGAACCATTAAACACACTTCGGCCTCTTTGAAACAGAGCCAGCCTGCCAATACATGCATCATTATTACAAGAATTAAATGAGTTAATACATGTGAAATACTTAGGACAATGACTGGAACATAATAAAGGGTTAATAATCATTATGGATGGTGCATTAATACCAGGTTTATGCAGAGTTCTTAGTGTTAGCTCCTTGCCTAGCACAGGCCCAAGGCCGTCTCTTCTATTCTCCTTTGGTTGGGCAAACCCTGGCCCTGGCCATTAGTGTCTGTATTCACTTCTCATAGTTGTCTGGGTCTCAGAGGCATTAGCTCACCTGCTTAGACTTTTGGCTATGTAGTCTTCCCTGCTTAATGCTGCCTGAAGATTTCTATTTCTTTCCATTTCTACTAACTATTTCTAAACTATATTTTATCCAGCAGTTCTGCTTATAGCAGATAGGATGTCCACATTTGCTAATTTTGCCATGTTTTAAGAGGTGACTCTGGAAGATTCTTAAAACCTACAGTAAACAAGTCTCAGAAGCTGCTGAAATATGCAGAGTATCAGGAGACCACTGGAAAAAAGAAAGGTTTAATAGGTGTGCTATGTACCCTCTGTACTTGATTTATCTCAGTTATACTCCTGAATTCACCTGGAAGTGATGATTCCCCTGGAAGTCATCCAATATTAAATGTGCTGCTTCCCACCTTTACATTAACACAGAAAAGTCACTCACTGAAATGTCCAGCATCCTCAGAGCTTCAAGGCAAGTACAGCTGTTCTAAGTAATTTTCATCACTTCTTTTGCACTTTTCACACAAAATAACTCCAAATCACCTTAAAGTTCTTGAGAAAAGGCAGCACCCCATCGTTTTCTTCCCCCTGGCAATTTGTCAGCTTGAGCTGTCTGACACATTTTAAAATTTGGTGTCATATTCTGGGAAGTCAAAAAATCTTTCTGGTTTCCTTCTTGACAGACACAGGACATTAGGGTGAAAAGTGAATTCTCCGGTTGTCTGCCAGGGGCTTCATCAAAAGGGACTAGACTCAAATGACATTCTGATAAACAAAATAATGAGACTGTGTCTGTAGTTTGGTATGACTGTGTTATGAGGCAGTCTGGTTTAGTTGAAAATAGATAGGGTTTCAAATCACTCAGAATTGGACGTAAGCCCCAGATTTTCCATTTATTAGCCACATTTTTATCCTTAAAAATGGGAATACAGTTGATTTCAAAGGGAGAGAATTAAATGAGAACACATCTAAGAAAATACCCAGCATGAGACACAATCATAATGACAGTGTCATGTTGAAAGAGAAAGTGGTCTTACACTTCCAGCTGTAATCATGTAGCATATATTGAAATAACTCTTTCACTGCAGACAGCTATAAAATCTGGATTAAAAATAAAATGAAACATGTGAAGGCGTTGGAGCCAGAGCAAGGCAGCCAGGACTTGAGGGACCGCACTCCAAGAAAGCAGGAAAGTGCATGTAAATGCCTTGCTACTCACCTCCCAGCACCTGCTGATTCACAGTGTGGGAGGTGGGGCTGGGTCCACAGCAGCCCAAGGCTTATGCAACTCTGGGGCAGTACAGTGGCGTGCATTAAGAAGGTAAGATCTTGGAGAGGTAGGAAACACGAGATTGAGGTAGAACTCCTGTTTGCAACTTCCCTTTGAGGTATTGGCTACTTTCCAAGCTGTGTGTTCTTGAAACAAGACACTGAGAATCCAAGAGGAAAGGAGCAGTACAGAGATGAATATCTGAGCAGAGATTCCCACAGGCTCATGGTGCGGGGAACAGGGCGTGTGGAGGGGTGACGCTGGGAACAGGGAGTGTGGAGGGGTGACGCTGGGAACAGGGAGTGTGGAGGGG
>NC_045444.1:11652118-11673880 GCF_002776525.5 Piliocolobus tephrosceles | reverse complement strand
CCTGGTGAACACTGAAGGCTCCCACTGGAACCAGGGAAGACTGTGCCCTAGGAGTGAGACCTATGCCTTAGGAGTAAGGCCAAATGGGAAGGCAACCATGCCCAAAACACAGCTTCAACACAGTCAGAGTGATCTGTCAGAGATGACCTGCCATCTGTCTCTCAGAAGAAAGAGACACCCTCTCTGGGGGAAGACAGATCCTACATTTATTTCCTATGTGATATATGGGTATTTCGTAAAAAATTACTAGACATGTCAAGAAACAGGACCAAATGACTAAAAGTCACAGAAAAAGGTGGAAAATGGAAACAGTCCAGGTCCTGGAGTTATCAGATACTGAATTCTAAAATCCAGTATTTTTAAAATATTGGATTTTATGATTAATACAGTCAAGAGAAAGTTATGGATAATTCCACCAGAGAACTAGAATTTATTGAAAAATGAAATACTCATTATGTACATAGAAAAGTATAATAACTGAAATTAGGAATTTAAAAAATAGGCAAGTCTATTTTTAGTAGATTAGCAGATTAGGCACAAGAAAATGGATGAAAACGAATTGGAATACTGACCTGGATTGTATTATAGAGGAATTTTATATTTTTTAAAAACAAGAGCTTAAGGGATATATAGAACATGGTGAAATATCTAAAATACATGTTCCTGGTGCTACTCTTCAAAAAAGGAAGGCAAAATAAAGACATCTACACACAAAAAAAAAACCGAAAAAATGAATTTGTTGACCTTCGTTAAAGAAATTAGAATTTCTTTTAAGTGTGAGTTTTTCACAAAGAAGGGAAATTTCTCCTGATGGAAATCTAGTAGGGAGAAAGGAAGGAGGCACACAGGAAATGATAAATAAATGGATAACTCCAAATGAATATTGACTTTTTGAAACAATGATTCTAATGTCTTATGGGGTTAAAGTATACGTGGAAATACACAACAATATTAACACAACAGGTGTGAGATAGACAAGTGATATCATTGTTTTTACAGTCTTGCATTGTTCTGGAGGCATTGAAGCAATGGTTTAAGACAGTCTGTAATAAATCAAGAACATATATTGTTATTCCATAAATATCAGCACATATACATAATGGAAAAATGTAATAAAGAAAAAAATGGAATAATACACCATATTGATTAATACAAATGAAGAAAAAAAACTACAGAAAAGTTATACAGAATAAAAAAAGAAACAAAAAGGAAAATTTAAATGCAAATATATTCATTAAGTATAAAGTTTGTATTTGTCAATGCTCCAATTAATCCAATTAAAAGTGAACGATCTCCACACATATAAACATAGATTTATAACGAAGGTGACAAGCTGCACAGTGAAGAAGGATTAGCTTTTCAACATGTGCTGTTGAATCAAATGGGTATTGATATGGAACAAAGCTTAATCCTGAACCATACTCAGAAATGATTAAAAATGTATTGTAATCTGAATGTGAAAGGTAAAGTAAGTATATACAAATAAATAAGTCTTTAGATGAAAATATGGTATAATAACTTTGTGATCTTGGGGTAGGCAAAAATTTCCTAAACAAGCACAAAAAGCACCAACTACAAAGAAAAAAACTCAATATACTGTAATATATTACAATTAAAAATAGTTTGTTATCACAAGGCATCATTAAGTGAATGCAAAAAAACAAGCCACAGAATGGGGAAGGGATGTGCAGTAGATGTTGCTGACAAAGAACACAAATTCAGCACACAAAGCAGAACTGCTGCAAGTCAATTAGAAAAAGTTAGACATCTTAATTGAAAATGAGCAAAAGTACTTGAATAGGCACATAGTACGTCTAAATAATAAACCTAAGTAAGGTGCATCACTTCATTAGTCATTAGATGAATGCAGATTAAATCTATGAGGCCCCATTGCTCTGAGTAAAGTGAAAAAGACAGACAATGCCAAGTCAGGGTACAAGAACTCTGTTACACTGCTGGTGGGATTGGTAACTGACACAATCACTGTGGCTAATGGTTTGGTACTATCTACCAAAGATGAACATCAGTGTAGCATAACACCCAGGAATTTTATTCCCAGATATATAGAGAGACAAAATGTGTATACGTGTTTATAAAACTGTAGAAACATTTTAATGGCAACCCTATTTGTAAAAGTCTCAAACTGGATGTTACGAAAAGTTCAATAGAAAGATGCATAAAAAAATTGCTGTGTACCATACAACAGAATACTATCAGAAAGACAAAAAGCAAACTACTGATAGAGCAACGTGAATGGATCTCACAAACATATGTTGAGTGAAAGGAGAGAGTCACAGAAGACTCAATATTGCATTATTTCATTTCTATAAATTTCAAAAGCAGGCAGAACTAGTATATGGTGTTAAAAGTAAGAATAGGCCGGGCGCAGTGGCTCAAGCCTGTAATCCCAGCACTTTGGGAGGCCAAGACAGGCGGATCACGAGGTCAGGAGATCAAGACTATCCTGGCTAACACGGTGAAACCCCATCTCTACTAAAAAACAAAACAAAACAAAACAAAAAACTAGCCAGGCGTGGTGGCGTGCGCCTGTAGTCCCAGCTACTCAGGAGGCTGAGGCAGGAGAATGGCATAAATCCGGGAGGCAGAGCTTGCAGTGAGCTGAGATCTGGCCACTGCACTCCAGCCTGGGCGACAGAGCGAGACTCCGTGTCAAAAAAAAAAAAAAAAAAAAAAAAGTAAGAATAGTGGTAGGCCCTATGGAGAGGCAGTGTTTAGGAAGGGGCATGAGAGTTTTTGAGTTGCCAAATGTTCTATTTCTTGGTCTGTGTGCTGATTATACAGTGATGCTCATTTAATGAAAATTTACTGAGAGGTTTAAGGTACACACCCATTCCTAAATGTATATTTTAGTATTTTTTTTTAAAAAAAGACAAACATTGTCAGACAAAATAAAAAAACGCAATTATTGGCTGCATTCAAAGCCACACCTTAACTATAAAGACACAGAAAGATTGAAAGTAAAAGGAAGGAAAAGCATATTCCATGCAAACACCAAAAGAATGACGTTATCCCTATACTAACATCAGACAAAGCAGACTCTAGAGCAAGAAATATTAATAATGATAAAGAGGGACATTCCATAATGATAAATGCAGCAATGTAACTGGAATATGTAGACAGTTTGTATCTGTATTGATCTAACAGCACAGCCTCAAGATATAAAGCAAAAATTTACAGCAGTAAAGGGATAGGTAGGCAATAATCATACTTGGAGATTTTGGCAAACCTCTCTGTTGATTTGATGCCCAAACAAAAGCAGTAAAGATGTGGAATATTTATTTATTTATTTATTGAAACAGAGTCTTGCTCTGTCGCCCAGGCTGGAGTGCAGTGGTGGTGATCTTGGCTCACTGCAAGCTCCGCCTCCTGGGTTCATGCCATTCTCCTGCCTCAGCCTCCTAAGTAGCTGGGACTAAAGGTGCCCACCACCACGCCCGGCTAATTTTATTTTTGTATTTTTAGTAGAGACGGGGTTTCACCATGTTAGCCAGGATGGTCTCGATCTCCTGACCTCGTGATCCACCCGCCTCAGCCTCCCAAAGTGCTGGGATTACAGGTGTGAGTCACCGTGCCCGGCCAAGATGTGGAATATTTAAACAACACAATTAGCAAACTTGAAGCAACTGACCTGGTAGAGCATTCTACCAACAACTTCAGAGTACATATTATAGTCAGGAGATTTCAATATCTTAAATATTGACCACAGAGACCACAGGCTTTGTGACAGAGCTAAGCTTACCAGTCCCTGTGGGACTGTCAAATTCTGCCATATTTTAGGGCCTCATTTAAATTCCATTTTCTGATTACCTTTTTGATTACTACAGCCTGCATGGATCTCCTCGTTTCCCATAGAGAAACATGGCAGGAAAGAAAAAACCCTGACTTAGAAGTCAGGCAGCCTGGCACCCCCCTCCCAACTGGGTATAGATCCTAATTCCAGAACCTATTTACTTAACAGCTTGGGCAAGTGATTCATCTCACCAGGGCTCAATTCACTGCTCTGCAAAAGGAAAGACAGACACTTGTTTCAGAGGGCTGGTAGGGGGTTGCATGAGATACTCTAAGTAACACTTTTAATCCAGAGCAGGTGTTCAGCAGACAGCAGTACCCTCTTCTGTCCTTCTTCAGACTGTTCACCATGATCACTAGTTGACCACATGCCTGGGCCTCATTTCTTCCACATAAATTAGTTTCACCTCCCCAGCTAAGCCTTAAAGGGATAGGGACCAATTCCTATTGTATTTCCTGGGCACCTAGCATAAAGTTATGTAATTATAAAAAAACATGTTGGCCTGGCACGGTGGCTCACACCTGTAATACCAGCACTTTGGGAGGCCAGGGCAGGCGAATCATGAGGTCAAGAGATTGAGACCATCCTGGCCAACATGGTGAAACCCTGTCTCTACCAAAAATACAAAAATTAGCTGGGCGTGGTGGCGTGTGCCTGTAGTCTCAGCTACTCGGGAAGCTGAGGCAGGAGAATCGCTTGAACCCAGGAGGCGGAGGATGAAGTGAGCCGAGATCATCCCACTGCACTCCAGCCTGGCAACAGAGTGAGACTCTGTCAAAAACAACAATAACAGCAAAACCCCATGTTAGCAATAACATGGTCAGGGGACAGAGGGAGGAGGAGGAGGAAGAGGAGGAGGTAGAGTAGGAAGAGGAGGAAAAGAATGACAATGAACATGTATCGTGGATAGATTCCACTCTGGATTCTGGGCAAATGACTTAACATGCAGAGTCTCGCCAATCCTCAAAACCCATAATCCCAATTGTACAAGTTAGGTTACCACCTCCTGAGTAGTGAACTTGCCAAGGCTCACTCCATTGATTGCTCCAGCCCTTCCTGGCTCAAAAGTCTTGTTGCTTAGCCTCTGAACTACACTTCCTCCATCCATGATAGGTAGCCAGGGTGTTTTTACTGCCAAGTTTATAATTCATGTCCTGAAAGGAATGAGGACCCCTCCCACTGGCCGGGGCAAGTTGGGCAGATGGCAGAAAGAGGGAAAAGTGAAAGGTGGTGGGGAAGTGCTGCTGGGGTGTGCCACTCTGGCGCCAGAACCCTCTCACCATTAGCCACATGAGGCAGACCAAACTCAAAGCCACACAGCCAGGGAACCCTGCCTGACTCTTCCAGCTACTGCAGAAAAATGGGTAGAGACCTTAGGTTCTTGGTTTGCTGATGCTCTCTGAGTGTCTGGGACAATATCTACCCTTCAGCATTTGCTCAGGGCAGTCATGGAACCCGATGTCTGTGAAATAGGTTTACTGGGCACTGATTGCCAACTTGTCTGCATTCCATGAGACAGAACATCCACATACAAGTTACATGAAGTGGGTTGATCACTCACAGATAGGCAGCAATGGATAACAGAAGCCTAGGATTTGTGACAAGGGCCCTCCAAGGCTCAGGTAAACTGCTCAGATGGAGCCTTGTCTGCTTGTTCCCCACCTGCACCACAGCTGAGGGACCCTGGAAAGCAGCCCATCCTGGGTTTTATACTTTAAGGAAATGGGACTCACTGGGCTGAAGCATAGTGGGACATTGTGCTCTAGGAGAAATGGGGACAGAGCCTGCACTGTTCCAGCCAGGATATCCTCATCTCAGGACACTGCATTCTCAGCACATTCTACAGTTATTCTTGAGAACTACAAGTGATAAAGAGGGTTTGTTCAAAGGCTATTATTCAGTGACACTGTGCCACAGCGTCAACAGACAGAGGACCTGCATATAACCAGATGTGCGGATTTATCCTCTCGATAGATGCCAAAGGGCTTTCTAAATTATAGGATTCTGCAGCTGTGAGAGGCTGCTGGTCAGCTGGCTCTTCACAGGTGAGGCGAGGAGAGCAAAGAACTGAAGCAGCGCTGGGTTGTGATGCAGGTTCTGACTTCCAGCTGGTGTGAGTCCTGCCTGAGGGTCCCCTGGAGGATGCATGCCCCGGGGGACTAGCAGGGCTGAGGAGCTGCTACAGCCAGCAGCCTGATGCCACTGCTGACTCATTCCTCCTCGAGGTGACCCGTGGCTCCCCGCAACACAGACACTGGGCCTGAGCCCCATCACTGACTGGACCATCGACTGACTCCCCGAAGAAGGCCTTGGCAGGTGGCGTTATCTGATTTGGTTCACGAGTCTGTCTTTAAATTCACTCCCACAACTAAACTGAGAGCACTGTGATGGGAAAAGCTAGCTTTAGTGCTGTCTGCTTCTAAGTATGTTTTTAGGTCACTTGCTCTCCATGGAAAGATAGCATTCTACCCCAGTGCTAAAAATATACTGTTTGGATATACTTAAATAAATTTGCAGATCTCTTCTGTTGTAAATATTTTATAACTCAACAGTTGTTTTGGCCCAGCAAGCCACTTTATGAGTCTTTCTTGTTGTAACTGCTCTTATTTTAGCTCTTATGTCCAACTTTAAAAGCAGGTAATATGAATTCTTTGTACCTCAATAGTCATTTCAGTGGAGCTCCGTCCTTAGATATCTGATGCCTAGGTTGCTAAGTATCCGAAGTGTAGAAAGGTTGACTCATAGATGATAAATAGATAACTAACAGGTATTGATTTGAACTGTAGTGATTATAAAGATTTATTGCTCTAAGAAGCATATATTGACTATAAAAAGTAAGGTCAAAATTTGACATTGAATTAGCAATAAATATTGATATATACCAAAGCAGAAAAGCAGTAGATGTAAATAATGCTCACTGCATGTTGAATCTAAAAATGAATCATTTGCTCTCCAACCTCAGGTTCCCAAGACACACATATAGCAGATTTGTTGAAACATGAGAAAGAAAGTGCCTTGATGCAGAGCAAAGTGCCATGGTAGCAGACACATTCAGACAAATGTCATCCGTGTCTGTTACCATGATGACATTAGGATAACTTCTAAAGTATGAATATTCCTGTTGCCACTGGTCCCAGCTGGTCCCAGCTTGATTTCATGCCAGGCACTGAGTCAATTGTAAAATAACATTGTGCGAGAGACCATACTTACTCCAGCTAGCTAGAGGAGATACTGCCACTCTCCACCCAGTGGAGAAACCCATTGGGTGTTGCTCACAAACAGCACTTTCAGAACATAAAGGTGTATGTGCATAGACCAAGCATCTGAATGGAAAGCAAGAAATATGGTTAGCAAAGTTCTGCCATCTGAATTTTCCTTTTCATTCAGATGTTGTCATGACTTGGGTCATGTCTAGGTCATAGCATCTAGAACACTTCATCTAATCGTACAGCAATTTCTCTACCGTCTCTGTGCCTTTCTGCCTCTCTTAGCATGGTGCTAGCTGCACTTCTGAGGCCCACTGAGAGGATCACTGAGCACAAAAACTTGCCAGAGTCTAGTGTTTGGGTCACAATAGTTGACCCTGGTGTCTACAGATACATTTCAGCAAAGCGTTAAACTACTGAAATTTTATGAAACTTGCAATTATATTTATATGCAATGTAATTCTCCTTAGAGAGAGGCTCTGGATACATTCTAAAGAGATCTGTGGCCTGAAGGAGGATGAGAACTTATAAAGAAACATGTGAATTGAAATGGAAGAAAGGGACAAACGGAAGCATATCTGAGGTAAGAAAGAAGTTTCCTATTTTGCATAAAAGCATTCTCAGGGGACCGCTGGTGCAGCTGCAGCAGGAACCCATATTTAAACCCACATCATTTGGTACCTGGAAGTGGAGTGCTTGCCCCTCTTCTTCTGGTTCAATCCTGCCCTTGTGGAAAATCCCAGCTCAATCAACACCCTACATTCAGTGCAGTTTACCCTCTCCTCCCCTCCCGCCTCACCCTGCAGTTCTCTCCAGGCTTCACCTCAGGCTCTCCTTTCAGCTGGGATGCTGCAGGCCCCACCCAGTTGTTGCAGGACAATAGCATCTTGTCTTTCAAAGTCTCAGTTGGAGCCGCACTTCATTTGGGAACCCTCTGATTACCCTCAGTTGGCTTCTCCACCATGATCCTTGTCATCTATGTTCATTTCTCTAATGGTTCTGACCACACTGTTTTAGAAGCACTGGCTTTGTCTTTCTCCCTCACTCGACTGTGCCCTCCTTGAAGGCAGCAAACATGGCTTTCATCCTCATATCCCCAGCCCCCAAGGGCAGAGTCTCACTCTGTAGAGAAGCTCAGGAGATGTGCGCCACAGAAACTGTCCACAGCTGCTGGGACTCTGCCTACTCCAAGCAGCTGTGGAGGAGTCACTGTCCGCACTGCAGCTCTGGGTACCCAGCCCACATGGGGCTTCGGGATGCTGTGTGGTTGATCACCGCACCCTAGGCGGATGGGAAGTTACTTAGAAACAGAGCCTGCTTTCATGCTTTCTAACTCACACAAAAACCTGGCCCGTATAATTCCTTGTGAATGCCTGTGAGATTCAGGGCAGGGCCCAGATGGACATCGGTCAAGGGGAGTTGAGTCCCTCCGGTGTTTGCCACGTCTCCAGGAAGAGACACTGCCTCTGAGTCTTCATGGAGATAGGATTAAGAAAGCAAATTGAAATTTTGGGGAAGAAATGCTTGAGTTTTAATGCCAGCCATCAAGGATTTAAATGGTCTTTTACTGTCAACACATCAGGATTGCAAAAGTGGATCAGGAAGGGGATCCTGCCACAACCAGCAGATCCAGCCAGGGAAGTGCCCTCCTTTCCCAGCCTGAGACTCCTCTCTCTCACTCAGACACAGGCCTGGGGTGACCTGTGAGGGAAATCTCATCACAACATGTGCCTGGGAAGGGGACTTTGTCTCTACACCTCAGAGACTGCATTCCCGTCACCGAGAGGCAACAGGCAGCCAGGCTGGGGAACATTCTTCATTCTCTCAAGCAGCACAAGCAGGAAACAGTGAGACCTCCAGTGAGAAATGTAACTGCAATACATCATTAGAGGACATCTAAATAGTTGGAGAAGCAGTCTGTATTCATGGATCAGAAGACTAGTGCTGTTTAGTTGGCAATGCTTCCCAATTGACCTACAGATTCAAGGCAGTCCCCATGAGAATCTCAGGTAACTTCCTTATAGAAATTGAGAAGCTGATTCTAAAGTTTATATGGACTTGCAAGGGACCCAGAAGAGACAAAGTAATCTTGAAACAGAATAATAAGGTAGGCGTACTCATACTTCCTGATTTCACAACTCACTACAAAGCAACAGAAATCAAAACGATATGATCCTGGCATTAAGAAGACATAGAGATCAATGCAATGTCCTGGAGAGAGGCCAAAAATAAATCCACACATTTAATAGTCAACTGGTTTTTGACAATAGTGTCAAGACCATTCAGTGAGTAAAGAATGATCTTTTCAACGAATGGTACTGGGACAAATGTATGCAGCCATGTGCAAAAGAATGAAGTTGAACCCTTACTTCACTCAATTTAAAAGTTAACTTTAAATGGAGCAAACACCTAAATATAAAAAGTAAAACTATAGAAATCTTGGAAGAAAAAAAATAGGATTAAATCTTCATGATCTTGAATGTGGCAAAGGATTCTTAGATGTGATATCGAGAGTACAAGCAATAAAATAATTTCACTTTGTCAAAATTAAAAACTTTTGTGCTCCAAAGGAAATTATAAAGAAAATGAAAAGACAAAACACAGAATGGAAAAAAATCTGCAAATCACATATCTAAAAAGGAACTTATATCCAGAACAGATAAAGAGCTCTTCAGTTCTTCATTACTGAACTTTCAGTTCAGTTCTCAGTAATAAAGCAACAAATAATTTAATTAAGGAATGGACAAAGGATCTGAGGAGACATTTCTCCAGGAAATATGTACCCATGACCAATGAGCACATGAGAAGATGCTCAGCCTCATTAGTCATCAGAGAAATGAACATAAATAAAAAGTCACAGTGAGATACCACTTTACCCCTACTGGCATGACTAGAACAAAAAAATTAGATAGTAATAAGTGTTGGTGATGATGTGGAAAAATCAGAACCCTCATATCCTGCTAGTAGGAAGACAAAAATTGTGCAGCCTACTTGGAAAACAGTTGGGCAGTTCCTTAAATGATAGAATTACCATGGAGCCCAGCAATTCCACTTGTAGGTATATGTCCAACAGAAAGGAAACATGTTCACACAACACCTTGTACATGACTATTCATAGTAGCATTACTCACAATAGCTAAAGGTTGGAAGCAAACCAAATGTCCATCAACTGATGAATGAAGAGAGAAAATTTGGTATATTCATACAATGGAATATTATTTGTCTATAAAAAGGAATGCAACTCTGATACATACCACATGAATGAAACTTGAAACATGCTAAATGGAAAAAGCCAGTCACCAGAGACAACATATTTAGTATTCTATTTATGCAAAATGTGCAGAGCAGGGAAATGTATAGGGACAGCTAATAGATGAGTGGTTGCATAGGGCTGGGGGTGAGGTGCAGACCACCTAAGGAAGCGACAGCTAAAAGCACAGGGTTTTGATGAAAATATTCTGTAATTGCCTGGGGTGATGATTGCACACATCTGTGAGTATGTTAGAAACCACTGAATTATACAATTTAAATAGGTAAGTTGTGTGGTATATGAATCATAATTCAAAATAACTGTGAAAAAGAGGATGGGAAGCCGGGCGCGGTGGCTCACACCTGTAATCCCAGCACTTTGGGAGGCCGAGGTGGGTGGATCATGAGGTCAGGAGATCAAGACCACGGTGAAACCCCGTCTCTACTAAAAATACAAAAAGATTTAGCTGGGCATGGTGGCGGGCGCCTGTAGTCCCAGCTACTCGGGAGACTGAGGCAGGAGAATGGCGTGAACCCAGGTGGCAGAGCTTGCAGTGAGCTGAGATCGCGCCACTGCACTCCAGCCTGGGCGACAGAGCAAGACTCCGTCTCAAAAAAAAAAAAAAAAAAAAAAGGATGGGAAGTCCAGAAAGTTCCAAATTATCTAGCCTGATTGCAGCACAGGCTGCCATGGCAGAGCACACAGCTGGAGAGAGGGAGGGCCCTGCCAGATAGGGAATTGGGACAACATTCCCAGGTCGGTGGGAGCCAGGGCAAGCTTTAGGCTCTAGAATGTTGGAATGGCAGATTTCAGTGGGGATGGGAGGAAGAATGGACGGGGTGATCCGCTGTTTCATGGTCAACTGAATTTCCAGTCCCGAAAACATTTCTTGCCCTGTAAATGTGCTACCTTCTTTCTCCCTGTCCCTACTTATCTCAGCTGGTGATGCCATTGTTCCACCTCCCAGCTCACAGTCCTGGCTTTTTCACTGATCCTGCTAAATATGAACTCCTACATGTGGTATTAGTTCATCCATTTATGTTTTCTCAAGAAAAAAGCAATGATTGTTTGATGCTTCAGTGTGACAGAGAGGCAGGATTATCCTGACTGTTGACTCTTTTCCCCGCCTGCTGACTTCCAGTAATAAAGCAAATATTCCCCTCAGCTCCGGCCTCTTTTCTCTATGAGCTGGGGGTGCAAGTTTGGGCAGCCTGAGAAGTAGCAACCATCCCTTTCATGAACCTTTTTACAAAGAGAATCTTTTGGTGTCTTTTTAATTAAATGAAGAATTCCACTGTTCTTGGTAGGACTAGAAAAATATCAAAAAAACTCAATGCACTAGAAGATGGGCTAAAATTGCAAAGCACTTACAAATAACTTAGGATGTGGCAGCCCAGTGAGCAAGGAGTAACAGTAAACATGTGGACCACCAAACCCCGAGGCTGACTCTTCGCTGGCTTCTGCCCCATGCTTGCTGCCTTGGATGTGGTGTAAACCCATGCTGTTCCCACCCAGCATTTCCAAAACGATACCTGGACTTCCTGGAGCAACAGGGTAGAGTTCTTTTGTGTAAAGGGAAAGGAATGGAAGCTGGCTCAAATAACCTGCAGAAGAAAGAGGGTTGAAAAACTACCAAGACTATGGGACTTGCAGCTAGTTACCCTGCAATGGGGGTGCTATCGGTGACTGTGGGGTTTGTGCTCTGGCCTCTGTGGAATAGCAGGTTTCCCCCAGGGACTTGTGGCATTGGAGCGTTGCATTGTCCACTCCACTTTTTACTCATCCCATCACCCCACCTCCACTGTCAATCAAGGGTGTGACCTTGACTTGGAAGCCTGTGTGTCTCCCTGCCAGTTTTCCCAGGCTGTGACTAAGACTGCACTTCTGGGTCACCTGTATACCCAGGGTGGGTCCTGGTAAGGACTCATCCCATCTTCAAGAGCCCAGAAGAACATGCATGCAAAGCAATAAGTGAAACATAGCAAGGCGGCTGCCGTCACAGTGGGGCAGGTCCAGGCCATGATAGAGACAAGTGTTAGAGCCACCTCCCAGGAAGGCTGTATAGAGGAGGTATCCTGAGGAGAGTCGAAACCCGACGAGCATACACGAACTTGCTGGATAGACGGGGGCAGTAACCTCCTCAGGTAGACAGTGCTTAGGCCCTTTGGATGACTTCCTGCAGCCTTAACACTGTCTCCTCTTCTGTCTGTACACAAGAAAAATAAACCAACCAAAGTCATACTTCCATGTGACTCTTTTTTTTTGTTCCATGAGTCAAGAGACTGTCAATAAATGAGCTCTTCCTTCCTCGACATACAGAACTAAAATGATATTAATCAGATGCTTAGCAGCATAAGTGATAAAGTTCCAAAGGTATCTAGGAGGAAGAGGGCAATAAAACGTTATGTTTGTAAAAGCAGAATGTCTTAGAGCTTTCAAAGGGTATTGACAACTACTAATGCTTTCAATTCCGAAAACTTCTCAGAAGTTGTATGATATTATCCTTATTACACAGCTGGGCAAAGTAAAGTCTTAGGGAGATCATATGACTTCTAGGTCTTCCAGATTTGATGAACTGTAGATGGATAAGCGGGGTTACCTGGACACCTGGTCCAGTGCTTTCCTTTGGCAACAACAGAATGGGAGGAGTGGCTTAGTGGGAAGAGTGGGCAATTCCAGGTAGGAGTCATGAAGCCTCAGTGTGGTGAGGAATCCTACTTTGTACATACTGCTGGGCTCTGAGAATCCAGGGATAGAGACCAAGGGTGTCAAGGACCTGTCGCAGATGAACAAAGTGGAATTTGTAAACAAACTGAAGATCCATGCCTCCTGCCTGGAATTGCTCATTTTCCATGAAAATACAAGGCCTGAGTAGGGAGCGTGTCTATATCACAGAGAGTCTGATGTTGGTCGGGGGCTGGGGGCAGAAAGAGATGAATGCTGTCTGCAGAACATCACGAGCAAACACTTCTACACTTGAAAGAAATGTGAACTCTTTCCTTTATAAATATAAGTATCACTGGAGCACTGTTTGTAAAAATGTGGCCACTGACCAGGACTGTCCTTGACTGAACCGTGGGCAGACCCTGAGGAAGAAGGCTTCTGCCAGTAGGGACAGCCATGTGTCCCAGGTGCTAGCAGCATTTTTGATTTATATGAAAAGGAGATTCTAATTTTCTTTCTCAAAAAGAAAAAAAAAGTTTGAAAGATGACTGTGCACATTCTTTGTATAGTGTTTGTGTTTTGTTTCATTCAATATAGCTTCACCAAACATCTACCAGGTACAGACATCATTCCAGATCATGAGGATATAAGGAAAGAAGGGACTATCCTGCTGGTGCACCTTTGCTAGTCCTGTTCCCTCTACCTAGACTCCCCATTCTTCTGGATCACCCTTCCCCAGGAGGCTCCCCGTTTCCTTACACTGTATCCCAGGTAGGGAAGGTACCCTTTCTCTCTCTGCTCGCCTCAGTCATACCCCCTGGACTGGGATCCCTGAGGCCAAGTCCTGGCTCTTCTCTGTCTCTGGTCCCAGAATCTCACATGTGAGGCACAGAACAAGTCTAGACAAATGTATAGGGATCAACAGGTACCCTCAGGCCCTGTTCCGTGGGTGATAGACCTTTAGTGATATTAAACAGGCCATGTTCACCTCAGCGAGGTCTGCCTGTTGTCAGCTCTGGAAAGATGTGGGGTGTGAGCATATCCTCAAACAGGCAGAAGCCTTCCCTTTTCATGGGCCTGTTGAGAAGAAGCTCTGACAGTCTTTCCTCTGGGGCCTGGGCACCCTCCTTGGGCCAGGCTCTATGAAGGCCATCCCTTAATCTGCCAATCTCAGCGTTTTTGTTTCTGCCACATCCACATGGCAGGCTGTTTCCAGGCATGGCACTCCCAGAGGTGGGGCCAGAGTTGGGGAAATGTTTTCTAGGAAGGAATGTGCCATAGTGATTGGCCACAGCCACAGCCTCAGCTCTTCAGGACTGTGCACAAACCTTGCCTCAGCCTTCTATGCCATTATTCAGAAAAACTAACAAAGAAAGGGAATTGGCTTCGTCATGTTCATGTTATAGGGATAACATTGAATCCATTCTGAGTGATAAAAATAAAACTGACAAACTTTACTACCTTAACTCTCATGAGTAATAATGTATTAGAAACAGACTTGTGTTCATCAGAAAACAATCATGTTGCAATTTGCCGCCGATAACCTCTCAAAGATGATGCTGACTCCTGCACCTTTGGGGAGCCAAGGGTCAGCGCAGGTGTGGACAGTCCCCAGAGGATGTGAGAACATCAAACTTTGGAAGCAGGAAGGGCCTTCGCCAGCATGTGGGAGCTGCGGTTTTTGCCACCCCCGATGTGTGGTAAAGGGGCATTGAGGTGATTGTGGCTGTGGCACGCGTGAATAATTGCAAACAACATGATATGCTGCTACTAACGCCAACTTCTCACGTTTCTGGAATTATGCCCAACACTGAGCAAAAGCAAGAGCACAAATTATATTGTGACAAGTCTTTGATTTCTGACTTTTTAAAGGAATATTTAGAGTATTGCATAAGGCTTTCATACCACACGGTTCATTTACAATAAAATGAACCTTTGCTTCCTGCATGGCTGTTGGCAGATGTGGTCCTGGAGAAGGGTCTCCTGACTGTAGAGTCAGTGCTTCAGCTGGAGGAGATGTAGCTGTCCTCCAGCCCTGCCCATCCCTGCTCCCCAAAGGCCTCTTTCAGATCTCTCAGGGGTCAGGCTCCGAGCAGGGAGAAAATGGATCCCTGGGTCCAAGCAGGCGATGCTTTTAACCTGAGCTACAGACAAGGGTGAGATCAGGAAAGGGGAAGGATGGACTTGCTTGGGTGCAACATCGAAGGGACACCAAAAACTTGGTAATTGAGATAAATGCCACATAATTTAATATTCAGAAAATCAGAATTAATAAAAAGTGCTATTGCTTTTTCCCCTTTTGCCTCAGGCTTCCATAGGGCTTGGCAAGGCTTTATTTCTGGTCCTGTTACCTAAGATTTTGATATTTTGTTCACTGTGGATTTTGTACTAATGTTGATTTTAAAAAATATTACATGGAAATATTATTCATTAATTTTTGGGTGTCTGCCCCAGGCTAGGAACTTACTTGTATCATTACAGTCCCACCCCTGTTACAGATGCTCCTGTGCACAAAAAAGCACCATGGGGAGTCAGAAGGGTGAGTCTGTGCAAGCCTCCAGGGGCTCACACATTGTCTCTCTCTCCCCATTCCATTTCACCTGTGCTCTCTGCACAGGCTTCGAGGTTGAGGAGGCAAAAGAAAAACAAAAACAAAAACAAACAACCACAAAAACACTTGTCTTATTTCCACTGGCAGGCGGTGTCTGATGTAACATCTTGAGTCGCAGCTTCCTAATATACTCCTCATTGGTAACTTACAATTAATTCACAGGATATTCTTGGTTTAAAACAAACCTGGGGACCAGACTGAAAATGCATTTCAGGACATCTGCAGGGATCATAAAAAGCTCAGCATTAGGTAATTCTCTCTATAAGACACCTTCAGGCATAAAAATGTATTCGAATAAAAACCGTATTAGGGGATTTAATAGCCTTCTCCAAACACCAAGTGGTTCTTGTATCTTGATGTATTTGTCAGGGAGCATTGTTAGTGGAAGAGAGCTGACGTCACAGGCAGGTCAGTAAGCGGCATGGCACGGATGAGGTTCCAGCTCCTGAGACCTGCACCAGGCATAGCCAGGCGTGGAGCAGGTGAGAGCACTCTCTCCATTTGCCAACAGTGCTTATCCTGGAGGCAGAGGAGGAGTTCGGGGTCATTTTTATCTTCCTTCCTTATACTTTCATGTATTTTAAATGCCTTTCACAATAAGCATGTATACTTTTTTTAAAAAGTGATCTTTATATAATTTTAAGTGCTTTCTATAGGGAGGATGGTAAATAATACTTCCTAATTCCAATAAATACCAAGCAATAGAAAAGCATCTAAACAGCAATACCAGGTTTGGGGGTTAGTATTGAATGGAATTGTTGGAGCTCATGCTGTGAAAAACTGAAAAGTGTTAAAAACCCTGCCACAAGGATTCCTGTGGTCCTACTTGAAAATGAGAAGAGGGACTAGTCTCATATCTCAGAGCTGTGGAGCCTCCACGCAGCAGTCAGGCCTCTATCAGAGTTACCTGCTGTGTGAACAGCATCACTGCGGCTGGAGGTTTCACACCCAAGATGAGATCACAGTGAGGGCTGGCAGTAGAAATATTGTTAATTTGGCAGAGTTTGCTGAGGTTTTCTTTCCGGCTGACCCAAGTCCATAGCTGCAGAGCTTGAGAAATTTCACCTGGGAGAGCCAGATCTCCTCAGTAAGGAAGTCTCCTTTATTAAGAGGCCCGTGAAGAAGGGTGGAGTTGGGGGTCTGGAAGTGTGGATGGGCCTGGAGCAGCCAAAGTGGGGGAGGCAATGGTGGTTCAGTTAAGATGGGCATGGGGTCCTGATGCTGGGCTGGAGGAAACCAGGGGCTCTGCCCCGGGGCTGGGTGTCTGCTAGACCCAGCTGAGGTGAGCTGGCTGTGTGCATGTGTGCGTCGTGTGTATGTCTTAGAGGGGCTGTCAGCACACAGAAACTATGGCCTGCCGAGGAGGCTGAGTGAGGCAGAAGAGCACTGTCAGACACTGCTCACAGTTTAGCCTGAGTGTGAGTGTGAGGCGTCAGGTGTAGAAGATGGTATTGAAACGTAAGTTCCAGGAAGATGAAGATTTCCTCTGTTTTGTTCACTATGTGTGTATTCAAAACTCCTCGCAAATATTAGATACTCCGTAAGTGTGAAGTAAACGAAGAAAGGAAGGAAGGAATGACTGATACTAGGAAATGAACAGCAGGGTGGAGTAAGGTATAAGGCTCAAACGTAAGTTGGTAGAAGTGATGTTACCTGAACTCAAGACTTCTTAGAAAGCTAAAGTATTAGATACAGTGTGGTATTGACATAAGAACAGATGAAAACATCAGTGGGGCATACAAAGGCCAAAGAGACACATGTTAATAGCGTCAATTGATTTTCAACAGACACATGAAAGCAAGTCAATGAGTAAAATCTTTTAAACAATTGGTGCTGTAACAACTGAATAAAGGAGAGGGGAAAAAATTTCCACCTTCTTCTACATACCATATACAGAAATTAACTTAAGAGGGATTATAAACCTAAACATAAAAGCTAAAACTATAAAGATTTTAGAAGAAAGCAAGGGAAAATATCTTGGTGGCTGGGGATAAGCAAAGAGTTTTTAAGTAGGCTTAGAAATTGATAACTACAAAAGAAAAAAGATGATTAATTAGACTTCACAGAAATGATACCATTAGGAAAATGAAATGACAAGCCTAAAAGATAAAATATTCACAAAATATATCTCTAATGAGGAATTTCAAGAATATGTAAGGAACTCAAACAACTCAGTAAGATAAAACTGTCACATTAAAAATGGCAAAATGTTTGAATAGACACTCTACAAATGAAGATATATGAATGGTCAATAAACACATGGAAAGGTTCTTAACATTATCAGTCATTAGGGAAAGTTAAGATAAAACCACAAGATAGCACACTTTAAGCACTAGAATGTCTAAAACCAAAAAAAGTGACAGCACTAAGTGTTGGCAATAACATGGAATAGCCAGAACCCTTATATGCTCCTCATGGGGATGTGAAATGACATGATTTATAAGAAAATCCGACAGTGTAAGACAATGGCTTATACTTTATATCATTTAAACATGCACCCACTTTTTGGCCTTGTCACTTCATTCCTATAGGTTCATCTAAGAGAAATGAAAATTTATGTCTATACAAAGATGAGTAGATAGATGTAATAGCCAAAACAGGGAAAAAACATGCCCATCAAAGGAAGGTAGACAAATTACGGTATATTCACACAGATGTCTCAGGAACAAAGAGAAACAAATTACTGATACACTGACATAGATTAATCTCACAGACTGCTGGTCAAAAGAAGCATATGAAGCTCAAGAACAGGCAAAACTAATACGGGGTAAAAAGAATTAGAACAATGATTACCTCGTGAGATTGAGGGATTGAGTAGAAAGGAATAGGAGAAAGCTTCGATAAAGAATGTAAACGTTCTAAATTGTGAGGGGTGTAAGTTACACAGGTATATGTGTGTGTCAAAATTTTATGGCTAAGGTTTGTGTGTGTATGTATATATATATATATATATATTAAACTAGAGTAAAAAAACTATAATAATGATATTAAAAGTAACCCATTGAGTGAAGAGATGGAAGTGGGAGAAGGTATAGATGGAATAAAAGAGGCAAAATGTTAATTGTTGAAGATGAGTGATGGATACATAAAGATTTATTATACAATTTTGGTTAATTTCTCGAGTGATAAGGTTGGGATGTGTGTTCCCTCCAAATCTCACATTGAAATATATCCGTAGTGTTGGAGATGGGGCCTGGTGGGAGGTGTTTAGGTCATGGGGGCAGATCCCTCTTGAATAGCTTGTTTCCCTCCCTACAGTAATGAGTGAGTTCTTGCTCTGAGTTCACGCAAGCTCTGGTTGTTTCAAAGAGCCTAGGACCTCCTTGCACCCTGACTGTTGCTCCTACTCTTGCCATGTGATGTGCTTGCTCCCACTTTGCCTTCTGCCATGATTGGAAACTTCCTGAAGCTTCAGCAGATGCTGGCACCATACTTCCTGTAAAACTTGTAGAACCATGAGCCAAATAAACCTCTTTTCTTTATAAATTGCCAGTCTCAGGCATTCCTTTACAGCAAAACAAAAACAGGCGAACACACTGATTTCATTTGGATCTGTGTCCCCACCCAAATCTCATGTCTAATTGTAATCCCCACTGGTGGAGGTGGGGTCTGGTGGGAGGTGATTGAATCATTGGAGTGGAGTTCTCATGAAGGGTTTAGCACCATCCCCTTTGGTACTGTATAGTGAGTGAGTTCTCATGAGATCTGGTTGTTTAAAAATATGTGGCATCTCCCTGCTCTCTCTCGGTCCTGCTTCTGCCATGTAAGAGGACTGTTCCCACTTTGCCTTCCACCATGAGTAAAAGCTCCCTGAGGTCTCCCCAGAAGTAGATGCTGTTATGTTTCCTATATGGCCTGAGCCAATTAAATCTCTTTATAAATTGCCCAGTCTCAGGTATTTCTTTATAGTAGTGTGAGAATGGACTAATACACCTAATGTGAAGATTTTCATTAAAAAATGTAACTGTTGTTTGGAACTAGCCCTTTTTTTGAATCTAACTGTGTAGTAGAAAGTGGATCACAGCACAGCACTCAGCAGAGATAACACCATCCCAATTCATTCATACAGCTAGCACTTTTAGAAACATCTTTTACTTATCTCCTCAAAAATACCTAACATGCACAGCAGGTTAAAAAGCACAGGGCTGAGGCAAAAAGAGGGGAAGGCAGAGAAGCTTTGAGAGAACAAGGTTCTGAGCTCTGGGATGTTCTCCTCCAACACTGGGCACTTTAGTGGGAGAAGAGATGTGGGTTGGGCAGTAGGCATGACCTAGGTGTGAGTACCAACAGGTAGGCAATGGGGTAAAATGTGGAGCCGGAGCACTAGATGGGATCTTATTGAAAAGCAATCCAGTGAGTGGGGCTGAGAACATCCTTTACTACTTGATTGTATTCCAATTCCCTAGAAATGCCATTAATAGAAAGTTAATTTTGTAACACTAGAAAACAAGAGAGGCACTTTCTGTGGACCAAAAATAATGAGGAATCCATGAAAAACAGGAGATAGATGGAATAGTGCAGAAGGAAGAAGCCACTTCCTGAAATACGAGCAATAAAGATATTCAGAAAAGATGGCCCAGAGCCAGTGGCTGCCAGCATGGAGTTGGGGGTGGGGGTATGCTGGCTGCGTGGTGGGAGCCTGGAGCACACATGAGGGGGTTCTGCCACTGAAAGGGCATTTCCACCTCACCTCTCCTCAGTCTCATGCCAACTGGAATCCTTAGAGGCTTCCATCTTGGTGGAGGAGCCATGGGTGCACCTGCCCAGACTCAAGCTGTCACCCCGAGGTGTCACTTCTGTTGCTGGCACAGCCTACCCTCCCTGTGCACAGGACAACACACAGAAGTGCTTCACAGGCAAGCTGGCAGGGAGCCTCATAGTCACAGGTGCGCACACAGCTAAGGCCCTCTCAACACAAACACACACACACACACACACACACACACACACACACACACTACAGCGGGGAAATAGGACAAAGAAAATAAGACCGATCCAACAAAATCCAGGAGTAGAAAAAATGATGAATTTCATCACTTTATTATCAATAATACACAATTAGAAAATGAAATAGGAAAAGCATCTCAATTATAGCAGCAACAAAATCTGTAAAAAGAGCTGAAATAAACTTCACATGAATCTCGCAATGATTAATAAGAAATCTGTAAAACATTTCTAAAAAGTATAAACGAAGACCCAAATAAATGGACATATGGCACATTTTTGGATGGGAAAGTTCACTATTTTAAAGATGTTGAGTCTGGCCAACTTAGCCTATACATTCAATGCTATCTCAATCAAAATTCTAAAAAAGCCTTAATCAACTGGAGAAAATAATTATGCAATTGATCTGGAAAATATAATGCTCAAGAATGGCATAGCTAAAAATAACTGAAAACAGATAAAGAGGAATGACTGGAATAGACAAATAGGTCAACAAAACAGAACATTTTAAAAATAAAAATACGGACATTCAGTCTATAACAAATGTAGCATTTTAGATCAATGGGGAAAAGTCTATAGAACACAAAAATTGAAGACAATTGACTATTTATTTTGGGGTTCACAACCTCAAAAGAGTTATAGAAAATAAAACTGAGGAGGATAAAAAAACTCTCTAACAAAAATATTTTATTTATTTATATTGTGCCCATGTGCACTCTAAAGCTATTAAATAAAATATATGCAAATATATTCATAACATTGGAGAAGGTCTTCTTAAACAGACATGTTTCTTAAATTAGATAGATACATATCCTCAAATTGACATAAAGCCTCATAAAAAACTGTAGAGTAAAAGATTGATACATTGAGTGATTGAAAATTTAAACTTTCCGCATAAGATATCATAAATAAAGTAAAAAGATAAGACATGAACTTCCACTTCTGTCCAAGATAAAAAAAAAAAATAGGGGCTGGATTTACTCTCCTACCTGAACAAACAACAACACAAAGCAGACAGAAGATACAAAACAAGGGTGTTTGGCTAGCCGACCTCAGGAAGCACAGCACAACTGGGGTTGCTTGGCCTTACTTCCTGGACAGGTATTTCAGGCCACAGCTTAAGAAGGGGAAACCCAGGTGAAGCTCAGTGGCCTTCCTGAGTTAAGAAGACAGTGCCGGGATTTCAGGGTGTGCAAGGAGGTGAGAAATAGCAGGGCAGAGCACCAAAATGGGTAGGAGAGCTCCACAGGCGGGGGGGGGGGGGGGGGGGGGGGGG
>NC_045444.1:11450597-11652018 GCF_002776525.5 Piliocolobus tephrosceles | reverse complement strand
GAGAGAGAGAGAGAGAGAGAGCTCTACAGCCTTCCAGAAAAGTCCCTTGAGTCCTCAACTGTGCATTTATCAGCACATGCGTTTAAGAAAAATACCTGAGCAGCAGAGGAAAATACTTTGTGTTGCCCCTTTAAAGTATTTGTCTAGAAAAATCCAGTGTCTGGGCTTCTTTACAGATAGTGCCTGTCAATTTACCTTATTTTATTGAATGTGTCATTTTTTTCCTGTTTCTTTGCATGCTCTGTGATTTTTTGTTCTTCAAAATTGGGCATTTAGTTGTTGTAATGGGGCAACTCTGGCAATTAGATTTTCCCCTTTTGCAGGTGTCTTAGCTGAGGCTGCTATGACAAAATATCACAGACTGAGTTGCTTAAACAGCAGGAATTTATTGCTCTCAGTTCTAGAAGCTAGGAAGTCCAAGTTCAAGGTACCAGAAGGGTCAACGTCTAGTGAGTGCTCTGTTTTCTTGGGTTGCAGACAGCAGCCTTTTTGCTGTATCTTCACGTGCCCTTTACTTGGTAAATGCTCGTTGAGAGGTATCTCTCTCTCTTTCTCTTTTTCTAAGGCCACTAATCCCATATGAAGGCTTCACTGTCATGACCTTATATAGGTCTAGTCACCTTCTAGAGGCCCCATCTCCAAACACCATGACACTGCAGGTACGGGTAGGGCTTTAACATAAGAATTTGGGGGGCCACATTCAGTTCATGACACCAAGATTTGCTAGATTTTTAGAAATTGTTGAAGACTGTAGTAGTTTATTTGTTTTGAAACGTTTCTAAACTATTTATGGAAGTACTATTTCTTGTTACATGTACTTACTGAAATGTCTGCTTTAGCTCATGTTCAGTTAATGTTTTTACAGAGATTTCCTTGGATGCCAGAAGCTGAAACACACACACACACACACACACACACATGAAAATTATCTCTCCCAGACTTTGTACCCAGACTCTGTGCTGGATCAATTCTTCACCAATTAGCTCAGCTTCCTCTGAACCTAGCGATCAGCCTAAGGTGAAGGCTGAAGGCTTCTCAGCACTTTTCAGACCATGCATTTTGCTGCAGCATACATGTGGCTTTCTAAATTATCCCACATAATGCAGCTGCTTTTGAATGTCCTAATTTCCAAAAAAAGTATTACCCCAGCTTCTTCTCCATGACTTAGATGGTCTACTGTGTGTCCCCACCCAGAATCTCTTGCCCCAGGCATCTGTGGTTTGTTGTCCCCTGGTATCTATATAAGCAGTGCCTGCCACTTTCCCCATCTGTGTTTCTAGTTAAATGAGACAGAGATGAATGAATTAGTCCTTCAAGTATCCCCCATCCAGGTTTGAACAGATGTACATAATAATTTGCAAATAAGGTCTGCTCTGTTCCCTCCACTTCAAGGGGAACCTAGTGGCTGCTGCTCAAGACCAAGACTGCCACCGTGCTGGGGAGATAGTGAGACAAGGGGGAATGAAGATACCACACACATCTTTTGCCATTTTGGAGATAGCTTTTTTCTTGATTGGGTGTTTGCTTGGGTGCTATAAGCCCTGATTGTTTTTAAGAGCTCTTACAATATTGGTTCTAACAGCTTCTGGTTGTTTTGTTGGTGTTTTTGTCAGGGAATGAGAGCTTGGGCATCCCTAGGGTTTCATTTTGTTCGTGTCCCTCTGCTAAAGTCTTTTATTAAGTTTAATAGCTTTTTATGTGTATCCCTTAGGCATATGAATATAAACTTGTCTATAATATGATTATGTATTTGATTACATTGATTGCTTTTTAAATGTTAAATAAACTGTGCATACTTGACAAAAATATCACTGGTTTGGGTTTATAATACTTTTCATATATCCCTGGGTTGAGTTTGCAGATGTCTTATTGAGGTTTTTTTGCATCCACATTCTTAAGTAATATTAATGTCTATTATTTCTTATAATTTTTTTGTCTGGTTTTAGTGTCAGTGTATGTTTACCTCATACAATATATTGAAACATATTCCTTCTTATTCTCTTTTTTGGAAGATATTGTAATATACTGGTAATAATTTTCTTTTGAGTGTTTGGTAGAATTCACCTGTGAAGCTACCTGGGCCTGGGCTTTCCTTTGTGAGAAGTTTTACAATTATTAATTTTATTTTTTTACTTGTAGTTCTATTTGGATTTTCTATTTCATCTTGAGTCAGCTTTTAAAGTTCGTTTATTTCTATAAATTTGTCTATTTTATCTAGGTTGTTTAATATTTGACATACAGTTCTTTGTAGTCTTCCCTTATAATCCTTTTTTATTCCTAGAAAGTCAGTAGTAATGTTCCCTCTTTCTTTCCTGGTATTAGTAACTTAATCGTCTTTTTTTCCCCCTAGTCTTTTTCTTTTTATTAAAGTTTTGTCATCTTGATTGATCTTTAAAAAAAGTACAACTTTTGTTTTCATTGAGTTTCTTTATTGTTTTCCTGTTTTCTATTTCACTTATTATCCTCATTCTTCATTTTAAATTTCTTTCATTCTGCTTGTTTTTGTTTCAGTTTGTGTTTCTTATTATAGTTTTCTAAGGTAGATAATTAGGTTATTGATTGGAGGCATTTCTTATTTTTCAATGTAAGTATTTACAACTGAAAATTTCACTTTAACACTGCTTTAGCTGCATCTAGTAGAATTTGTTATGTTGTATTTTCTAATTTCCTTAGATATTTCTTTCTTGGCCTCATTAGTTATTAAAGAATATAGTGCTTAGTTTCTACAAATGTCCCTCTCTTATTGACTTCTAATTTGTTTTGCTGTGGTCAGAGAGCATATTAATATGTTTTCAATCCTTTCAAATGTATAGGGACTTGTTTTATGTTCTAACATATGGTCTATTCTGAGAGTGTTTCATGTGCACTTGAGAAATAGGGGTATTCTCCTGTTGTTGGATGGAGTTTTCTATAAATGTCTGCTAAGTCTAGTTAGTTTAGAGTGTTACTCAAGTCTTCTCTTTTCTTGATTATCTTCTGTACAGTTTTGGATTTGAAATGGGGTATTGATATCACCAATGATTATTGTTGAATTGTGTATTTCTCTTAAATTTGCTCAGTCTTTATTTCATGGATTTGGGGGCTCTGTTTTTAGGTACATATATGTTTATAAGTGTTATTTACTCTTGATAGACTGACCTTTTTGTCATTACAAAAAAATCGTTCTTTGTTTTTAGTAACAATTTTTGTATAAATAGTATTTTATTTATTAGTCTTAACCTCTCAGTCTCTCTTTTGCTTAGCATTTACATAGTATATCATTTCCATTCTCTTACTTTCAATTTATTGTGTCTTTGAATCTAAGTTGTGTCTCTTATAGACATGTTATCAGGTCTAGTTTTTAATCCATTTTGCCAATCAATTTTTAATGGTGTGTTTAATCCATTTTCAGTATACTTAAAATTATTACTGATAACTAAAGTAAATAGCAATTTTGTTATTTCTTTCTATATCTCATAGCTTTTTCTTTCTTTCTTCATTTATTGCTATTTCTTTTTGCTAAATTGATGTTATATGGTGAACCATTTTTTTACTATATTTTTGAGGCTTTTAAAAAAGTGCTTTCCCTGTGGACTGCAATTAACATCTTAACTTAAAATTATATATATTTAAAATTATGTATATAGTTAGCAATACCAAATTAAATTCATAATTTGGATATTAATTTTTAAAATACATATTTTATCAGTATCAACTTTGCTGTTATGCTTTTATCTGTTCCTCACTACTTTGTGCTATGATGATTATACAAATTACATCTTTATACAGTATATACCTATAAACACTTTTACACTTCTTGCTTTATGCCCTTGTCTTTTAAATCAGAGAGAAGAGTTAAAAATAAAATACACAATCATACTCTTTATATTTACCTATGTAGTTACCTTTAATGGTGCTCTTTATTTCCGCATGTAGGTTTCAGTTACTATCAAGTGTCTTTTCATTAAATCCTAAGCACATCCATTAGTACCTCTTGTGGGGTACATCTAACAGCAATAAATTTTGTTGGCTTATTATAAATTTTGTTACATCTAGGAATGTCTCAACTTTTCCTTAACTTTTTCAGGAAAATATTTTGGATATAGGATTATTGTTTGACAGTCATTTTCTTCCATCACTTTGAATATGTTATATCACTGACTTCTGGCTTGCATTGTTTTTGTTGAAAATATCAGCTGCTAATCTTGTTTAGGGTTCTGTGTTTTTGATGAGCTACCTTTCTCTTGCTGCTTTGAAGATGAAATATTTGCCTTTGTTTCTTGACAGTTGGATTTTTGATATATCTAGCTGTGGATGTCTTATTTTATCCTATTTGGAAGTTTATTGAGCTTCTTGAATATGTGAAGGGATGTTTACCATAACTTTTTGTAGTTTTAATCCATTATTTCTTTAAATATCTTTTTCTACACTTTTTCTTCTCTTCTTTTCTTCTATGATTCTCATTTTATGCTTGCTGATGTGCTTGCTAATGTCTGACAGGTCTCTGAGGTCCCATTAATTTGTCTTCATTATTTTTTCTTTCTGTTGTTCATACTAAACAATCTCAATGGATCTATCTTAAAATTCTCTATTATTTTTTCAGCTCAAATTTCCTGTTGAGCAACTCCAGTAAATTTTTCCATCCAGTTGGTATACCTTTTAACTCAAAAATTTATATTTGGTACTTTTAAAAAATATAATTTCTGTGTATTGATATTCTCACTTGTTGGGAAATTGGTATCATAGTTTTCTTTATATCTTTATACATTTCTTTTTAGTTCTTTGAATATATTTAAAATAGCTGATTTAATGTCTCTCTAGTAAGTCTACATCCTTAAGGATATTTTCCATTCACTGTTTTTTCCTGTGCTTGTTGCTCTGTATATGTTGTAATTTGTTTTTGAAAACTGGATATTTAAAACAAATCATTTGGCAATTCTGGAATTCAGATTCCTCTCTTGCTGAGGATTTGGTGTTGTTGCTGCTTGTTTTGTTTTTGTTTTTATTGTTGCTGTTTGTTTAGTGACTTTCTCGAACTGATTTTGTAGAATTTGTATCTTTGTTCCTTGTGGCCATTAGAGCCTCTGTCTCTAAGTAAGAGTTTTCAGAGAACTTCCAGAAAGATCAAATTATGACTATTTTTTGAGAATGCTGCTGTTGGGGGAGCTCTGAACTGCTTTTTCCCCTCCCATGGCTTATCGGTTGCTGGGTTTTCCCATGACTGTGGAACTATTATTTACAAGGCAACTGCAGAGCTAGAGACAGGGTACTCGGAATATAAGAAGTTAAAATGCCGTAAAACTTAATGTTCTTACTGAGATTAAATGTTTTCATGAATAAATGGTCCTTGGATTGTTGCAAGCCTTTGGATGATTTCCAGAGTTCTTAAATGTTGATATTTACTTTATTTTTGGTCAGTGTTTTATTTAGAATCACATTTTGTGGAGCTCCTTTGATGTCATTTCAAATGATTTTTGACAAAGATGAGTTAGCAATGCCAAGGATTAGTAATTACCTTTTCAACAAGTGGTGCTTGAGCAATTGAAATGTGTAGGCAAAACAAATAAACAAAAAAGAAACATACAAACCTCAATCTAAACTACCTCACACCTTACACAAAAGTAAATTCAAATTGAATTTTGGAATTTACACTGGACAGTATTCTCCACAGAAACAAACAGGAGAGTATTATATATATGTATGTATGTCTAATAGATACATAAGTTATACATGTATGTATATACTTTTACATACACATACATATGTATAAAGCCAATTATAAATTCCAGTTTGAATTTGAAGGTCTAAGTAACAGAAGAGTCGATAGTGTAAGTTCCCATCTGAGTTCAAGCCTGAAAGCAGGAGAAGACTGATGTCTCAGCTCAAAGAAAGTCTGAGAAAGAGAATCCTTCCTACTTCTACCTTCCTGTTTCTACCTATTCAAGCCTCTAGTGGATTGAATGAGAACCCTCCACATTAGAGAGGGCATTCTGATTTACTCAGGGCTACAGTTTCAAATATTGATCTTATACAAAAACACTCCTACAGACATATCCAGAATAATGTTTAACCAAATATCTGGGCACCCTGTAGTTCAATCAGGTTGACATAGAAATATGACCATCATAGAATTAAATGTAAAATATGGTTTTTTTTTTTTTTGGTAAAAGAATAGTAAATATTTAAAATCTAGGTCTAGGCAAAGAGTTTGTAGACTTGATATTATAAGCCAATCCATACAGAGAAAATAGATACATTTGTCTCATTAAAATTATAAACGTTCACTGTTTGAAACACATGTAAAAAGTATAATAACCAAATTAAAGAGTAAGAGAAGACATTTTTCAAAGCACACATTCAGTAATAAACTGGTATCTAGGATATATTAAAAATAACTCTCAAAACTCAAAATGTAACAAAAGAGGCAATCAAATTAGATAATGGGTAAAATATATGAACTGACACTTCACCAAATAGGGTACACAGATAACAGATATGCAGATGAAAAGATTTCAGCATGCAGGTTAAAATCACAAAGAGATTGATTTTAGTGATCAGCAATGCAGGTTAAAATTACAAAGAGATATCACTGTATAACTATCAGAATAGCTAAAATAAAAAATAGCGACAACAACATACTGTGAGAAAACAAAGGATCTGTATTACTCATATATTTGCTCCTTGGAATATAAAATTGTACAGCCCCTTTAGAAAAAGTTTAGAATTTTTTTTAGTTTCAACTAAGCATGGAGTTACCATATTGCTCTACAATTGCCCTCTTGGACATTTTCTAGATAAATGAAAATTTATAGTCACACATAAACCTGAACATGAATGTTCATAGTAGCTTTATTTATAATGGTAAAAAAATTGGCATTAGTATAGAAGTGTCTCAACAGGTAAGTGTTCAAAAAAACATGTAACGCACATACCGTATAAAAAAAGCACTAAAAGGGAATGCACTATTGATTCACACTACTATTTAGATGAATCTTCAGGAAGTTATGCTGCGTGAAAAAAGCTAATCTAAAAAGTTAAATATTGTATGATTTTATTTACGTAACTTTTGAAATGACAATATTTTTTAAATAGACAACAGATTACTGATTGCCAGGGATTAGCTGTGAGGGAACTCTGGTTATAAAAAGGAAACATGAAGGATCTTCTGATAATGAAACTGTTCAGTATCTGATTCTGGGTGTGGATGCTTTAACTTACACATGTGATAAAATTGTATTTTGTTGAGGATTTTTGCATCTATGTTTATCAAGGATACTGGCTCAAAGTTTTCTTTTTTTTTGTTTCTCTGCCAGCTCTTGGTATCAGGGCGATGCTGGTCTCTTAGAATGAGTTAGGAAAGAATCCTTCCTTCTCAATTTTTTGGACTAGTTTCAGCCGGAATAATACAGCTTTTCTTTCTATATCTGGTAAAATTTAGTAGTGATTCTGTCTGGTCCTGGGCCTTTTGTTGTTGGTAGGCTTTTGATTACAGAATCAATTCCAGAACTCATTTTTGGTCTGTCCAGAATTTGGTTTCTTCCTGGTTCAATCTTGGGAGCTGGCATATTTTCAGAATTTTTTTTAATTTCATCCAGATTTTCTAGATTGTATGCATAGAAGTATTTATAGTAGTCTCTGAGAGGTTTTTGTATTTGTGTTGCGGTTGGTGGTAATGTCCCATTTGTCATTTCTGGTTGTGTTTATTTGGATCTTCTCACTTGTTTTTATTAGTCTAGCTATCAGTCTATCAGTCTTATTTACTCTTTCAACAACCCAAACTCTTTTGTTTTCTTTTTAATTAATTTTACATTTAAAATTTTTGTATGTACTAAGTGTATATATTTATGGGTTACAGGGATGTTTTGATAAGGCATGCAATGTGTAATAATCGTATTAGGGTAAATATTATATCTATCATCTCGATAATTTATCATTTGTGTTTTAAACAATCCAATTATACTTTTTAAGTTATTTTTAAACTTACAATTAAATTGTTTTTTATAATCACCCTGCTGTGCTAGCAAATACTAGGTCTTATTTATTCTGTCTAAATACTTTTTTGCATCCATTAACCATCCTCACTTTTCACTACCCCGCCCCTACCTCACTGACTACCTTTCCTAGCCTCTGGTAATCATCCTTCTATTTGCTATCTCCATGAGTTCAATTGTTTTAATTTTTAGCTCCCACAGATAAGTGAGAATATGTGATATTTGTCTTTCTGTGCCTGGTTTATTTTACTTAATACAAAAACCTCCAGTTCCATCCATGTTGTTGCAAGTGACAGGATACCATTCTTTGTTAGTACTGAATAATTTGTTGTGAATAATTATTATAGTACTGAATAATAATTTGTTACATAACATGTACCAGATTTTCTTTATCCATTCTTTTGTTTATAGATACTCAGTTTGCTTCCAAGTCTTGGCTATTATGACTCGTGCTTCAATAAACATGGTGGTGCAGATATCTCTTCCATATACTGATTTCCTTTCTTTTGAGAATATACCTAGGAGCAGCATTAGTACACAATAGAGTGGTAGCTCTAATTTTAGTTTTTTGAGGACCCTCTAAACTGTTCTCCCTAGTGGTTGGAATAATTTACATTTCTATCAACAATATACAAGGGTTTCCTTTTCTCTGCATCCTCACCAGCACTTGTTATTGTCTGTCTTTTGGATATAAGCCATCTTAAGTGGAGTGAGATAACATCTCATTGTAGTTTTGATGTGCATTTCCCTGCCAATAAATAATGTTGAGAACCTTTTAACATACCTGTTTGCAATTTGTCTTCTTTCTAAGAAATGTCTATTCAAATATTTTGCCCCTTTTTGGTTGGATTTTTAGATTTTTGTTTTCTAATAACACTGTAACACCACAGTTAGAATGTTATAATATTCTGAGTTTTGCTGTGTACTTAGTATTACTAGTGAGTTTTGTACCTTCATGTGATTACGAAATGCTCATAAATGTCCTTTTCTTTCTGATTGAAGTACTCCCTTTAGCATTTCTTGTAGTCTGGTGTTGATGAAATCCTTCAGCTTTTGTTGGTCTGGGGAAGTCTTTATTTCTTCATGTTTGAAGGATTTATTTATTTATTTATTTATTTATTATTTTTTTGCCAGATATACTATTCTAAAGCAAAAGGTTTTTTTTTTCCTTCAGCATTTTAAATGTGTTGTGCCATTCTCCGCTGACCCATAAAGTTTCCACTGAGAAGTCTGCTGCCGAATGTATTGGAGGAGCTGCATTGTGTGTTATTTGTTTATTTTTTCTTGCTGCTTTTAGGATTCTTTCTTTATCTTTAACCTTTGGGAGTTTGATTATGAAATGTCTTCAGATAGCATTTTTTGGGTTGCATCTGCTTGGTGTTCTGTAACCTTCTTGTACTTGGATATTAGTATCTTTCTCTAGGTTTGGGAAGTTCTCTGTTATTATCCCTTTGAATATTCTTTCTATCCCTATCTTTATCTCTACCTCTTCTTTAAACCTCAGATTTGCCCTGGAGGCTATTTTCTAAATCCTGTAGGCTTGCTTCATTTTTAAAATTTTTTATTGTGTCTCCTGTGACTACGTATTTTGAAATAGCCTATCTTTAAGCTCACACAGTCTTTCTTCTGCTTTATCAGTCCTCATATTAAAAGATTCTGATGCATTCTTTAGTATGTCAATTGCATTTGTCAGCTCCAGGATTTCTGTTTGATTCTTTTTAATTATTTCAATGTCTTTGTTAAATTTATTTGATAGAATCCTAAGTTTCTTCTCCCTGTTATATTGAATTTCCTGAGTTTCCTCAAAACAGATACTTTGTATTGTCTGTCTGAAAGGTCACATATCTCTGTGGCTTCAGGATTGGTCCCTAGTGGCTTATTTAGTTCATTTGGTGAGGTCACATTTTCTTGGATGGTGTTGATGCCTGTATATGTTCTTTGGTGTCTGGGTATTGAAGAGTTAGGTATTTATTGTATTTTTCTCAGTCTGAGCTTATTAGTACCCATCCTTTTTTGGAAGGCTTTGCAGATGTTCAAAAGGACTCAGAAGTTGTGATCTAATCTGTATTTGCTTTCAAGGGCACCCCCAAGACCATTAACACTGTAGTTCTCATAGACTTATAGAGGTACAAGGTCTTGGACAAGATCCAGAAGAATTCTCTTCATTATTAGGCAGATACTCTTGTTCTCTTCCCTTATTTTATTCCAAACAAACAGAAGCTCTCTTTCAGTTCGAAGCCACCAGGAGGTGGGGGTGATGTGACACAAGCAACCCTGTTGCCAACACCACCAGGACTGCACTGGATAAGAACTGAAGTCACTACAGCACTGGGTCTTACCCCAAGGAGTGGTTACAACCACTCCCTGGCTGTGGCTTATGTTTGCTCAAGGCCCTGAGGCTCTACAATCAGCAGGTTGCAAAGCCAGCCAGGCTTGCATCCTTATCTTTAGGGTGACAAGTTCCCTGAGGCCTCAGGTGGGTCCAAAGTTGCCATCTGGGAGAGAAGGAGTAGAGTCAAAAAGCTTAGAAGTCTACCTGGTGTTCTATTTTACTGAGGCTGACCTGGCACTCAAGTCACAAGATGCAGTCCTTCCCACTCTTCTCTCTACTTTCCAAAGACAGAGGATTCTTACCCTGTGGTCCCCACCACCACAAGCCCATTGGGAATACTGCTGAGCTACTGCTGATGTTCCGTTAAGGTCCAACAGCTCTTTGGTCAGCTTGTGGTGAATGCTGCCTGGGCTAGGACTCACCTTTGGGGCTCCCCTCTGGCCCAGGGCAAGTCTAGAAATGCTGTCCAAGAGTCAAGGCCTATAACTGTGGATCCCAACAGCCTGCTTGGTGCTCTATCACCTTGTGGCAGAGCTAGTACTTATGGTGTAAAACGAAGTCTCCTTTACTGTTCCCTCCATTTTTCTCAAGCAAAAGGAGTCTCTCCATAGTCAGCCACTATAGCTGGCAATGTGCTGAGTCTCCCCTGAAGCCCGCAAATCTCAGAGACTCACCCAACACCCTGGAGGTTGTACCTGGGTATCACTACTAGTTATTCAGGGCCTAAGGGCTCTTCAGTTAGCAGGTGGTGAGTGTTGCCAGAACTGGGCCCTTCCCTTCAAGGCAGTGGGTTCCCTTCTGATTAGGGAGTGTGTAGAAATGAACAAGATCTAGGGCCTGGAAACGAATCTCACTGGTGCCCTATACTACTGAGAGGCTCAGCTAGTATCCAAGATGCAATACACAATTATTCCCACAATTCCCTCTCCTCTCCTCTCCTCTCCTCAACTAGAAAGAAGGATTCTCTTTGGAGCTGCAGGATGTGCAGGTTGGGTTAGGAGAAGGGTGATGTCAGCACTTCCTTAGCTGCCCCTGCTGCCCCCGCTGGTGGATCAGTAAGCTGTGTGCCTCCAAACCCCCAGTCCACTGGCTCTGGGCCTAGTTCAGCGTTAGGACTTGCCTAGGGATGCAGTCCTTGTGGCATAGACTGCCTTTCAAATTTATTTAGAGCCCCAGAGCACTCCAGCCTGAAGTTGCAAGGCTTGCAGAAACTCAGATTCTGACTGCTGGGATGGGCAATTCTCCTCTGCCTAGGCCTGGTTTAAATACTCCCTCCATGGGTTGATGTCAGCTGAGTTCAGTCTGGTTTACTTCCTGCTGTAACAGGGCAGCACTGAATTTAATGCAATGTCTCATTATTGCTACACTCTCCCTCTCTCAAGCATGTAAAGTCTCTCTCTGCACCATGCTGCTGCCGCCAGGGTGGGGTTTGGGGGAAACAGTGGCATCAGCAATGCAAGCCTGTTTTTTTTTTTTTTTTTCCTACTTCCTCAGTGCCTGTTTAAGTGATGTGAAGTTAAAACGAGGTACTGTGAGTGCTCAATGGATTTGGGGTTTTTACGAAGCTACTTTTTTTGTGTGCAGACGGTTCTTAATTTTGTGTCCTTGCATGGAGGATGAGCAATGGAACCTTCTATTCTGCCATCTTTCTCTGCCTTTATATTGTTTTTGGCATCTCAGTTTCCTTCAGTTCAGCTCTTATATTTTGATTATTTCTTGTCTTATGCCAGCTGTGGGGTTGTGTTTTTCTTGTTCCTCTAGTTCCTCTAGGTATGATGCTAATTTGCTAATTCGAGATCTTTCTTTTTGATGTGGTTTTTAGTGCTATAAACTTCCCTCTTCACACTGCCTTAGCTATGCCCCAGAGATTCTGGTATGTTGTGCCTTTGTTCTCATTGGTTTCAAAGAATTTCTTGATTTCTGTCTTAATTTCATTTTTTACCCAAAAGTTATTCAGGAGCACGAATTAAACCTTGTTTAAATTCCATGTAGTTGCATGGTTTTGAGCGATTTTTTTAGTATTGATTTCTATTTTTATTGCACTGTGGTTCAAGAGTGTATTTAGTACAAAATACTAGCAAACTGAATCCAGCAGAACATCAAAAAGCTAATCAATCACTATCAAGTAGGCTTTATCCTTTGGTTACGAAGTTGGCCCAACATACGCAAATCAATAAATGTGATTCATCACATAAACAGAACTAAACACAAAACCACAGGATCATCTCAATAGATGCAGAAAAGGCTTTGGATAAAATTCAACATCCCTTCCTGTTAACAACTCTCAACAAACCAGACATTGAAGGAACAGACCTACAAATAATAAGAAGCATCTATGACAAAGCCACAGCCAACATCATACTGAATAGGCCAAAGCCGGAAGCATTCCCCTTGAGAACTTGAAGAAGACAGGGATGCCCACTCTCACCACTCCTATTTAACACAGTATTGGAACTCCTAGCCAGTGCAATCAGGAAAGAGAAAGAAATAAAAATCACCTAAATAGAAAGAGAGAAAATCAAACTCTCTCTCTTCACACATTATATGATTCAATACTTAGGAAATTCTGTAGTTTCTGCCCAAAAGCTCCATGATCTGATAAACAACTTCAGCAAAGTTTATGGATACAAAATCAATGTACAAAACTTAGTAGAATTTCTATATACCAAGAATGTCCAAGATGAGAGCCAAATCAATACTCAATCCCATTCACAATAGTCACAAAAAGAAAAAAATACCTAGGAAAATGGCTACCCAAGGAGGTGAAAGAACTCTACAACAAGCATTACAAAACACTGCTGAAAGAAACTAGAGGCGACATGAACAAGTGGAAAAACGTTCCATGCTCATGGGTAGGAAGAATCAATATTACTAAAATGGCTATACTGACCAAAGCAATTTATAGATTCAATGCTATTCCTATCAAATGACCAATGACATGACAGTTTTTACAGAATAAAAAAAAAAAAACTATTTAAAAATGTGTACGGAATTTATGCAGCCAACAGACACGTGAAAAAATGCTCATCATCACTGGCCATCAGAGAAATGCAAATCAAAACCACAATGAGATACCATCTCACACCAGTCAGAATGGCAGTCATTAAAAAGTCAGGAAACAACAGGTGCTGGAGAGGATGTGGAGAAATAGGAACACTTTTACACTGTTGTTGGGACTGTAAACTAGTTCAACCATTATGGAAGACAGTGTGGCTATTCCTCAAGGATCTAAAACTAGAAATACTATTTGACCCAGCCATCCCATTACTGGGGATATACCCAAAGGATTATAAATCATGCTGCTATAAAGACACATGCACACATGTTTATCACAGCACTATTCACAATAGCGAAGACTTAGAACCAACCCAAATGTCTATCAATGATAGACTGGATTAAGAAAATGTGGCACATATATACCATGGAATACTATGCAGCCATAAAAAAAAATGAGTTTATTTCCTTTGTAGGGACATGGATGCAGCTGGAAACCATCATCCTCAGCAGATTATCGTAAGAACAAAAAACCAAACACTGCATGTTCTCACTCATAGGTGGAAATTGAACAATGAGATCACTTGGACACGGGAAGGGGAACATCACACACCAGGGCATATTGTGGGGTCGGGGGAGGGAAGAGGGCTAGCATTAGGAGATATACCTAATGTAAATGATGAGTTAATGGGTGCAGCACACCAACATGGCACATGTGTACATATGTAACAAACCTGCACATTGTGCACATATACCCTAGAACATAAAGTATAATAAAAATAAATAAATAAATAAAAGTGTATATGGAACCAAAGAAGAACCCAAATAGCAAAGCAATCCTAAGCAAAAAGAACAAAGCTGGTGGCATTACATTCCCTGACTTCAAACTATACTACAAGTCTACAGTAACCAAAACAGCATGGTACTGGTACAAAAACAAACACATAGACCAAGGAATCGAATAGAGAGACCAGACATAATGTCATCTACCTACAAACACCTGATCTCCAAAAAATTCAACAAAAATAAGCAATGGGGAAAAGACTCCCTGTTCAACAAATGGTACTGGGATAACTGGTTAGCCACGTGCAGAAGATTGAAACTGGACCTGTTCCTTACATCATATACAAAAATCAACTCAAGATGAATTGAAGACTTGAGCCTTTCAGAGGGAGGAAAATGGTAAACACGAGGTGGGACTAACTTGCAGCTCCCACTCGGACAGAGAGAGCAGTCTTTGGAGACCCCCATTGTGAACTTTTGCTCCAAGAACTACCACAGGAACATATCAGGAAAGCCAAGGGAATCCACAGACCCTTTGAAAGAGTTGAATTGCCACTGGAGGTTCTGTGGAACAGCTAAGGAACTGTGAGTCTGCTTGCTTTCTCAGCTGGGAGGCTTGCAGCCTGAGGCAAGTTCTCAGCCGTGCTCACCAGTTGCCTGGAAATAAACTTGGTGCTGCTGGGGGGACATGGTAGCAGTGAGACTGGCCCTTTGGACTGTGGGCTGCATAGGAGCTGAGTGAGGCTTGTGGCTTTGCCCTCCTGCCTTGGTGACCTGTGTCATGCAACAGAAACAGCCATAATCCCCCAGGAACATAACTCTCTTGGCATGGGAACCACATCCCATCCCCATAGCAGCCATAGCAAGCCCTACCCAAGGACAGTCTGAGCTCAGACATGCCTAACCTTGCCCCCACCTGATGGTCTTTCTCTACCTGCCCAGGTAGTTGAAGACAAAAGATGTTATCTCTTGGAAGTGCGATAGCCCCACCCACCGTCTGATCCTCCCTATACCACTGTGGCTTATGTGCTCTTGAAAGTGCCACCTTCTGGCTGGAGGCCAACCCACACAAAACCAGTGCACTTAACAAAAATACAGGCTGGGCGTGGTAGCTCACGCCTGTAATCCTAGTACTTTGGGAGCCCGAGGCCGGCGGATCACTTGAGGTCAGGAGTTCGAGACCAGCCTGGCCAAAATGGCAAAACCCTGTCTCTACTAAAGCCAGGCATGGTTGTGTATGCCTGTAGTCCCAGCTACTTGGGAGGAGGTCCCAGCTGAGGTGGGAGAATTGCTTGAACCTGGAAGGGAAGGTTGCAGTGAGCCGAGATTGTGCCACTGCACTCCAGTCTGGACAACAGAGTGAGACTCTGTCTTACAAAAAAAAAACAAACCCTCACAGAGTCCACTTAACTCCCCTGCTACCTCTCTATACTACCACAGCTGATGTGTTCTTGAAAGTGCCACCTCCTGGCTGGAGGCCAACCAACAGAAAAACAGCACTCTTAAGAAAAATACCATAAAGGACCCTCACAGTGTCCACTTCACTCCCCTGCTACCTCCATCAGAGTAGGTGTTGGTATCCATGGCTCAGAGACCTGAAGATAAATCACATCACAGGACTCTTCAGACACTCCCCAGTACCAGCTCAGAGCCCAGTAGCTCCACTGGGTAGCTAGATCCAGAAGAGAAATAACAATCACTGCAACTTGGCTCTCAGGAAACCCCATCCATAGGGGAAAGGGGAGAGCACCACATCAAGGGAGCACCCAGAGGAGCAAAAGAATTTTAACAGCAGCCCTTGAATCCCAGATCTTCCTTCTGACATAATCTACCCAAATGAGAAGGACCCAGGAAAACAATTCTGGTAATATGACAAAACAAATTTCTTTAACATCCCCAAGAGATCATAGTAGCTCACCAGCAATGAATTGAAACCAAGATAAAATCTCTGAATTGCCAGGAAAAGAATTGAGAAGGTCGGCTGTTAAGCTGATCAAGGAGACACCAGAGAAAGGGTAAAGTTCAACTTAAAGAAATCGAAAGAATGATACAAGATATGAATGGACAAATCTTCAGTGAAATAGATAGCATAAACAAAAAAACAATCACAGCTTCTGGAAATGAAGGACACACTTAGACCATTGTAAAGTGCACTGAGAAGTCTCAGTAATAGAATTGAACAAGTAGAAGAAAGAACTTCAGTGCTTGAAGACAAGGCTTTCAAATTAACCTAATTTAACAAAGACAAAAAATAAAAATTAAAGAAATAAAAAAATGGGCTAGGTGCAGTGGCTCATGCCTATAATCCCAGCATTTTTGGAGGCTGAGGTGGGTGGATCACTTGAGGTCAGGAGTTCGAGACTAGCCTGGCCAATATGGTGAAACCCCATCTCTACTAAAGTACAAAAAAGTTAGCTGAGCGTGGTGGCACGCGCCTGTAATCCCAGCTAGTCAGGAGGCTGAGGCAGGAGAATCTCTTGAACTTAGGAGGCGGAGGTTTCAGTGAGCCAAGATGGTGCCACTGCACTCCAGTCTGGGCAACAGAGTGAGACTCCATCTCAAATTTAAAAAAAAACAAACAAAGAAACAAACAAAAAAATGAACAAAGCCTTCAAGAAGTTTGGGATTGTTTAATGGCCAAACCTAAGAATAATTGGTGTTCCTCAGGAAGAAGAGAAATCTAAAAGTATGGAAAACATATTTGAGGGAATGATCAAGGAAAACATCCCCAGCGTTACTAGAGATCTAGACATCCAAATACAAGAAACTTAAAGGACACCTGGGAAATTCATTACAAAAAGATCATCACCTAGGCACATAGTCATCAGGTTATCTAAAGTCAAAACAAAGGAAATAATCTTAAGAGCTGTGAGGCAAAAGCATCAGGTAGCATATAAAGGAAAACATATCAGATTGACAGCAGATTTCTCAATGGAACCCCTACAAGCTAGAACAAATTGGGGTTCTATTGTTAGCCTCCTTAAGCAAAGGAAATTATCAACCAAGAATATTGTATTCAGTGAAAGTTAGATTCAAAATGAAGGAAAGATACAGTCTTTTTCAGACAAACAAGGGCTGAGAGAAATCTCCACTACCAAGCCAGAACCACTAAGAGTTGTAAATCTTAAAATAAATCCTCAAGATACATCAAAATAGAATCTCTTTAAAGCAAAAATGTCACAGAACCTGTACAATAACAACACAGTGAAAAAAGAAAAAGTATTCAGGAAACAAATAGCATGGTGAATAGAAAAATATCTCAATACTAACTTGAAATGTAAATGGCCTAAATGCTCCACTTAAAAGGTTCAGAGAAGCAGAATGGATAAGAATTCACCAACAAGTGCTGTACAAGTGCATGGAATAGCTTTTTCTATCCCTTTACCTTAAGTTTGTGCAACTTCTCCCATGATACATAAGGTGTTACATAAACTTAAGGTAAAGGGATAGAAAAAGCTATTCCATGCAAATGGATACCAAAAGTGAGCAGGAGTAGCTATCTTTATATCAGACAAAACAAACTTTAAAGTAACAGCAGTTTAAAAAGACAAAGAGGGACATTATATAATCATAAAAAGCCTCGTCCAATAGGAAAATATCACAATCCTAAATATATATGCACCTTACACTGGAGCTTTTAAATTTATGAAACAATTCCTACTAGATCTAAGAAATGAAACAGGAAGCAACACAATAATAGTGGGGGATTTCAATACTTCACTGACAGCACTAGACAGGTCATTGAGACAGAAAGTCAAACAAACAAACAATGGACTTAAACCAAACCTTAGAACAAATGGACTTAACAGATATTTACAGAATATTCTACCCAACACCTGCAGACTATACATTCAATATATCAGCACCTGGAACATTCTCCAAGATAGACCATATGATAGAGCACAAAACAAGTCTCAACAAATTCAAGAAAATCAAAATTATATCAAGTACTATTTCAGACCACAGTGAAATAAAATTGGAAATCAACTCCAAAAAGAATGCTCAAAACTGTGTAAATACATGGAAATTGAATAACCTGCTCCTAAATGATTTGGCCAACAATGAAATAAAAGTGGAAATTAAAAAATTTTTTGAACCGAATGCTAATATTGACTGAATCTATCAAAACCTCTGGGATACAGAAAAGGCATTGCTAAGAGAAAAGTTCATAGCATTCAATGTCTACATCAAAATGTCTGAAAAAACACAAATAGACAATCTAAGGTCACACCTCAAGCAGCTAGAGAAACAAGAACAAACCAAACTTAAACCCAGCAGAAGAAAAGAAATAACCAAGATCAGAGCAGAACTAAATGAAATTTAAAGAAAAAGCTGGTTCTTCAAAAATATAAATAAAATTGATAGACTATTAGTGAAATTAACTAAGAAAAGGAGTCAAAAGATCCAAATAAGCTCAATTAGAAATAAAATGGGAGGTATTACGACTGATACCACAGAAATACAAAGGATAATTCAAGGCTATTAGGAACACTTTTACACATGGAAACTAGAAAACCTTGAGGAGATGGGTAAGTTCCTAGAACTACACAACCCACCTAGGAGAAGAAGAAACAGAAACTCGGAACAGACCAATAAGAAGAAGTGAGACTGACTTGATAATTTAAAAGTTACCAACAAAAAAATGTCCAGGACTAGGCAGATTCACAGCTGAATTCTATCAGACATTCAAAGAAGAATTGGAACCAATCCTATTGACACTATTCCAAAACACAGAGAAGGAAGGAATCCTCCCTAAATCATTGTATGAAGCCAGTATCACCCTAATACCAAAACAGGAAATAACACAACAAAAAAGAAAACTACAGACTAATATCCCAATGAACATAGATGCAAAAATTCTCAACAAAATACAAGCTAACACAAGCCAACCTTTAATTGTAATAATTTCTATGTGTCAAGGGTTGGACCTTGGAGGTAATTGAATCATGGGGGCTATTTACCCCTGCTGCTCTTGTGACAGTGGGTGAGTTCTCATGAGATCTTATGGTTTTATAAGGAACTTCCCCACCATTCATTCTGCACTTCTCTCTTCTGCCACCGTATGAATAAGAACATGTATGTTTCCCCTTCTGCCAAAACTGTACGTTTCCTGATGTCTCCCCAGTCTTGCGAAATTGTGAGTCAAATAAATCTCTTTCCTTTATTAATTACCCTGTCTCATGCAGCTCTCTATAGCAGCGTGAGAATGGACTAATACACCAGGGATGTAGGGATGGTTTAACATCTGCAAGTCAACAAATGTGATATGCTACATAAACAGAATTGAAAACAAAAATGACAGAATTTAGCATTGCTTTATGATTAAAACCCTCAGCAAAATCAGCATAGAAGGAACATAACTTAAGGTACTAAAAGCCATCTGTGACAAACCCACAGTCAACATTATACTGAATGGGGAAAATTTGAAATCATTTCTGAGAACTGGAACAAGACAAGGATGTCCACTTTCACCACTTCTATTCAACATAGTACTGAATGTCCTAGCCAGAGCAATCAGACAAGAAGAAGAAATAAAGGCCATCCAAATCAGTAAAGAGGAAGTCAAACTGTTGCTGTTTGCTAATGACATGATCGTATATCTAGAGAACCCTAAAGACTCATTCAAAAAGTTCCTAGAATTGGTAAATGATTCAGCAAAGTTTCAAGATACAAAATTAATGTACACAAATTAGTAGCCCTGCTATACCCCAACAGCGACCAAGCTGAGAATCACATTAAGAAATCAATTCATTTTACAATAGCTGCAAAAAAAAGTAATAATTAGAAATTATACTTAACCAAGCAAGTGAAGAACATCTACAAGGAAAACTACTAAACACTGCTGAAAGCAGTCATAGACAACACAAACAAATGGAAACATATCCAATGTTCATGGAGGGATAGAATCAATATTGTAAAACTGATTATATTGCCAAAAGCAACCTACAAATTCAATGAAATTCCCATCAAAATACAACATCATTCTTCACAGGACTAGAAAAAACAATTCTAAAGTTCATATAGAACCAAAAAGGAGCCCCACATAGCCAAAGCAAGACAAAGCAAAAAGAACAAATCTGGAGGCATTACATTACCTGACTTTAAACTATACTATGAAGCCATAGTTACCAAAACAGCATGGTTCTGGTATAAAAACAGGCATACAAGAAACAAACAAACAAACAAACAGGCACACAGACCAATCGACTAGAGTAGAGAACCCAGAGATAAAGCCAAATACAGTCAACTGATCATAGAACCCAGAAATAAAGCCAAATACAATCGACTGATCATAGATCAAACAAACAAAAACATAAAGTGGGGAAAAGACACCCTATTCAACAAACAGTGCTGGGATAATTGGCTAGCCACATGTGGGAGAATGAAATTGGATCCTCATTTCTCACCTTATACAAAAATCAACTCGAGATTGATCAAATACTTAAAATGAAGACCTGAAACTATAAAAATTCTAGAAGATAACATTGGAAAAACCCTACTGGACATTTGCTTAGGCAAAGCTTCATGACTAAGAACCCAAAAGCAAACAAAACAAAAGCAGGGGTAAATAGTTGAGACTTAATTAAACTAAAAAGCTTCTGCATGGCAAGAAAAAAAAATAATCAGCAGAGTAAACAGATAACTTACAGAGTGTAAGAATATCTTCACAATCTATACTTTTGACAAAGGACTAATATCCAGAATCTACAAGTAACTCAAACAAATCAACGGGATAAAACTAAACAACCCCATCAAAAAGTGGGCTAAGGACAATTCTGAAAAGCATGGCCAACAAACTAATGAAAAAAGGCTCAACATCACTAATTATCAGGGAAATGCAAATCAAAACCACAACGTGATACCACTTTACTCCTATAAGAATGGCCATAATCAAAAAATCAAAAAATAATAGATATTGGCATGGATGTGGTGAAAAGGGAACATTTTTACACTCTTGGTGGGAATGTAAACTAGTACAACCACTGTGGAAAACTATGTGGAGATTCCTTAAAGAACTTAAAGTAGATCTACCATTTGATCCAGCAATCCCACTGGATTGCTGGGTATCTATCCAAAGAAAAAGAAATAATTCTATGGAAAAGATACTTGTACACACATGTTTGTAGTTGCACAATTCACAATTGCACAAATATGGAACCAGCACAAATGCCCATCAATCAATGAGTGGATAAAGAAAATGCGGTCTATATATACCATGGAATACTACTTAGCCATAAAAGGAATGAAATAATGGCATTTGCAGCAACCTGGATGGCATTGGAGACCATTATCCTAAGTGAAGTAACTCAGAAATAGAAAACCAAACATTGTCATGTTCTCACTCATAAGTGGGAGCTAAGCTATGAGGACACAAAGGCATAAGAATGGTATAATGGGTTTTGGGAACTCAAGAGAAAGGATGAGACAGTGGTGAGGAATGAAACACTACAATAAATAAATATCAATTAAAACCAAAAAGGATGAATCAAAGACAGAAATGTAAAACCTAAAACTATAAACATGCTAGAAGATAACAGAAAATACCATTCTAGACAGAGGTCCTGGCAAAAATTTTATGATGATAATGCCACAATCAATTGCAACAAAACCAAAAATTAACAAATTGGACCTAATTAAACTAAAGAGCTTCTGTACAGAAAAAGAAAAGGTCAACAGAGTAAACAGAAAACCTACAGAATGGGGGAAAATATTTGCAAACTTCGTATCTGACAAAGTTCTAAAATCTGTAATCTATAAAGAATGTAAACAAATTAACAAGCAAAAAACAAACAACCCCAAGAAAAATTGAGCAAAGAACATAAAAAGATGCGTTTTGAAAGAAGACATACATACAGCCAGCAAGCATATGAGAAGATGGTCAACATCACTAATCATTAGGGAAATGCAAATCAAAACCACCATAAGATACGATTGGAGATTTTTCAAAGAACTTAGAATTACTATTTGACCTAGCAATCCCATTATTGGATATATACCCAAAAGAATATAAATTATTCTACCATAAAGACACATGCATGCATATATTTATTGCAGTACCACTCACAATAGTAAAGACATTAAATCAATGAAAATGCCCATCAACAGTAGTCTGGATAAAGAAAATGGTACATATATGTGATATAATACTACACATTTATAAAAAGAAATGAGATCACATCCTTTGCAGCCACGTGGATGGAGCTGGAGGCTATTAACTTAAGCAAACTATCACAGAAACAGAAAATCAAATATCGTATGTTGTTACTTATCAGTGGGAGCAAAACGTTGAGTACACGTGGGCACAAAGAAGGAAACAACAGATCCCAGGGCCTACTTGAGGGTGGAGGGTAGGAGGAGGGAAAGGACTGAAAAACTACCTATTGAGTGCTGTGCTTATTACCTGGGTGACAAAATACTCTGTACTCCAAACCCCCATGACATGCAATTTACCTACATAAGAAACCTGCATATGTATCCCTGAACTAAAAGCTAATAAAATAAAATAAATTACAAAGTCCAGTAAAAGATAAGTAAAATACAGTTGATGGAAGAAAAAAATGTATAGAACTAAAATATGCAAGCACATACATTCACACACAGAAAAATGAGTAAAGTAAAATTGTGGAAAATTAAAAAAGATTGGTGGATTTTATCAATGTCAAAATCCAGGTTTTGAAATTATTCTAGTTTTGCACAGTTACCATTAAGGCAAACTGGGAAAATTGTACAAGGTATCTCATATTTCTTACAACCGCAAGTGAATCTGCAATTATTTCAATTAAAATGAATTTAGAAAAGTTCACTAGGACTTAAAGTTTCAGCTCTGGCATATAAATATATTGGGAGTCATTACTCTCATTTGTTTTTGACAACAGAAAAGCTGAAAAACTAAAAATCAATCACCAAAGATTTGAGGTCACAGAGCAAACCACCTCCCTGAAATCAGGAGAGACAGGCAAATACAAAGAGTCACAGTGCACATCTGCTTACTTGGAGTGGAACCTGCAGGAAATATGAACCAGTAGGAACACTTAAATGGCAAATTTGATGAATATATGGGAATATCCAAGAAAAATTCCCTCATGACTCTTACAAGGGTAGGAAATTAATCATTTTGAAATACACCTATAGTGTTCTCCATAACAAAGACTTGCTATCCAAGGAAAAAACACCCTACCACAGCTTTGTTCCAGTGTAATAACAGCAGGCTACAATTGACAGAACTGTAAGACACAACTTCTATTTAAGTAGGTGTTCTTAGGGAAGCCCAAAAGCAAAGGAGGATACAGAAGCAAAGACATTAGAGAAACTTGAAGTTGCTGGCAGATAAAGAAATATTAGGAAAATCCCACTCCTAGCCACGCTGACATAAAATATTATGCTAAAGATCTCTACCTCAGTTCCTGTTACCTGTGTTCAGGTTTTAAATAAAATTTTAAAACCTGCTACAAGGCAAGAAAAAAAGAGTCTAAAGAGAAAGTAAGCATCAGAACTAGACTGAAAAAAGACACAGATTTTGGAATTACCAGATGGGAAATTTACATTAATTTTGATTAATATGTTAAGAGTTCTAATAGGAAAAGTAGACAACATGCAAGAAGAGATGGACAATGTAAGCATAGAGATGGAAACTCTAAAAGAATCAGTGAAAAATGCTAAAAATAAAACACTGTAACATAAATGAAGAATGCCTTTGATAATCTCAGCAGCAGACTGGACAAAGCCAAGGAAAGGATCTGAGGTTGAAGATATGTCAGCAAATATTTCCTAAGTGAAAATGCAATGAGAAAATAGAATAAAAGCCTAATAGAATGTATAAGAGGTTTGGGAAAGTTTTAAAAGGAATAACTTATGCAGAATGCCAGAAGAGGAAGGAAGACAGAATAAAGTGGAATAAAAATTTTAAGTAATATGGCCAAAAGCTTTCCAAAACTAATGATAGACTTAAAACCACAGAATCAGAAATCTCAGAAAAACCAAGCAGAATAAATACCCACAAATTCTACAAGTACACATATAATGTCCAAATTGAAGCAAACCAAATACACAGAGAAAATCTAGAAAGAAGACAGCAGTTCAAAATAAAACAAAACACCTAACTTATAAAGGAACAAAGGTAAGAATTGCTTTGGACTTCTTATCAGAAACCATGCAAACAACTGGGTTGGGTAGATATTTAGTGTTGAAAGAAAAAAAAAATATCAACCTATAAACTGTATGCTTTTCCCCTAAGACTGATAACAAGGCCAAGATGCCCTCTCTCACCACTTCTATTCATCATAATACTGGATGTCCTAGCTAGTGCAACTAAGTTAGTACAATTATACAAGAAAACAAAATAAAAGCTATGCCAATTAGGAAAATAAAATAAAACTATTTTTGTTTACAGATGACATGATTGTCATTGACAACAAAACTCCTAGAACTAATAACTGATTACAAGATTGCAGGATACAAGGTTAATAAGCAAAAGTAAATTGCTTTGCTACACACCATCAACAAACAATGGGATTTCGAAATTTTAAAAAATAGCAATTACAATAGTACCCCAAAATATAATATTTAAGTTTAAATCTAACAAAATATGTATAGTATTTATATGTGAATAACTACAACACTCTGATGAAAGAAATTCAAGATCTAAACAGAGAGATACTCCATACTCATGAATTGGAACACTCAATGTTGTTAAGACATCAATCCTTTCCAACTTGATCTAGATTTAATACAATTCCAATAAAAATATCAGCAAGCCAATTTAGATCTCAACAAACTGATTCTATAGGCAAAAAATCTGGAATAGCCAACACAACACTAAAGAAGGAAAATGAAGCTGGAAGACTCACACTATTTGACTTCAAGGCTTCCTATAAAACTACGGCGATGAAGACAGTGCCGCATTGGCAAAGAATAGACACATAGATGTTCTGAAATAGTCTCACACAGATAGAGTCAATTGACCTTTGAAAAAGCAACAACGACAATTCAATGGAGAATTGACAAGCTTTCAGCACAGACAGTGCTAGAAATATTGGAGGACATACCCATGTGCAAAAAAGAAAAGAAAAGAAAAGAATCTAGCCACAGACCTTACATATTACACAAAAATGAACTCAATGTTAATCACAGACCTAAATGTAAAATGCAAAACTATAAAACTCCAAGGGATCATACAAGAAAATAAAATAACCTTGGATATGGTGATAAGCTTTTAGACAAAATACCAAAAGCCAGTCAATGAAAGATAAATATGATAAGTTGGATTTTATAAAAATAGTAGAGTTTTTTTATTTAGGGGAGGCTTTGGGAGAGACAGATACTGTCTCTGGTAGAATATCAAGAAGTTAGTAATGATGGTCAATTTTAGAGAAAGAAACAGGGAAACTTGATTCAGTGGTAGAAGGGCATCTTCATTTTCACCAAATTCTCTGTTGCACATTGGAAATAATTTCCATATGCATATATTAAATTAATATTTCTAAATTAGGAAACAAAACAAAACAGAGATTCTAGTACAGGGTAGAAACATGCGTTGGCCTCACAGGCATGCAAAGAAAAGCTCTTAGTATTTGTATCCGCCATAAACTTAACATAAATCAGCAGGGTACTGTAATTGCTAAAAATTGGTGAAATTGGGATTTCCTTAATAGGAATATTACTTTTAAAAACCACAGTTTCACTGTATATTAGATAAGGGGAGGATGGTTCTTGGCTCCTCTTTCTTAGGAGAGCTATGTTCAGTTTCAAGATTTTATATAATGAGAAAAAGAACATAAACATGTATTTAGCCTAGGAACTAGTGAATAAATTCAAATGCATTCTCCAACAGTTCTAGAGGTGGGTAGTGATCATTTTGATTTAGAAAATGTGAAAATTGTCACTGGCAAATTGAATGACCTGCTGAAAGTCACAATAGTAGCGGAGAATCTCAGCCCACATCTTCCTGCTATCAGGGCCTGAGGGTTTCTATCCACTCTGCCATGTTGTCTCCAGAGGGATATCGACATGTGCGAGTTTTCAAGGTGAATGTGCCAGAAGTAGAGAGGACCTGGAAATCAGAGGAGGTAGTTGTGTGACAAAGGCACTCTTTTGAGTATTTCAAAGGCCATTCTGTGCTAGTTAAGCTACATGTGATCTGCATGTGTCAAAGGGACAGAAATGGGACAAAGACGTAGAAGCTGTAGGAAAGAAATGTAAACTCAGTACCTGACAAACACACGTACATCTTTTAGGACTTCTCAAGCATTGCGTCTCATGTGAAGCTTATCCTTATTCTCCTCTTGCAAGTAGGACTCGCTACTCCTTTTTGTCCTCCTCTTTTATTATATGAAAGAGCTTGTGTCAGATTGACATTGTTGCTTTTTAAAGTATTTGACAAAATTCACCATTGAAGTTGTCTGAGCCTGGAGTTTTCTTTGGGGAAAGGCTGTTTATTACAAAGTCTTTGGGTAGTGTTCCCTTTTCTCCCTGATATCCTGTAACTTAAATGCTACATTGCAAAATTAACAATATTGAAATCTGATAAGGGATAAGATAGAGAAGAAAAAGATTATATATACACGCATTCATAAAAATTGAGGTAGAAATACTCATAAAAAATAGTCTTCATTTCTGCAACTGGTCACATAGACATAGTTAGTATTTATAGCTATCTTTTCCCACTGATCATTACATATTCCATTTTCCTTCTACAAGTGCCTCAGCTGGCTGTGGTTCTTAAGCTGGTGGGGTGACTCAGATTTTTATTCTAGAAGGATCTAGGCTATTAGTAGTCCTGCCTGAATTGGGTTGTTGTAGTTTTTCATTAGTGTTAAACACAGGGCATGGTAGTACTAACAGACAACCTAAGGTATCTGCTGTATTCTAGACATATTATTCCTTATCTCCATTGTGGAGAATCAGTCCAACATCCACTGTGTGACCAGTGCCAATCACCCAGCCAGTAGAGTAACTCCATATATTGCCTGTTGATTCGACACATGAGGAGTCCAAAGTGGCCAGATAGCAGTCTTGACTTCATTGTTATGTTTCCATGTCTTACTCTCTGTGTTCATGTGTTCACGTCTTAGTCTAGAGTAGTAGCTACTTCTTTCTCACTAGGTCCAATCAGCAGAATGTCATCCATGTAATAGACCAGTTTGATAACTTGTGGAACAAAGAGGTGATCAACATTCCCACAAACTAGATACTGACATAGGGCTGGAGGGTTGATATACCACTGAGGTAGGATAGTGAATGTATGTTACTGGACTGCCTGTTGAAAGCAAACTGCTTCTGGTTGTTTTTATTAAGAGGGGTAGAAAAAAGTATTGACAAGATCAATAACTGCATGCCAGGTGCCAGAGGATGTGTTAATTTGCACAAGCAATGAAACCACATCTGGTAAAGTGGTTTCAATTGGGGTTATTACTTGGTTAAGTTTACAGTAATGTACTTTAATTTTCCAAGATCCATTTTTCTTCTACACAGGCCAAATGAGTGAGTTGAATGTGCCACCTCTGCATCCTTCAAGTCCTTGACGGTGGCACTAATCTCTGAAATCCCATCAGGAATGCAGTATTGCTATTGCATTACTATTTTCCTAGGTAGAGGAAGTTCTAATGGCTTCTGCTTGGCCTTACTTACCATAATAGACCTCACTGCATAGGTCATGGAGTTGAAATGGGGACTGCTAGTTGCTGAACATGTCTATTCTAATCACACGTTCTGGAATTCAGGAAATAACCACAGGATGGGCTCAAAGGCCCACAAGGCCCACTGTGAGATGAACCTGAGCTAAAACTTCATTAATCACCTGACCTCCGCAAGTCCCTACTCTAACTGGTGGACCACAGTGATGTTTTTGCTCTCTTGAAATCAGCATCAGTTGAGAGCCAGTGTCCACTATTCTTCCCTAAAATATGGTTATTTCTTTTTCCCCAGTGATGATGACCTTGGTAAAAGGCTATAATCTATTTGCAAAAGACTGGGGAAATATTAGCAGTATAAATTTCTGGAAGTGTAGCAGAGTCCTTCCTCAAGAGACCCAGCCTCCCGTTCATTAAAGTGGTCCTGGGTCTGTAAACTGGCACAATTCTGGGAATTGATTAAGGGGTCATGACTCTGTGTTTTTGTGATTCAAGTTAGATTTTAGTTCACTTGACCTAGAACTCTCTTGCTTGTACAAATCACATAAGAATGTAATAGTCTGCTCATCTTTTCACTTCTAAGAACACCATGATCATTTATCAAATGCCACAGGTCTCTGAGAGTCCGACTATTCTGATGATTGCTGTGATTTTGCTGTCCATTATGGCAACCACATCCACCTTGCCTTTGGTTATTAAGTGCCACCACTTGACCCCTGCTACCCTGGGATCCAATTAATTTCATCGCATCTGGGTTTCCCAATTCTATGGCACTAGTTCCCACTGTAATTTCTACCCTACAGGCAAGAACAACCACAGAGCTCTTTGAAGATGCTAGAGTTCCCCTTATAAATTTATTTCACAATCCGGGTGAAAAGTATGTCCTCTGGACCCTCTCGGCATGGGTGAGCAGGTCTTAAATAATAAATCCACCCTAACATTTCAATCTCTTCAGCCTTTAAATTCTTTTCTCTGAAGTACACCAGGGCAAGTCTGCCTTTTTTACTTTATTTAGTGCAAACCAGCTTTTGGTCCATGTTTTGGTCAACCAACCAAACAAATGGTTAGAGCTGCAAAATGAAGCTCAGAATCTCTGCTTAGTGGGAACATACTTATAAATTTGGCCTGATCCAAGTTAATTTCTACCATTTTCCCACATCTCTGCATTCATTTCTATATATATATTCCCTGTTACTGTTGGCATAAATTGGAAAAATCAAGTAGTTCTTTTGAAGTGTAGTGCAGCTTCTCACGGGCGCACTCTCCGCCTCTCTTTTAGGACTTGAGTCTAGTCCTAAAATCTAGTCTTTTAGGATTACACTAAAGTCTGGAACCAAAGATGAATGCAAGAAGAGGGGTCCTGGGAGACTCAGAATTATCTTGTAAGGCACCTATCTCAGGGGAGCTATAACAGGTTTCTCAGGCAATGTAGGGTTTGTCTCCTCAGACAGGGGTTGAGTGACTGCTTCTACTGGCCAAAAAAGACTTGTCAGAATTTAAGGACCTCATGTTAAGAATCCAAAATGACTGTACTAATGTATAATACCATCAGCAGCAGTATGTCTTATTTCAGCTCTCAGAGTCTCATTTATTTGCAGTTAATACCATCATTTTAATAGCACCTACCTTGAGAAGTTGATAAATTTGCATTATAATTCAGCCACTCACCAGATGAGATACTAGGTGTGGTTTTCAGCAATCTCAGCTCTGCGGCTTCAGGAAATAGGGTCTCTTTCAGGGAAGACATAGAAACCTCCAGGTCATTTATACAGTGTTAGATCTGGAAATTAGAATCTCTGAGCTCATCCTTGTCTTTTCCCACTTTGTTCAGTGCAATTAGAAGCTATCAGTCAATCTCATTATTCTTGTCAGTTTGACAAAAAAAATGTCCTAAGGTATCAAATATAGTCACCTGGAATTTTGCCTCTTACAAGTATTCAATTAGGAGTGTCTAGTGGTGATATTTTGTGTATTTCTATTGCCACATCACACTATGTACTGTTAGTGTTCTCCTTACTACTGAAAACAGAATCATGAGTGCCTTTATATCTAATCAAATCAGAGGACTAACTCCAGAAACTCCAGAATCAACTCAGAAAACTCATCTTTGAGATTCTTTTTCTCCTCCAATTTTTAAATAGATTTAGTTGTTATTGTTGTTGTTGTTATTGAGTAGTGAGTTCCTCGTATATTTTGGATATTAGCCCTTAGCCAAAGTATGCTTTGAAAATACTTTTTCCCTTAATCCATGGGTTGTTTCTTCACTCTACTGATTGTTTGCTTTACTATGCAGAAGCTTTTTGGCTTCATGTAATCCCATTTGTTTATTTTTCCTTTTATTGCTTGTGCTTTTAGGATTATATCAAAGAAATCTCTGTCCAGACCAATGTCATGGAGTTTTTCCCAGGTTTACTTTACTTTAGCTTTAGGTTTCATGTTTAAGTCTTTAATTAATTTTGAATTAATTCTTGTATAAGGGCTGAGATAAGGATCTATTTTCTTTCTTCTGTATGTGGATCTTCAGTTTCAGCCAGTAACAGGCTGTTTTGAATACTGTAGTTTTGTAATATATTTTGAAATTCGGTAGTGTGAATGCATATGACTTTACTCTTTTTGGTTAAGATTATTTGGCTATTTACAGTCTTCACAGTTACATATATATTTCAGGATTATTTTTTCTGTTTCTGTGAAAAATGACATGGGGATTTTGTTAGAGATTACGCTGAATCTATAGATTGCTTTGGATAGTATGGATATTTTAACAATATTAATTCTTCCAATCCATGAACATGATATATATTTTCATTTACTTGTGTCATCTTTAATTTCTTTCATCAATGTTTCATAGCTTTCAGTATGCAGATATTTCAATTTCTTGATTAAATTTACTTCTAAGTATTTTTTGATTTTATTGTAAATGGGATTTTTTTCTTAATTTCTTTTTGAGACAGTTTGTTGTTAGTGTATAGAAACACTACAGATTTTTGTGCATTGATTTTGTATCCTGCAACTTTACTAAATTTATGAGTTCTAACAGTTTTTGCTGGCATTTTCAGGATGTCTACACTCTTATGTTCATTTCAGCATTATTTACAATAGCCGAGATACGGAAACAACCTAACTGGATTAAGTTGGATGAATGGATTAAAAAATCAGTGGATGAACAAATTTTGAAAAATATGGTAGAGATACACAATGGAACATATCATCCAGTTTTAAAAAGCCAGAAATTCTGTCGTTTGCAACAACATCTTGTATCCTGCAAATGAAGATCCTGCAAATGAGGATGCAAAATGAGGTCATTATGTTAAGCATAATAAGCCAGGCACAGAGAGACAAACACCATGTGATTTCATTTGCATGTGGAATCTAAAAGATATGAACTCAGAAGTAGAGAGTAGAATGGTGATTGGCAGAGGCTGAGTGTGTTGGGGGGACAGCATGGGGAAGGATGCATGGGGAAAGGAAAGACGTTGGTTAACAGATACAAAGTTACAGTCAGCTAGGAGGAATCAAAGTTACAGTCAGCTATGTTTGATTGCATAGTAGGGTGACTATAGTTAATAATAATATATTGTGCATTTCAAAATAGTGAAAAGAGAGGATTTTAAATGTTCTCACCACAAGAAATGATAAATATTTGAGGTGATGGACACGCTAATTGCTTTGATTTGATCATTCTACCATATACATGTTATCAAAATGTCACTTTATATATATAAACAATCATTTGTCAACTGAAAATAAAATAAAACAACAAAAAAACTGTGTTCCTTTGGTTCCTTTAAAGACTTAGGTAAGAGTTGATGCTCCAGTCTTTAGTCTGAATTCCACAGGGCAGCAGGTTGGAATTTAGGCAGAGTTTCTACATTCCAGTCTTCAGGAGAGTTCCCTCTCCTTCACTAAACCTCAGTCTTTGTGCTGAAAGCCTTCAACTAATTGGGTGAGACTTACCCACATAATGGAGGATAATTTGCTTTACTCAATTTTACTCCAAGTCTAGTGATTAAAATATTAATCATATATAAAATATCTTCACAGCAATATCTAGACTGGTGTTTGACCAAACAATTGAGCACCATAACCTAGGCAAGTTAACACATAAAATCAATCACAGACAGGAAGACAGGAAACTAAATCGTTTTGTCTTTCTACTTCCAGAGCCTTGAAAGTGTCTAGAAAATAGTAGGTATGAAATAAATATGTATTTATTAATTAGTAAATAGTCCATTGCCTGCCAATTTAATAATAACTTTTCAAGGCAATGAGTTTCCTGTTTCTGTTTCCAGAGGTGGGGACAAATATTGAGGTGATTGTGAGAGGAGAAGTTAAGCATACCTGCTTAGAGAAAGTTTATGATTACTGGACATTCTAGAGTGTGAAGAATTTTATTCTTTGTGGAATATGCTAGGATATTTTTTACTTCGTTCCATATGTGCCAGAAGCTTAAAAATCTTCATTAGAAAGGAGTATGAAGCAGGATGAGCTATGAAGCAGATTTAGAAACCAAAATTAATGACAAGTTGCTCACAAGCCCCTCACCTGTCTCACGTCTTTTCTAAGCGATCACGTGTTCTCCGTGGGAGCATATGCACGGGGTGTATGTCTTTTCCTCTCTGTGTACTTTCTTTGGTGTCTTTTTCGCTCCCTGTACTGTATTTGAAAACCTGTCTGGAAGGGATATTGGAATAGCAATGAGAAAGGAGCTGCCAGGTTTGGTGATTCATTTCTATATAGCCTGAGGCCATTTTTATTCCCAGGACCCCACACAGAAATCATCATCTATGGCTGTTTCCTCCTCTCTGTGCATCCCTGCCTCCAGGAAACAGAGTCAGGGAGGACTCAGTGAAATCTTAGGGCAATGTAAGAGTATAAGGAATGCAGAGGGTCTCCTCCCCACCTGCAAATATCTCCCCTCCCCTCAAAGAAAACTATCTTGAGAAAACAGTCAGGTATTATAGGGTTTGTGAAAACTCATAATCCTGAAACCTTTTATAGCCAAGTTTCCCCAATAAATACTGAAAGACGTTGGCAAGGCAGCTTGTGGCTATACAGCTGGAAGATGGAGAGAACTGTAAACACACAGACTAAAGAGAAAACTTCCTTGGCTGGCCTGAGGGGAGGGAAGAATTATCTCATCTGCTTGTTCTGGGGAACAATGCATTGGCTACCATCTGGAAGTTGAACTGGTGAGATCTGACAACTCATTACCAGGAACAAGAAGACACGATGGTAGACAGAACTCTTACCCTCTGGAATCATGCTTTCCAAACAGAAGAGGCACCTACTTTTAAGTGAAAAGTGCCCCTCCCACCTAAGTTCTTGATCATTAGATGAACTATGAGGAATATCCATGCATTGGCAGCTTATGTCCCTGCATTTTAATTTGAGTTCTAACAAGGAATCACTGTGAACCATGGCCAGGTGGGAAGAACATGGGAAATGGGTTCTGACTCTCAGATCCTAGAGAAGTTGGAGATCTTCTACCCCTCAGCTTTCTCAGTTCCAAAGTGAGCAGGTGAGACTGGATGAGTTGTAGAGCCCCACGGAGTTGAGCTCATCTATGTCTGTGACTTGCCATCTGGAAGAGTCAGGTAAGGACTAAGAAGGAGCCGGACCTCAGGATGCTGAGCATTGTGTGTCTGTCGCACAGGATCCCCTCCCCTCCCGTCTCTAATCTTCTCCCCTAGAAGGGCAGACCCTAGAGTATCCCCAATAATTCCTGCTGGTGTCCATGCCTGTGTATTATTGATAGGTGTTAACCTGTGAACCTGTGACTTGCCTCTAACCAAGAGAACATGTCAAACCAGAGCTGGAGGCTCCCCCTTGCTGGCTTTGGAGAAGCAAGCAGCCACATAGTGAGAGGGCCCAGGGAGGCCACACGGCAGGGAACTCTAGGAGCTGAGAGTGGACACTGACTGACATCCAGCAAGAAAACAGGACCTCGGTCCTACAAGTGCAGGAATGTAACTCAGCCAACAACCTCAAGGTAGTGAATATTTCCCCAGCCAAGACTTTGATGAGAGGCCAAGCCCTGGATTGCAGCATGATGAGACCCTAAAGGAGAGGACCCAGCTAATCTGTACCTGGGCTTGTGAGTTACAGAAACTGTGACATGACAAATGTTTTGCGACTTAACAAACTTTTCCCTAAGTTGCTAACATTGTGTTTATTTATTATGCAGCAAAAAGTTCTAATACATCTGCCTTTCTCTGTGCCTCATTTGGAATGGGTTCCCTTCCCTCTGACTTCCAGAGAAACCCAACTTCCATTGGGTTCAGTCAGTGGAAGCACTAGGAGATCAGAGGGTGAGAAGTGAAGGAAGTTTGGGAATTCCAACTCCCTTCCGTCTGTACAAGCAGCCCTCTCCATATGGCCGCCCTCTTTGGAGTTAGGAAACTGTTTTCTTCCTTTGCTCTGCCAGGCTCTCCTGGCTGTTGCTACTTCCCCGAGAATACCTGACCATTCCTTATGCTTTATCTGTACCTTCACCACACTTTTTGCAAAGAGTCCCTTTATTAACCTTTCCACAAATAACCCAGATAGATGAGTCACCTGCTTCCTGATGGGTCCTGACCAACACAACAAGGCTTCAAGGAGATATATCACATGAGCTTCTTTCCTGCCCCCAACAGATGGAAAGAGGAAAATGAAATTAAACATCCACTACAGGCAGACTTTGTGCACATAGATTGGTGGATAATTATTAAATTACTTTTTGCACAACCTTGAAAAAATTGACTTGGGATTTGAAACATAGATGCCGATGCCTTCTATTAATAGAGGCCAAATTTGGCCATTCCTGTAAGAAAATTAATGATATACAAATTTCTAAATGAAGACCACATTTTTATGTGTATAGTAAAAACTGAGCACAGAAGAGGAAAATGGCTTTACAGCTCTGTTGATTTGGGATGAAAAAGCTTATTGTATGCTTGCTGCTGTGGTGGAGTGTCTCACATTGTATGATCTTTGTCACAGACGTCACTTATTGGGCATCGAACATGCAGACATTGTGTGGTGCTCCAGTGCCTGCCCTGTACTCACCTAGGCTTGCAGAAAGGTGGTTGAGCTCCTTTGTCCAAATTCACCAACAGACTGATTGGCAGACCTCTGTTTAAACCTGGCTGTCTGACTCCCACTTTGTGTTCAAGTACCAATGAACCAATTCACATTATTATACAGTTCGCCCAAAGAAAGGAAGGGTTTAGATCAGGCCTTGGATTGTGAAATGGGAGACTATTATTTATTCATAAAGGCAGTGATTTCAATCTCAGTGAAAGCTAATTGAAACAGATAATGTGCCTTTTATATAGACACATAAATAGGTCCCTGTTCAGGAATATACCATCATTCTTTCCTGTCGTCTGTGATAAGCTGAGATGTATTTTCAGGCCTGAAATGTGCCGTAAGAAGCATGCATTAGCACATTTTGTGTCTTTTTATCATGGTGCCTATTGACTCAAGGATAAAATGTTGCCTATTAAGTTTTACATTAACTAGAAACCCAATCACTCATTAGGTAATGATTAACTTAATCCCAGAACTTTTGGAGGCTGAGGCGGGCAGATCACGAGGTCAGGAGCTTGAGACCAGCCTGACCAACATGGTGAAACCTTGTCTCTACTAAAAATACAAAAAGTAGCCTGGCATGATGATGTGGACCTGTAATCCTAGCTAACTGGGAGGCTGAGGCAGGAGAATAGCTTGAACCCGGGAGGTGGAGGTTGCAGTGAACCGAGATTGCGCCACTGCACTCCAGTCTGGGCAACACAGTGAGACTCCATCTCAGAAAAAAAAAAAAAAAAAAGATTAAATTTGACATTGCCGCCAATGGCAGAGGGTGCACTGCTGTTGCTGTTCTTGCTACTGTTTTTATTTTTCCTAATTGTTCATTTAAAAACAACTTATGAAGCAAAACCTTTGGCTTCTGTTATGTGGAGGCTGAGACAGATGCAGCCCATGGCAACATCTCACCACAAACCCACAAATTTTAGGACATGGGCTTATCTGTGGTAGTCAACAGTTTATCCTGGAGTCATTCTCAAACCACGAGAGGATGTGAAAGGAGTAGATACGTTGTCTTTCCTCCATTATGCTCCTCCCCTGCCTCAAGTGTCCCCAAGGGATTAGACTCAATGACATGGGTGTCATTTTTGGGATGAGCTATCATTCTTACATGAGCATCTGTCCCAACACGTAACAAATAGCTTGTGTGGCTCAGTTTTCTGGGATGTGGGTAGCTGACACAAGGCTTCCAGAGGACCTGGGCCAGGATATTTAGGGACCAGATGTTTTCCCAGAACTCTGGGGGCAAGGACCACAAGTATGGGCTTCCCTGTAGTACAGCTGGAGGTAGGAGGTAGGCTAGTCTAGGTTAACTTACCACAGATCGATCCATCAAATGGAAAATTCATCATGTTTCCTGACTCTACCAATGTCCTACAAAGCTTTTTTCACTCAGCCATTTATGACGATAACAGGAACTCACATTAGAAGTGTTGGTAAAGACCAGTAGGCTATGGATGTTAGGGCACAGAGTGTGTGGGCACAGGCATTTCTCCCTTAAATCCAATTTTCACATCTCTGTCCTAACCTCTGGCCCTGCTTCCCCTCTCTGTTTCTCAGTTCTCTCTCAGTTTTCCCTCTTTCTGTCCTTTATCTGCCTAATTCCCTGTCTGACCCTAGGAATCTCCTTTTCCTGTGTGACCCATTAATCCCCAAGAAGGGTAATGTAGGCATCCTGATCCCTTGTAGGTCTCCTTCTTATAAATCTACCTTAGAAAAATATGTAATTCAGCCTCTGTGCTAATATCCATCCCTGGGTCCGAGGATAATTAAAAAAGACCCTCCTTGTTACCTTGTAAATCACACTTGGAAAAGGATTATTTGATCTATGATCTTGCTGAAATCATGAATGACAAGCAGATGTACCAAATGGAGTAGTCATATTATCAGAAAAAATTATCTATATCGATTGTGAAGAAATACTGTATAATTATTTTTCTTGTTAAAAATCGATTAAATAGAGTACTTTGGGCTCCAAGGAAGAGAAACGTGATTCATATTGGATTGAGCAATAAGGGATTTCATTGGTTCACAGCACAGGAAGTGGCATGGTCAGTTGGAATTCGTGTATAGTTTCATCAAGGGACCTCTCTTGGCTCTTCTCAGTCTGGATTCTTCCCCTTTGTTTTCAGATGGCTGCAGCAACAGCCAGGGTCCCCAGCTTTCCAATATATTCAGAGCAACAGCCAGGGTCCCCAGCTTTCCAATATATTCAGAGTTCCATCTTAATAGTAAGAGGCTTTCCATCCTGCAGGTGGACACAACCTAAATTACCTGTTCCCTGGGGCTGTCCATCTTCCTGTCTCAGTGCATTCAAGGATGGGATTTTAGATACAAAGACACTTTTCGTTGGGCTCTGTTGTTTCAGTCAGACCCATGCCTCTCCACACCCTCTCCCTGTGCTCTGTTCCTTACAAACCCCGTGCCCACCAGCACCCTTTACTCAAGTTCTACTGTGTCCTAAATTCCCAAGGGCTTCTACTCATCACTGTAAGCAACACAAAACAAACACAGCCAACAATCCTAGCACCAAGCTGATTTGGATGCTTTAAAGTATAGGTACCTCACCCAGTAATTTGCTGCCACACTTATTCTTATTCTAGTGGCTTTTACTATTTATATTCTGTACTATGCATTGACCACGTATTACATTAAATTGTAACACTTTTGTATCCTAAAGTGTGTGTATGTGCGTGTGTGTGTGTGTGTGTGTCTCTGTGTGTGTATTCTGTAGGGTTTTCTATGTACAAGATCATGTAATCTATAAGTAGAGATAGATTTGCTTCTTCCATTCTATCTTGTTGCATTTTATTCCTATGATTTTCTTTCCCAATTGCCCTGGTTAGCCTTCCAGTACAGTGTGAGGTGGACATGGCGAGAGGGAACATCTGCGACTTGTTCCCATTTTTAGATTTAGGTTTTTCATAGAGTCTCTTTTTCAAGATGAGGAAGTTACTTTCAGTTCTTATTATTGCATCTTTTTAATCTCAACAAGATTGTGTCAAATCGTTTTTATGTATCTGTTGGGATGAATATATGGATTATGTCCTTATTCTATTCTTATTATTTCTTAAATTGACTTTTCAGATGTTATACCAAACTCGCATTTCTGAATAAACTGTACTTCATTATCATCTTTTTATATATTTCTGGATTCATTTTGCTACTATTTTGTTGAGGTTCTTTGCATTTATATTCATGAGACATTGGTCTGTAGATTCCACTTCTTGTGATGTCTTTGTTTTGTTTTCATATTAGAGTAATACTGGTCTCATATAATGAGATGGAACGAGTCCTCTTATTTTGGAAAGAGTTTGTGAAAGATGGGGATTAATTCATCTTTGAGTGTTTGGTGAAATTCACCAGTGAAGCCATCTAGACATGATCTTTTCTTTGTGGGGTATTTTAAATTACTCATTCTGTATCTGTTGTAAGTTTATTTCATTTTCTCTTTTTTCTTGAGTCAGTTTTGTAGGTTAACTCTTTCTAAGAATTTGTTCATTTTATAGGCTACCCTTTTTTTTTTTTTTTTGCCAGAGACTTCTTCATACTACTACTTCCTTATAATCTCTGTTTCTCTAAAATTTTATTTATTTAACTAAAATTTTTTAGAGGCAGAGTTTTTGCTGTGTTGCCCAGGCTGGCTTTGACGTCCTGGGCTTAAGTGATCTTTGTACCTCAGCCTCCTGTGTAGCTGGGTCTACAGGTACCTGCCACTTAGCCTAATCTCTGTTTTTGTTTTTTAAAGAAATGTCTGTAAAGTCAGCAAGGATGTCCTCTCTTTTATTCTTTATTTTATTATTTTGAGTCTGTCTTCTTTATTCTTGATCAGTCTTGCTAAAGAATGGTTAACTTTGATCTTTTCAAAGGTACAGTTGTTGATAGTGTTGATTTTCTCTACTGTTTTTATGCTGTCTGTTTCATTTAAACCCAATTACATATTTATTATTTCCCTCCTATGCTTGCTTTTGGTTTAGTTTGTTCTTCTTTTTATAGTTTCCTAAGGTTGAAAGTTAACCTATTGATTTTACCTCTTTCTTACTTTAAAATTTTTTATTATGTGTATTTAAGGCATACAACATGAGGTTTTGACATAATATAGTAAAAATGATTGCTATAACAAGCAAATGAACTTATCCATCACAAACACAAGGTTACCTCTTTTTGGTTTATGTGGGTGTGTAGTAAGAGCACCTAAAATGTACTTTCTTGGTAAATTTCCATTATGCAGTACAATATTATTGACTGCAGTTCTCATGTTGTACATCAGATTTGTAGGCTTATTCATCCTGGATAAATACAACTTTATACACTTTGATTTACGTCTTTCCATTTTCTTGTGCTCCCCTAACCACCATTCTACTCTGTTTCTATGTATTTGACTCTTACTTTTTTAATATGCATTTACAGTTATAAAATTCTCTCTTAGCTGCATTTTATAAGTTTTGGTAAATTTTTCTTTCATTGGCCATCCACTTCAAAGTATTGTCCAATTTTACTTCTGATTTATTGTTCAATTTGTTGGTTATTTAAGAGTATGTTATTCCTTGCCACATGTTTGTGAATTTACCAAATATTCTCCTGTTATTGATTTCTGATTAATTCCTTGTGGCAGGAAAACATATTTGTATAATTACAGTTCTTTTAAATTTATGGAGGCTTTTATGTAGACTAGCATATGGTTTATGCTGGAGAATATCTCATATGTTCTTGAAGACAATATATATCTTGCTGCTATTGGGTGGAATGTTCTGTCAATGTTTGCCAGCTCCATTTGTTTTGTAACGTTGTTCAGGTCCTCTACAGTGTTGTCTTTCTTTGCTGATCTTATGTTTAGTTATTATAGCTATTATTGAAAGTGGATTACTGGAGTCTCCATCTGTTGTTAAATTGTCCATGCCGTTCTTCAATTCTGTCAGGTTTTTCTCTCCTGTATTTTGGGATTGTACTGTTTGTTATGTGCACATGTATTTGTAATTGTTAGATCTTCAGTCAGGCAATCTTGACTGATTATTTTTTCTTTTTTTGACAATTGTTATTTAGTTTTTCTTTCATAATCATAAACTTAACACTGCAATCCAGCTAGGCATGGGAGGGAACAAGGAAAACACGGAACCCAAAGGGAACTACAGTGAGAACACAAAGATTCTAGGATACTGTGAGCAAATGGGGTGGAGGGGTGCTCTCCTGAGCTACTGAAGGAATGATCTGTGGTGAAGATAAAACACAAGTTAAACTTATTCGAGTTGTCCACAGTCAGCAATGGTGATCTCCTTGCTGGTCTTGCCATTCCTGGACCCAAAGCACTCCATGGCCTCCACAATCTTCATACCTTCTTTCATTGTGCCGAAGACTACATGCTTGCCATCCAACCACCCGCTCTTGGCAGTGCAGATGAAAAAATGGGAACCATTTGTGTTGGGTCCAGCATTTGCCATGGACAAGATGCCAGGACCTGTGTGCTTTAGGATGAGGTCCTTATCATCAAATTTCTCCCCGTAGATGGACTTGCCACCAGTGCCATTATGGCATGTGAAGTCTCCACCCTGACACATAAACCCTGGGATTATTCTGTGAAAGCAGGAACCCTTATAACCAAATCCTTTCTCTCCAGTGCTCAGAGCACGCAAATTTTCTGCTGTCTTTGGAAGCTTGTCTGCAAACAGCTCGAAGGAGACGTGGCCCAAGGGCTCGAGGTCAACGGCAATGTCGAAGAACATGGCGGGGTTGACCATGGCTGATAGTACAGGGCTACTGGCAGCGGTGGCATCTAAAAAGTCTTTAGTAACATTTTTGTTGAAGTCTATTTTGCCTGTTGTTATCATAGACATTTCAACTTTCTTTGCTTATTGTTGGCGTGTTACATTATGTCTCATGCTTTTACTTTCAATCTGTTTATTTCTGTTAATCTAAAGTGTGTCTCATGTAGAAAAAATATACATAGACGTTGTTTTCGTTTTTTATGCATTGTGTAAAATGTTTTTTAATTAGGGTGTTTCATTAATTTGCATTTGATGTCATTACTGACAAGGTAAAATTTACTTTTGTCATTTTGCTATGTGTTTTTTATGTGTCTTATTTCTTTGTTTTTCCATTGCTGCCTTACTGACTTCTTTTGTCTTAAATACAAATTTTCTAGTGTAGCATTTCAGTTCCCTTTTTGTTTCCTTTATTATGAGTTTTGAGTTAGTCTTAATGGTCACCCTGGATATGACAGTTAACATCTTAATTTATAGCAAACTAACCTGAAGTAATACTAACTTAATTCACTCGTGTATCGACACTTTGCTCCTGAATGACTACATTTCTTCTCTACTGCTTAATGCTATTGTTGTTATACAATTACATCTTTATGCAGTCTAAATTAATCAACACAGCATTCTAATAACTGCTTCACACTGCGGTCTTTTACATCAGACAGGAGAAGAATTACAGAAAAATACATTTACTTCTTTCTTTCTGACTTGCATGACTTTTATTTCTTTCTCTTGTCCAGTTGCTCTGGCTAGAACTTCCAGTACACATTGAATGGAAGTGGCAAGAGTTAACATCTTTGTCTTGTTCCTGGCCTTAGAAGAAAAGCAGCTGGATTTTCACTGTAGAGTAGGATGTTGGATGTGGCTATGACCTTTATTGTGTTGAGGTATATTCTTTCTGTACCTAATTTTTTGCGTGCTTTTTTTTTTAATCCAGGAAGGATGTTGAATTTCATCAAAAAAATTTTTCTGTATCTTAGATGATCATATAATGTTTTTGAGACAGATTTTTTTAAACATTCTTTTAATTTGATATATCACATTTATTCATTTATTATTTATTCATGGTAAACTACCCTTGCATCCCAGTGATAAATCCTATCTGATCATGGTGTATGATCCTTTTAATGTGTTGTTGAACTTGGTTTGCTAGTATTTTGTTGAGGATTTTCTGCATTTTGAATCTCACTTTTGGGTGTTTATCCAAACAAAATAAAATCAGGATCTCAAAGAGATGTCTGCACTACCCAGTTCATTGAAGCACTATTCACAATAGCCCAGATATGGAAACAGCCTAAGCATCAGTTGATGGATGAATTGATAAAGCACATGTGATGTGTATGGAATATACATTCTATTCAGCCTTAATAAGGAAAGAAATTCTGCCATTTGTGACAACACAGATAAACATGGAGGATATTATGCTAAGTAAAATAAAGCAGACACAGAAAGACAAATACTTCATGATCTCACTTCTATGTGAAAAAGTCAAACTCATGGTAACAGAATAGAATGGTGTTGTCAGGGCCTGGGGGTGGTAGAAATGGGGACATGTTGGTCAAAGGGCATAAACTTGTAGTTATAAGATGAATAAGTTCTGGCGGCATAATGTACAGCTGGGTGACTATAGTTAATAATAATAATGTATCGTCTACCTGAAATTTGCTGAAAGTGGATTCTCACCACACACTCAGAAAAGACAACTCTGTGAGGTGGTGGATGTGCTGATTAGCTTGATTGTGATAGGCAATTCACAATGTATACATCTATCAAAACATCACACTGTACACCTTGAATGTACACAATTTTTGGTTTTCAATCATACCTCAATAAAGCTGAAACATACATTTACACTGTTCTTTATATTTACATGTAAAATGTAGGTATTTTGCTGGTGCTCTTGTGTCCCTTGTGGACATTTGAGTGACTTTATAGTATCCTTTCAAAGTAGCCTGGATTACCCCCTTTAGTATTTCTTTGTAGGGCTAGTGACAAATTGTGTTTTTGTTTATCTGCAGATGCCTTAATTTTTTCCTGTTGTTTTGAAAAATATATTTTCTCAATGGAGAATTATTGGTTTATAGTCTTATTTCCCCAGAACTTTGAATAAGGCATCCTGCTTCCCTCTAGCTGCCATGTCTTTTGATGATGAGACAGCTGTTAATCTTACTGAGGAAGCCTTGCCCATGAGGAGGTCTCTTTTTTCTCTTTCGAGATTCTGTTGATGGTTTGATGTGTTAGGATATGGATCTCCTGAATTTATGTTACTTGGAGTTATTGAGCTTTTTAGACACGTCCATTAATGTTTGTCATTATATTAGAAAGATTCTGGCCACTATTCCTTCAAATATTTTTTCTGCACTCCTATCTATCCACCCCTCTGCTGGGATTCTGATTATGTGTATCACACCTGGTGGATGATGTTCCACAGGTCTCTGACACTCTGTTCCTTCTTCTTCATTCTTTCTCTTTCTCTTCCTTAGATTGTATAATCTCATTTGATCTATCTTCAAGTTCACCAATTCTTTCTTCTCCAGCTCAATCTGTTGTTGAGGTCCTCTAATGATTATTTTATTTCAGTTATTGTACTTTCAAATTCTAGAACTTGTATTCACTATTTCATTTTAATATCCCTCTTCATTGATAATCTCTGTAATATCTCTCTGCATTAATAATCTCTATTTGATGAGACTATTGTTATATTTTTATTCTATTATTTACACATGGTTTCCTTCAGTTTCCTGACTATAGTTGTAATAGCTCATTTCAGTGCTTTTTTTGTTTTGTTTTGTTTAGAAACCTCAGCATCCTAATAGAAAGTATCTGTTGACTGCTCTCCCCATCCCCGTTGGTAGCCCATACTGTCCTGTTTCCTTGTATGTTTCATATAGTTTTGTTGAAAGTGGGACATTTTAGATGGTGCAAGGTGGCAACTTTGGAGGTCAGATCCCTCTCTCTCCCACTCCAGAAAACAGTTTGTTGTTGCTGTTGTTCTCGTTTTGTTTCTATTATTGCTGTTTGTTTATTAAGTAACTTTCCTGCACTAATTCTGTGGAGTCTGAATTCTCTGTAGTGTGCAAGCAGCGAACTCTTTGCTCAGTTACCTTAGTGGTCAGGCAATAATTGAACAGAGGTTTCCTTAAATTCCTTGAACTGATAAGCCTTTGCCCCTCTGCGGAGGCACCCTGTGCGATTGCTGAGGCACACTGGCAACATGAAGACAGTCTGTAACGGCCTGTGCGGGTCCTCAAGGGTAGCTGCAGGTTAGAGCCCAGGGGTTGGTCAGGTCTCCCCTGGGCGTGCTCACAGCGCCCCCACAGAAGCCCTTCCCGGACCCCAGGAATAAGTCAGAGCTCCTCAATCCTCTTCATCTTCGGCCCCATGCTGGGCATTTTGCTCCCTGTGCCTCCCTTTTAATGATTTGGCCAAGATCTCGTTTGCCCCAGCTGGCATTGCAGCCTCGGGCAGCTGTGACATTTAAGCACATGTTATTCATGGTTTGAGAAATGGCTGTGAATGGGATTTTTCCACAGACCTGTGAGACAGGCCAGTTAGTGACAGAACTCTGAGGATGGGACTTTTTGAGGCACTCCAAATACAATTTCCCCCTTTCCGAGGGTTCCACGGCTGCTAGTTTTCACAGGCACCGTGGCTGTGAGGCTTTCCAGGCCCCTTGAGCTGGGCGAGCAGAATGAGGTGTGGCAGGTTATGTCGCCGCAAACCCCACTGTTCTGACTGAGGTGCAGTGTTCTCCTAGAATAAATTCTCTTGCAATTGTTGCAAACATGGTTAATTTCCAGAACTCTACAAAAGTTTATTCGGACAATTTTTGAGAGTACTTTTGTTGCTTTATGGAAGGACTGATTTACGGCTGCTCTCAGTGAACCATTCCAGATTTTTTGCTTTTTTTTTTTTTTTTTTTTTTTAACCTCATTTCTCCTATAGCACAGTGTCATGGGTGCCCGACCAGTGCCATGCATGCTCCTGTGACTGAGGGAGCTGTGGTGTCTCAGCATGTGCTCAACATCACCAGCTGGTAAACGATTGGCTGTCATATCTACCTGTCCATCCTCTTTAAAATGTATGATTTGGCCGGGCGCAGTGGCTCACACCTGTAATCCCAGTACTTTGGGAGGCCGAGGCGGGTGGATCACCTGAGGTCAGGAGTTTGAGACCAGCCTGACCAACATGGAGAAACCCCGTCTCTACTAAAAATACAAAAATTAGCTGGGCATGGTGGCAGGCACCTGTAATCCCAGCTACTTTGGGGGCTGAGGCAGGAGCATCGCTTGAATCCGGGAGGTGGAGGTTGCAGTGAGCTGAGATCGCGCCACTGCACTCCAGCCTGGGTGACAAGAGCAAAACTCCATCTCAAAAACAAACAAACAAAAAATGTATTATTTGCCCTTCACAGACCAAGAGAGTCCTGTGTCCTTCACCCATGAGCTGCTCATATCCCTTCAGGTCCCTGATTCACTTTTGGCTGCTTTACTGGGCTAGATCCAGCCCATGACTGTCAATCATGGAGAATCCCGGAAGCAACGGCACTGGCTCCTCCTCCAATTTATGTATCTGTTCTAGCTGGTTCTAGTATTCTGGGTAACATTTTCCTGCTTTTTTTTTTTCCCCCGTTTTTCCTGTTTCTTTACCAATTATTGGAAATGATGAAGTCAGCAATGTGGTACAGCCATGCCTGCAGCTAAAGTCATGGAAATATTATCCATATTTTATCTAGTAAACACATACTTCATTTCACTCCTGACCTTTCCTTCCCGGGGAACAAAGTCTTAGTGATGCCATACTGCATATTCAGCAGAGTTCCAAGCTGTCCTCAAAGGCTGTTTGCTTCCTACGAATAAAAATCCTGAAACTAATGCTATTTATCTGCGTCATTCTCCAAGGAGGTTGCTATGCCTCTGCCTGTAGGTTATTCCCCTGCACCCCAGTTGGCCAGCTTTTTTATGAAGCAGCAAGACAGGAGGCTCTCACGTCTGTGGGTTTCAGGTTTGTGGATTCAATCTTGGTGAGCAGGCCTGAAGCTCCCTGACAAGGAGTGACAGTGATTCTGCTGAGCCCAGGGGAGAACCACGGTGGGCATGGGCTACACGTTGGAAAGGATTCCTTTGGATCCAGTGGGGGCTGGCTGACCTCAGGCCCACAGGCCAGCTTGGCTGTGCTGCCCTCTGCTTGTGGTCAGGTGTGCCCCGCTTTGCTGGCGCTAAGTGTCCTTGCACCACGGAGGAGACAACTACACTGTCTTCAGCCATAGCTGTGAACCAGGAGATTTGTGGGGGTTTTGGTGCCATCCTTCTCAGCCACCAAAAGTCCTGCTTTCTGCAGGTGATCTGATCAGTGACAGGTGGTACTGTCCTGCCACAACTTTAGTAACGTGGTCTAACTTTGTTTAGCATTTGATCTCATGGGATCACCCCCCACCAAAACCAGCCTCATCTCTCATTTTGTGCTACAGATCCAACTTCAGGCCCAAGGTCCATCTTTCAAGACTCTGCCTTTTGTCGTAGGCTTCCAGGCCATATTGGAGCAACATCTGTCACCCAGTGGGCAGCTAATCCTGCCTGCTTTGAGCCCTCTATAGACCTGGCAAGCAGGGCTTCATAAGCCACTGATACACATTTCAGGTAGGTGAGTGCAGAATCCAGAACCCATGTGGTTGCAGAGACGGCCCTCCCTGTCAGCTGTAGGGCGAGTCTTCAGGCTGGTTAAGCACACAGGTATTTGAGGCCATCTCCAATCAGAAATATCAGGCATTTTAGTAAGGAGCCCTGTCTCCTCCTTTCCTTCTTCCCATTCTCTCTCCTTTCCTTCTTCCTTTCTCCCTCCTTCCTTCTCTCCGTTCCCCTCTTCCTTCTTCTTCCCTTCTCTCCCTTCCTCTTCCTGCCTTCTCCTAGAATTTCTGATTCTGTGAGGGTAACTCTGCTACATAATTGGGCACCAGGATGAATAGCAGAAGAACTGATTTTAAGGAGCTCCTAGTCTCATGGGAGAGACAAGCAGGCACACACTTGGGGGAGACGCAGTGGGATGGGACCTGCTGTGGGGGTGGCCTGGGGTGACGTGGTTCCAGAAAGGGAGCTCAGCTCACAGGCAGGGCCAGGGCATGTATAGCCCTGGGCAGGACCTCGTCTCACAGAATCAATCCTGAAGAGGGAACACAGTCCATCACACAGGTGATAAGATAAGGAAGAATCAAAGGTGGGGAGGAGAGTGATGTCTCAAAGAAAAACAAGAATTTGTGTTTGGTGAAAAAGCAGGGTGATCCGGGGTGGGGCTTGTGGGGAGAGCGGCAAGGTGAAGCCTGAGAGGTGGGGCTGGCTGCCAGGAGACTGAGATACTGTGGAGCGTGTGTTTCCCTGCAGGTCTGAAGGAGGTCTCTTCTGGGAGGTAGCCTGATGGGATTTGTATTTTAGGATGAGCACTCATTGGCAGTCTGCAGGGTTATGGGGAAAGTCATCCAAACAGTTGCTGAAATCATGAGGGGTTATGAAAGCACAGTGCTGTGGGGGATACTGGGCAAGGGCCTGTTCAGCATTGCATTTGTTTCCTGAACAGTGCCCTGGCTGACCTGGGAGCCTGCCTGGGCTTTGTGAGAGAGGACAGGACAGGACAGGACAGTCTCTTGGTGAACTTTGCATTAGGGTGCAGGGCAGAAGCCCAGCTGTCAGGGAAAGAGAGACTCACTAATTCAGGATATTCCCCTCCTGGTTGGAATGGCCTCCTTTCCCCTCCTCTCTGACCTGGGGAGCTGGTGTTACTCAGGCTCTGCTCTGGCCCCTCTGACAAGCCATAGCTTTTACAGGAGGGCTCTTCTCCAGGCAGATTGAGTTCTTTCTCTAGAAAACAGTACTTAAATTTAATTTTGAGTGCAAATATGACTGGTCCCTGCAGCTGAGGGAGTGCAAAGGAGGAAAAGTGTCTCAACATCTGCTCAAGCAAATACCTGCATTAGACAGAATAGACTACACTGCAGAGGAACAAATTCAACCTGGCCACCTCTGTGGCTTCATATGAAGGGCTTATTTCTCACTCATTTAAATTCTGATGCAATTTTCCGGGAAGTTGTGGCCAATGCAGATGCAGAAATCCAGTTGGCTCCATCTCGTGGCTCGGCCATGACAACCCAGGGCCTCACTGTTGCAGCTGTGAGAGGGTGAGGGGGACTCAGGCTACTCTTCTGTGCCTCAGCCTGGACCGGCACATGGATATTGGAATCACCTCTCCTCATGCCCCGCTGCACAGAAGCGGTCCCATGGTCCTCCCTTGTAGCACGGCTAGGAGGAGTTGTCTCTCTGTGTGCCCAGGAGGAAGAGGAATTTCCATGCGGCTTAGCACAGAAGCCTTATGGCTCCACCCCAGGGTTCGCCATGGCCTTGTTCTTTGACTCACAAACTTGGCTCAGAATATCTGTGAGATTTGACACCATATCACTCCGGGCACATTTTAGGCTAAGATTCTCTTCCCTCTGATTTCTTCTCAGTATGAGCCTCTCTATTTAGCCTCTTCCAGGAATCTAAACAAATTTTGGTTTGCTAAGAACTCCCTAATTTTTTGAGTAGTGTTGTGATCTAAATAAGGCCCACTGAGGATCTTTTCCTTATTTTTAATTATTTTTCTTTATTTTCAAGTGATTTTGGACAGAAAGGGGAAGGAGGTCACTGTCTTGTATAACTGCATTTGTACTTTGAGAATTGCTTGGTGCCTGTGCCTGTTCCCCACCAAATTCTAGAACTTCCTGGGTACACGGACCACATCCTTTTCGCTGACACAGTGCTTGGCACACAGAAGGCATCTGGTGTTTATCTGCCGAATGAACAACGATCTATGGCAAGAGACGTATGGAAAGAACCCCGAGAGAGGGCACAGAGCAGTGCAGTTGACTTCATGGCATTGACGCCTCAGGGCTTCACTGTTAAAACTGTGAACTCTTCCCATGCAAAGCGAGCATAGCACACAGGTAAACGTGGTCATGTGAACAAAATCTTGAGATCCAACTTAAAAATCATTAGAGTTGAAAAGGAGTGGCTCAACGAATAAAAAAAATAGTTACCAATCCCACTATGGGGTATATCTCCAAAGAAATGAAATCAGTATGGGAAGAGATTGGCGGCACTCCCATATTGGTTGCAGCACCATTCACAGTACCCAAGATATACACTCAGCTGGCCAGGCACGGTGGCTCACACCTGAAGTCCCAGCACTTTAAGAGGCTGATGCGGGCGGATCACCTGAGTTCAGGGGTTTGAGATCAGCCTGGCCAACATAGTGAAACCCTGTGATCTCTACTAAAAATACAAAAAAATAAAAAATAAATAAACCAGGTGTAGTAGTGTGTGCCTGTGATTCCAGCTTCTCGGGAGGCTGAGGCAGGAGAATTGCTTGAACTTGGGAGTCGGAGGTTGCAGTAAGTCAAGATCACACCATTGCACTCCAGCCTGGGTGACAGAGGAAGACTCCGTCTCAAAAACAAACAAACAAACAAACAACAAACAAGCAAACAAACGAACAGAGATGCACTCAGCCTAACTGTCCATCAATGAGCGGGAGGAAAAAGAGAATGTGGTATAAACACACAACAAAACACTACTCAGCCTTAAAAAAGAAGGAAGTCTTGCCATTTGTGACAACGTGGATGAACCTGGAGGACATTATGACAAGTGAAATGAGCCAGGCACAGACACGTGCTGCACAACTTCATTTATGTGTAGAATCTCGAAAAGATGAACTCACAGGAGCAGAGAATAGAATGGTGGTTGTCAAAGGCTAGGGGGAGATATTGGTGAAAGGGTACAACATTTTAGTCAGACTGGAGGGATAAGTTCAAAAGATCTACAGTCCATCGTGGTGACTGCAGTTAATAACAACATGTTGTATACTTGGAAGTTGCTACAAAGTAGGTTTTAAGTGTTCTCACCAAAAAAAATTGTATGTGAGTTGATAGATATGATAATTGGCTTGGTCTCGTCATTCCACAATGTATATGTACTTCAAACTATCATGTTGTATACCATAAATATATACAATTTTTATTTGTTAATAAAAACACTACTACCATTTCTCCCCACACCCCCAAAAGGAAACAAAAGGAGTGGCCGCAAAGCACACTGACTTCAGGACATGGCTCTGAGTTGACCCCGTGCTGCATGTGGGTCATGTGACCTCATGTGGGTCATATGACCTTAGGCCACTCAATGAATTGCTTTTTGCTTAGCTTTCCTGTCTGTACAGCGGGTGGACAAACATGGTCTCTGGTCTCTGCATATCCCACAAGTGTGTTCTGAAGATCAAACCCGCTGCCTGTGGTAGGGCAAGTTCCTTTACAAGCTTAGCATCTCTGCAAGTATCCAGGGCATTGCAAGCGCCCCTGTGGAAATCCATCAGTACTTGTGGGAGTATTTTGTTGCTAGCTCAACCTACCATCTGTCTGAACTCGCTGCCCGAGTCAGGAAAGCACAAGTGGTGTTTCCACAAAACTAGATTGAACTAGAATTAGCTGGCTTAGTTGTTGGCTTGGTTTCATTTCAGCTCAGGTGAATGAAGCTTTTAATGAAAGCAATTCTTATAGTCTTAATGTCCCCCATGGGCACTCAAAGAGTATTATTATTCCAAACAGAGCCATTTAGTATGAGAAATAGAATCAGTGGCATTTTAGAATTATGGGGAGTCGCCAGCATTGGAAGATACTGAAAAGAAGTCAAAATAAAACCAGGCAGAGAGTCTCGAATCGTCTGGGGAGGAACAGAGATTTCTGATGCTCTGAGGAGTGTCCCAGCACCAAGACTAGGAGGCAGCTGGAAGAAGGGAGTTGGTGGCACCATGAATAGAATCTGAACTGGGGTCCCCAAGTCCTAATAGTTGTGAACTAGATCACATGCGGCCCTCCTCAAGCAGGCCTGAATGTACACTGTCACTTAGCTGGGGCCTGAGCAACAGGTTCTGGATGTGGCCATGGAAAGAGAAGTCCAAGCGCCTGTAGAGATGGTCTGCATTTTCCTCCCACTTAGGGTGCAGCTTTCCACCTCTTCTGCAGGTTCTGAGTGCACAGGCAGCTCTGCCAATCCGCTGGGGGCTCTGGAACACACCTTGTACTTTAGCACCTGCACCTTCGCTGTGAGGATCTGTGTGCGCTTCCCTCCCTTTAAGGCCCAGCTGAGCCATCCCACTCCGGGAAATGCTTCCCCCAGCCCACTAAGCAGAAACCACCTACCACTGTTATCTCCCAAAGGAGAACATCAAGTCTCAAAGAGATCAAGACTTGCTCTCAAAGCTCCTTTATTCACACTGCACAAACTCAAATGGATGCTGAAAGCTCCGGAAGTTTTTAAAAATTTCAATAGCATTAGGGGTACAAGCTAAATTGAATTGTGCAGCGGTAAAGTCCAGGCGTTCAGTGTACCTGTCACCTGAAGCGTGTTTATTGTATCAAATAGGTCCTGTTTTGCTCCTTGTCTCACTCCCACACTCCCTGCTTTGAATCTCCAATGTCCGTTATACCACTCTGTATGGCATTGCATACCTATAGGTTAGCTCCCCCTTACAAGCAAGAACATGCAGTATTTGGTTTTCTGTTCCTCAGTTACTTCACTTAGGATAATGATCTCTGGTTCCATCCAAGGTGCCACACAAAAACATTATTTTGTTCTTTTCTATGGCTGAGTAGTATTCCATTGTGTGTGTGTAATACACACACACACACACACTCCACACATTTTCTTTATCTTCTTGTCTGCAATTGTGAATTCTGCTGCAATAAACATACAAGTCCAGGTGTCTCTTTGATATAAGAGCCTTTTTCCTTTGGGTGGGTACCCAGTAGTGGGATTGCTGAATCCAATGGTAGTTCTACTTTTAGATCTTTGAAAAATCTCCACACTGTTTTCCATAGAGGTTGTACTAGTTTACATTCCCAAGAACAGTGTATAAGCATTCCCCCTTCATCCACGCCAACATCTGCTGTTTTTTGACTTTTTAATAAGACCATTCTGACTGGGGTAAGATGATATTTAACTTTGTCTTAATTTGCATTTCCCTGATGATTAGTGATGCTGAGCATTTTTTTCATACGATTGTCGTCCACTTGTATATCTTCTTTTGAAAAACATATGCTCATGTTGATTGTGATTATTCAGTTTTTTCTTGCTGTTTTGACTTCCTTATAGATTCTGGATATAAATCCTTTGTCAGATATACAATTTGTGAATATTTTCTGCCGTTCTATAGGTTGTCTACTTGGTTGATTATTTCTTTTGCTGTGCAAAACGTTTTAGCTTAATTGTCTCATTTATTTATTTTGTTGTTGCATTTGCTTTTTGGGTATTAGTCATACATTCTTTGCATAGGCCAATGTCCAGAAGAGTTTTTCCTAGATTTTCTTCTAGGATTTTTATGGTTTCAGGTCTTACATTGCAGTGTTTAAGCCATCTTGAGTTGACATTTGTATATGGTGAGAGGTAGGGATGCAGTTTCATTCTGCATGTGGCTATCCAGTTTTCCCAGCACCATGTGTTCAGTGGGGTGTCCTTTCTGTAGTGTATGCTTTTGTCTGCTTAAAATCTATAATTTTTCTGAGTCTTGCCTATAGACCTGTGTCATGTGAGCCTCTTACATTCCTTTGGAAGGGGGTCTCACACTGTTCTTGTACCAGCTGTGCCCTTCCTATGGTACAAGGAGCCTGTTGGCCAAAGAAATTCATCTGCTTGGAATAAAGGCATCCTTCCTTCTAGACACAGACTTCTTTCCTGACCTAGGCGAGCCTCTGGCTTGGGCCTGTCCTCCTGGAGGTTGCCTCTGACACCAAAGTGTGCAAGTGTGCACCTGATCCCTGAGTGGGGCAGGAGTTGAGTGATGCAGAGGGTGTGAGTGGAGCTTGGGCAGGCAGATTCAAGTGTCTTCCCTGCAGGAGCCCAGCCCCATGGTGGAGGACAGTGCTGGCATGGGAGAGGATCAGTCAACTTGAGCCTCAGGGCAGACGGGACCAATCGCTGGTGCTCACACTGGCTCTCTTCTGGCTCAGATCTCTGAGGAGTCCAAAAATTTTAAATTTGAATCTCATATTCCAGGTTGTTATGAAGGAATACTCGTTAAAGACGAAAGGTAGAACATAAACTGCTCAGCAATTTATTAACTTGACTTAGCATTTTAAACTATTTGGACATATGGTTACTGGACCTCCCTGTGTTCTTGCCCTGAACCCTACAAATGTCAGGATGCCTGTTTCTAACACAAAACACTACCTCTCAGAGAATGATGGCTCTATCTTGTGCATTTTAAGAGGCCTCCATCTATTAACCTCTTAGGCCCGTGAGCAAAGGCGCACATGGCCTAATTCACTGTGCATTCCAGCACCTGGCCCTGGGGACAGCCATATGCTGTTCTGACTGAATGGATCCAGGCCTGGAGGGTCCACAGGACAGGCGCTTTTTGTTCTCTATTTTTGAAGAACAATGAACAAAAAATGGAGCTATTAAATGTTTGCTCAAAACCCTAGGAAACAAAATGGCTCTGTATGGGAAGAATGAAAGGGCCTGAGTTTGTAGAAGGCTCTTGACTTAGTCCGAGCGTGACTTCAGGGAGGGACAGCCCATGAGGGAGGAGGCTGCTATGGACAGTCTTCCGTGAGAGCCCCTCCGCTGTCACAGAGCACCCCTGAGTTTGGTAGAACTTACTGAAGCAATTGTGGCTATGGGGAGACTCCTGCCGCTCAGTGGTCTTCCATTCCATCCTCCCTGCCTTCCCCACCCACTCTCTGGACTGCCCAGAAGATTCCTGATGACTCTCCCTCCCCATCTCCTCTGTCCACCCTTACCTGCCTGGCCCACCATCAGGGCTTCCCACAAAAGGAGCTCTTCCCATCAACACCATCAACAGCATGGCTGTGTTCTTTGTTAACAGATGCTCGCTCACAGAACAGCAAGCACTCGAAGGCTCACTTGGGTGGGACTTCTTAGCAGTTCTTCCTGCCTGACTGTTCTTATATAAACCTTCTGTTTATTCCATGTGATCACATGCCTCTACCCTCTGTCATGTGTGGTGCTGGGAATGTCCCAAATTTTATTTCCACAGCAACTCTGTGAGGTACACACCGTCATTACCTCTGTACTGCAGGCAAGAAAGCAGTCTCAGTCTCAGAAAGGTCACAGAACAGCACTTTAAATCATCTGGTAAATAAACAAATGGCAAGGGGCCAGGCGTGGTGGCTCACACCTGTAATCCTAGCACTTTGGGAGGCCGAGGTGGGCAGATCATGAAGTCAGGAGATGGAGACCATCCTGGCTAACACAGTGAAACCCCATCTCTACTAAAAATACAAAAATTAGCCGGGCGTGGTGGCAGGTGCCTGTAGTCCCAGCTACTCAGGAGGCTGAGGCTAGTCCCAGCTACTCAGGAGGCTGAGGCAAGAGAATTGCTTAAATGCAGGAGGTGGAGGTTGCAGTGAGCCAAGATCGTGCCACTGCACTCCAATCTGGCGACAGAGCGAGACTCCATCTCAAAAAAATAAGTAAGTAAATAAATAAATAAATAAAATAAAATGAAAAAATGGCAAGACCAGGCGTCAGCTGAATCCACACGTTTAATTACTACCATACCTTGTCTGGTGCTCTTACGGAACTTTTTCTTTCCATTGTTATGCCCAGACAGTTTATTCCCCAAAGAAGACCACCAGAGTCCAGAGTCAAAGCCAAGCAGCAAGGATCTTTACTGCAAGTTCGAACTTGGTCCCTCCGTTTCACAGCATCCAAGAGGGCCCCGAACGTTGCATGTGCTCGCTTTTTATAGCCCGATGTAAACAGGATATGTAAGGTTACAGAGGAACAAGGGAATTCTTTCGGTTACAGCATTACAATTGGTTAACATTTTAAGTTATACATTTAGCAGTTTTCTATTGGTTCCCACGCTTTCAGTAAAACCACAAACGGTTGTGACCTTATCGGGGACTCTCCAGGTGGTGTTTTTCTAAAGTTGAGATATATGGAGGAATGTGTTTGTGTTGGGCCCAGGAAGTTGAGACATATGGAGGAATGTGTTTGTGTTGGGCCCAGGGCTGAGATATATGGAGGAATGTGTTTGTGTTTGATCTCTTTCACCATCAGTTTTCCTGTTTTTCCTGTTTTGACTCTCATTGACCTCCTGAGGAGCAGGGGCTGGATGGACTTGGTACCTCCAGGATCCTCGTGTTTATCCTCCTCCCTAGTATCACAGGAGCTCAGGACATTACTTGGGTTATTTTGCTAACAACGAATAGGTTAGAGGCATGTCTGATCATTTGACAAGGGGCAGAAGTCCCAGGACTCTTCGACTGCTGTTCACACCGCTGTCACCTGCACACACTCAGAAGGACACGCTGTAGTGAGACTTGGTTCTGGGGATGCTGCTGTGATCTTCCAGGGCTGTGTAGATCGGTGGAGCACATGCATATGCCATTAAACACACAAAGGGACACTCATGTCCATTTAAAAGAAAGGCTATTGCCTCTGCATCAGACAGACATGGGTTTGACAGGGCTCAGCTCTGCCCCTTAACAGCTGTTTGACGGTGGACAGGATTCTGAACATTTTTTTGCATAGTGTCCTCTTAAGAGACTTCTAGAAAAACTGTTGATCAGGTACCGCTAATTTATTCAACCTAGTAGCAATAAGGGAGAGCACCCCCTTGACTAAGTCAGAGCAGAAAGAGGAAAATGGGGGAGGACTCAGGCTGGGGCTGATTGGGATCAGGCAGAGTGAAGGACAGAGTAGCTTTGAACTGATGGCAAGTGGAGGGCCTGCAGCGAGCCTGGATGACAGAGCTAAGTAACCTATTTCAGCTGGCTGACAGTCCTACCTCCCAGGAGTCTGTATTTCCTGGAGCAAGTTGCTGAGTGACTTCTGCTTGTTTTTTGTTTTTTTTTTTAGCATGATTTTTTAACAGAGGAACAGGGAAGGATGCTCAGCAGAGTTTAGACGGGGCTGGGAGTTACACTGTTTTCAGTTCCTACTTTCTAAAATGAGTCCCTAGCAGGGAGCCCTACACATGGTGGGCATGTGGCCCAGTGCCTATCACAGAGCATCATAGTGACTGTGTCATGTGTGGTGGTGCAGGTAATAAAAGTAGGAAGTGGTGCAGTTTCATGCTGGAGCGGGAGTTAGTTTGGGAGTGTGGTCCAAGCACATCTAGACTGGGAGATGCCATGAGGGGCAGCTCCTTCGTCTGGGAGATGTGATCCGTCTGGGAGATGTGATCCGTCTGGGAGATGTGATCCGTCTGGGAGATGTGATCTGGAGGAAGAATGCCGAGAGTCTTCATAGAGGGATTATTGGCCAAACAAGATTTTGAAGGAAGAGTGTGTCCGGTGGAAAAGAGGAGGAAAGACCTTCAAGATAGAAATGGTGGTTTCCTAGAACTTAAAGTATAATAAAAAAAAAAAAAATAAAATAAAATAAAATAAAATAAAAAAAAAGGTAAAAAAAAAAAAAAAAAAAGAAATGGTGGTTTCCTCAAAAGCACTTGGTGGGATCTAGAATCCACGGACTAGAATGGGAAAGGGTATTCTGGCTAAAGCATAGCAGAGGAGTGAAGCAGGAATTTGGCCTCCTCAGCACTCAGTAACAAGTTCCTTCACAGGAAATTGTTCCCTGGAGGTCACTGCTGTGGGCTGACATGCAGAGATGTAACCAAGGCGAGGTGAGAAGCACATTTCTCCTTTTGCACCCAGGACAACGACAGCCCAGCTAAGTCTGTCCTTGAGTGTGCTGGACATGAGGGCACTCCTTCCTTAGAGAACAGAACCCTAGAAGGGCAAGGTCAGGTTTGGGGGCAGAGAGGCCCAGTGTGTCTCCATCGGCCTGGGCAGATGCTGCAACTATGCAACAGCAGACTCTTCAGACAAAGGCATCCTCCAGGACTTGGTAATTTCGTGATGGTCTCGGTGTTGCTGTCTCCACGGGCCAACCCTGCACTGGGACAGTTTCTTCCCCAGACTTGTACTTGCACCAGGTTAGGCAGGGGATTGGCATAAGCCTGAGAACATCAGTTTCTCCATCGTGTTTGTAATTGATGAAAGATTGCTGGGGCAGTGGAGATGACAAACCATCCATAACTCTCAGTGGTTCCTGACAGGGCAGGAATCCTCATATGTATGAGATAGCTAGGATTGCTTTCATTGCTTTTTTGCAAATCTGTAAAAAAGGGAAAGCATTTTGTAGCCAGGACTCGAGGGAAAGGAAAAGATGGACCCTTTTGTCTTAGTATGGGGGTTGAGAGAGGAGGGAGAACTCGTTACAGAATGGAGACCATGGGAAGGGATGCAGGAAACTCCTGTGATGAACACGTGCCTGGCTCAGTGGTGACAACAGGTACATGAGAAGGTTGTTAAGGACTGCAGTGGGTGGTCACCTCCTGTCCTGGTCAGACAGGCTCCTGACTCCAGAAGCATTAGCTGTGATGGGCAGTCCCTGGGAACCCTCACCCTCCCTGCTGTTCTCAGGCTTCCTTCAATGGAGACACGAAGAAGCCCAGGCAGAGAGCCCCAGGCACTGGTCTTTTCTCTCTTCTTTTTCCTTAAAAGACAGAAACTGGCTCTGGACTGAAGATCCCTGAAGGTCAGAACGGGAGGCTCCATCCCGGTGACCATCATCCCTTCCTGCTTTCATCAGAAATTCTTCTAACCGATAGGGATTCACACATTGCCCTGTACGTGATAAATGTCAGACTCACTCTGCAATTCCCATTCCCACCGTAGGCTCCGCAGGAAATTGGCAGCACAGCAAGCAGGGACTTCGTTACATGCCTGTCATCACTGTTAATGGAAATGGCACAGCAAAATCTTCAGGCGCCACTTTGAAACAGCCCCCCTGGTGTTACGATAACATTTCTTCCCATTACTTCTTAAAGAGCGCAATGGAATGTCAAAGGAGATATGACACTCCAGGAGGGAAGGTCTGTGCCTCCTCAAAACCAAATAATGTGTTCACTTTGCATTGACATAAACTGTTGTATCTGATTTAATAAATCTAAATTGATTATGTGTAGGCACACAGGGGATACAAAGAAAGAAGCTATTGTGTTAGGTAATACTGCTGATGACGGCGAACCCTTCTTCCTCGCCCGTACATTTTCTTTCAACCTGAGAGGAGGATGATGTCTCTCTTTTGGAAGGAAGCTTTCTGTGTTAATGCTGCTCTTCAGGGACAGTAATAACACAGGAAGTTTGGTTCAAAGGCACCTTGAATGCTTAATTCTCCTTAATAACTCAAAGAAGGAGAGAGTCCCACCTAGGGTGGAGGAGTACAAACTAATCAAAGGGCACAGTGGCAAGAATGGCTCAGCCATGCATTTGGGCAAATCCTTCAAAATATCTCCTCTCCAAGAAAAGGCTAATAGCATCATTTCCTTGGCTACAGAGTAGGAAATATTCCTCAGGATGCTGACATTGGGAATGTCAGCCTCCTGATCTATGGTCTGATTTATCAATAACTCTGCCTTCCCCTCAAGCCTGGGGAGAAAAGGGACTTTTCATAAGCCCACACTGTAGTTTGATGCGATCTCCTCTCCCTGGGAATGTCATATGGCCTCATCCTGCAGCAGTGTCTCTTGAAATGAGATGCTCTGAAGATTTCTCTGCTGCAGGATCAAGGATGCCAAAAACAGCATATGCACTGAATAAGTCAATCTGGTGCAAGCCGTTTGCACCTTGTAGTGCTGTCTGACAACCGATAGGTCATGATCAATGCACTCTCATCCTTTAGCATCAGGCTCAAGCTCCTGAGAGACAGCAGGACTTAACTCACTCTGCCTTCACAGTCAGCAGCCACTCTCTCAGAGCTGGTGTGGGAATCCAAAGTGAATAAATCAGAGTCCTCAAGACACTGAACGCCAAGAGCATGGTCTGATGGACAGTGTGCTACAATAGAGATACATATCGAGGAAGCAGGGGAAGAAGGAGCAGATTGTGTTTGAGAATGGCTTAAGCAGACTTAAAGCTATTTCTCAGGGTTATCAACTTCCACCAGAGGAATTGGAACCTGTTGTATTTCTCCTAAAATGTTGGTGATGAAACATTTATGTCTAGAAATCCCCTCTTAGTGCCTTTACATTATTAAATATTAAGGGATGATTGAAGGGAAAATGCACTTTAGACCAGGTGAAATTATGGCATCTTAGACCTATCCTGGGGGCCTCTCTCATGAGGCTCAGATTTACTAGAAGAGACTTGTTGGAATTTAGGGGAAACACTAACATCCTGTGCCCATCTGCCTTCCCATGAGCTGTGTCTGTCGTCCCACCTTCGGGGAAGTTGGTGAAATTAAGCAGTAAGACTATGGCCACATCAATCGTTCACCTCTCTGTAAGGAGAGGAAATGTCCTCTGGACCCCTCTGGGGGTGATCTGGCCCAGGCACCTTCACATACTGTGGATTCCCCATTGTACCCAGCCCACCATCAGGGCATGTAGCTGCCACATACCTGTGTCATCAGTGTGCCTTATCTGCAGTCAAAATCACCTGAGATGCTCTGGGATGATGCATTTAAAATGAAAGTCAGATATTTCAGTGGGACCAGACTGGATAAAGGAATAATAACCATTTCACCTGCCTGTTTATGGCATGCAACAAATAGTGAGTATGGACAGGTGGTGAGGATAGCCGATCTGCGCAAAGGGGAAGAGAAGGGGCCAAAATACTGGGAAATTCTATTTATCCTGGTGTTCTTATGCTTGCTGCTAGTTTTCACCTGCCTCCTTCTTTAAATCTGGAATATTTTGTGTATGTGCCCAAAATGCATAAAGATGTATTTAAAAAACTGTTTACATTATAATGGTTTCAGGCTTACAGAAAAATTGCAAAATTCTCATCTATCCCATACCCAGCTTCCTTTATTCTTAATATCTCCCATTAACATGGTACCATTTATCACAATTAATGAACCAAATTTGATGTATGATTATTAACGGAAGTCCATACTTTCTTCACATCTCCTTAGTTTTTAACTAGTGTCTTTTTCTGTTCCGGAATCTCACTCGGGAAATAATATTTAGTTGTCGTGTCTTCTTAGGCTTCTCTTGGCTGTGACGATTTCTCATACATTCCTTGTTTTTGATGACCTTGACAGTGTTGCAAAATACTGGTCTGCTCTTTTGTGGAATGTCCTTTAATTGGGATGTTCTGCAGTGATCAAATCTATGCACATATATCCCCACAAGGCTAAGGGAACTGAGAAGCTGAAGAAAGAAGCTGACAAATCCAGTTTCTCAGAAGGAAACCCTTAATAGAGATTTACAAGCAGAAGCCATGTCTCAGGCAGCTACAAGATGGTGGATCTCCACTCCTGCCCTCCAGAAAGTATCCTTTATACAGCAAGCTTTTAGGATAAAACACGGGCAGCTGGTCATGTCTTCAGACTTCCTTGATAAACTCACGACCACAGGGAAGTTAGATAAACTTTTTTTTTTTTTTTTTGAGATGGAGTTTCACTATGTTGCTCAGGCTGGAGTGCAATGGTGTGATCTCAGCTCACTGCAAGCTCCGCTCCGCCTCCCGGGTTCAAGCGATTCTCCTGCCTCAGCCTCCTGAGTAGCTGGGACTACAGGCATGCACGACCATGCCTGGCTGATTTTTGTATTAAATTCGTAGAGACGGGGTTTCACCATGTTGGCCAGGCTGGCCTTGAACTCCTGACCTCAGGTGATCCACTGGCCTCGGCCTCTGAAAGTGCTGGGATTATAGGCATGTGCCACTGCACCCAGCCTAGATAAACGTCTTTATGAGGGGTTATCTATGCTGCAGACGTTGTTTAAAGATCTTGCTGCAGAGCACCTTGGGATGTGGAGTTTTGCTTGAAGATGGTATCACTCTTGCCATGCCACAGGCTATTCTCCTACATGGAATTTGTCTGATTTTTTTTCATGCTTAGACTGAGTTTTGGATTATTGGGAGGAAACACACAAAAGTGCACTTCTTTTCACATCATATCAAGGATAAATACTATCACATGCAAAAGTGCACTTCTTATCACATCGTATCAAAGATAAACACTATCACATGACGTACTGTTTATGTTGATCTTGATCACCTGGCTCAGGTGGTATTTGTCAGAATCCTCCACTGTAAGGTTACTCTGGCTTCCTCATTTCTAGAGGGTGGTTACTCTTTGGAAGGAAGTCACTACCATAGTCCATACATAAAAGGTAGAGACTTGTATTCACTCCCTCTTCTTGACCTGAAGTATCTACAAAAATTATTGGAATTTTTCTGAGTAAGAGATTTGTCTATTGTTCCACATTTATTCATTTATTTATTCAATCATTTATTTATATCAGTATGGATTCTTAGATATTTATTTTATATGTTGGGTCATATAAATAAATACTACGTTATTTAGTTTGTTGCTCAGATTGTTCTACCTTTGGCCATTGACAGCTTTTTCCATTGTCTTGTGGGTTCCTTTGACATAACCCCATCATTGTATTTTTTAAAAGCATTTCCTTACTTTCTGTAACTACAAGGTAACTCAGGCTTATCTGGTGTATTTCCTGCCTCCATCTTAGAATTAGCCATTTCTTCAAAGATTCCTGGTAGAAAGCAAGAGCTGGTCACTGAGTGTGCTCACTGCTACTGGGATGTCATTGCTTCTAGGTCTTCTCAGTTATCAGAGCAAGAAGATATATGTATACTGACTCACTTACATATATATCATTAAATATTTCTAAATGTTTTCATCTGTATACTAAAATAAACACAAATTCATCCTCATGTCTCCAATTATGCTCCATTACTGTATGAATTATTCTAGCTTTTGCCCTTTGCCACACCTCCTACACTAACAATAACAAACTTAGCTCTCACCCTTCATCATCCGTTTACCTGAGACAGGTTGGGCATCGCAAATCCAAACATTCAAAACTCCATTTTGTTATCATCAACATGACACTCCAAGAAAATGTTCATTGGAACATTTGAATTTTTGGTCTTCAGATTTGGGATCTTGACCCATAAATATAGGGCATGTATTCCAAAATTCCAAAAAAAAAAAAAAAAAAATCAAAATTTCAAAATACTTCTGGTTCCAAACATTTCAAATAAGGAACACTCAACCTGTAATGTGGTACACTACGTTGGTTGATTTTTGTATATTGAACCATTCTTGTACTCTAGGAATAAATTACATTTGGCCATGGTGCATAATCCTTTAAATATGCTGCTTAATATACTGCCAAGTATGGATTGCTCTTTTGTATCAATATTCTTAAGGTATATTGGTATATAGTTTTCATTTCTTGTACTGTCTTTGTCTGGCTTTGGTATCATGATAATGCTGCCTTATAGAATGAGTTAAGAATTATTCTCTCTTCCACAACATTTTGGAAGAGTTAGATGATAATTGAGAAGGACTAGTTAACTAATTAATCCTTTTAAATATTTGATAGACTTAGCCTGTGAAACCATCTTGTCTTCGGCTTTTCTTTGTTGGCTGGTTTTTGATTACTGATTAAATCTCTTTGCTAACTGAGTTGTTCATATTTTCTCTTTCTTCCTGAGTAAGTCTTGGTAGGTTGTGTGTTTCTAGGAATGTGTCTAGGTTATCCAATTTGTTAGTGTACAATTGTTCATCGTACTCTCTTATAATTACTTTTATTTCTATAAAATTGGTAGTAAGATTCCCACTTCAATTACTGATTTTAGTAGCTTGAGCTTTCCTCTTTTTTTCCTTAGTCAATGTAGGTAAAGATTTGTCAACTTTGTTAATATTTTCCAATAATCAATACTTGGTTTTGTTGATTTACTCTGTTGTTTTTCTATTTCTATTTTGTTTATCTCCTCTCTACCCTCTAGTATTTTTTTTCTTCTGTTAGTTTTGGATTCTGTTTGCTTCTTTTCCCCTAGTTCCTTAAGGTATAAAGTTAGGTTATTGATTTAAGATCTTTCTTCTTTCTCACTGTAGGCAATTACAGCTGTAAATTTCCTTCTTATCTCTGCTTTACTTCATCCTAGAAGTTTTTGTTGTGTTTTTATTTTTATTTGCCTCTAGGTATTTTCTAATTATTTTGTGATTTCTTCTTTGACCCATTGTTTGTTTAAGAGTGTGCCAGTTAATTCCTACAAATTTGTGAATTTTCCAGATTCATTCTGTGATTGATTTGTAGTTCTATTCTACTATAATTGGGAAATGTACTTTACATCATTTCAATCTTTTCAAATTTATTGAGACTTTTTTGTGGCCTAACATATAATCCATCCTGAAAAATGTTCTATGTGCATTGAGAAAAAATGTTTTTAGTGTTGTTCACTAAAAACGTATGTTTAATAAAGAACCCTGACAATACTAATTGCTAGTGAGAATGCAGAGCAACAGAAACTCTCATTCATTGCCCAGACTCAGTGGAAGACAGTTTGGCACTTTCTTACAAAGCTAGACAAAGTCTTATCATAAGATCCAGCAATGACACTCCTAGGTATTCACCTAAATGATTTGAAAACATAAAAACAAGTACTTGAATATTTATAACACCTTTATTAATACTGAAAGCACTAAGACTCAACAGGCAAATGGATAATCAGACTGTGGTATATCTATACATGTGGACATGTACTATTCAACAATGAAAAGGAATGAGATTTCAAGCCATACAAAGAGGCAGATGAATGTTAAGTGCATGTTGTTAGGTGAAAGAAGTCAGTCTTTGAAAAGACTACTTTCTTTATTATTCCATTTGTATGGCATCCTGGAAAAGACAAAACTATGGAGACAGTAAACAGATAAGTGGGTGCCACCAGTTTGAGGAGAAGAGAGGGTTGAACAGATGCAACACGGGATTTTTTTAAGGCAGAGAAACTATTTTGTGTGATGCTGTATTGGTAAAAACATAACATTATGCATTTTTAAAATAAAACCTTAGAACTTTAACAGCACAGAGAATGAAACTCAGTGTATACACATTTTTAAAAAATCATTGAGGAGGAATTAATTTTTAAAATATCAGCAGATCCCAGGGTGGAAAGTAGACTATGACAAAGAAGACATCTATTATAAGTGTATAAAGTGACCTCAGTAAAGGAGGTGAGAGAAAAAGGTGCTAACCTAAGTAACTTTGGAAATGAATGGGGACTGTGAGGCTAAATGCAAAGGACACTGCGGTAAGTACTGCATGCTTGTTGTTCACTTCTTTCCTACAGTGGTATAAGTTAACAGGGCAACAGGTTAATGCTTCTGAAATGTTCATATGCGTACGCTGGAATTGAACTATACATAATAGAGCATAGGATAAAAAACAGTATGATCATCTTAATTGATGCTAAAAAGGCATTTGGTAAAATTAAACTCCTTTACATTCAATAAACTAGGACTAGAAGGCCACTTTCTCAACATGATAAAGGCCATCTATGAAAAATCACAACTAACATCATACTACTTAATGAAAGACTGAGAGTTTTCCCCTAAAACTAGGAACAAGAATGCTCTATTTTGCCATTTCTATTCATCAGAGTATTGGAAGCCATATAGCAATTAGGCAAGAAAAATAAATAAAAGGCATATAAACTAGAAAGGAAGAAGTAGAATTATTTTTGTTTGAAGATGACATGATCTTATACGTAGACTCTAAGGGTTCCACAAAGCAACTATTAGAGCTAATAAGGAAATTAAGCAAAGTTGTAGGATATAAAATCAACATGAAAGAATCAGTCATCTTCTATACACTAGCAATCAATAGTCCAAAAAGGAAGTTAAAAACAATTAAATTTACAGTAGCATTAAAAATAATAAAATATGTAGCAATCAATTTAAGCGAGAAGGTTAAAGACTTGCACACAGAAAAGGCCGAAGCATTGTTGAAAGAAATTGAGGAAGTCATACATAAATGGAAACACATTCTGTGTTTCAGTCCATGGATTGAAAGACTTATTGTTAAGGTGACAATACTATCAAATAAAAGTATAGATTTATTGCAATCCTATCAAAATCCAAACATTTTTTATAGCAGTAGAAAAACCCATCTTACATTTTTTTTTATTATTATTATACTTTAAGTTCCAGGGTACATGTGCACAACGTGCAGGTTTGTGACATATGTATACATGTGCCATGTTGGTGTGCTGCACCCATTAACTTGTCATTTACATTAGGTATATCTCCTAATGCTCTCCCTCCCCCCACCACCCACAATAGGCCCCAGTGTGTGATGTTCGCCTTCCTGTGTCCAAGTGATCTCATTGTTCAATTCCCACCTATGAGTGAGCACATGTGGTGTTTGGTTTTCTGTTCTTGCGATAGTTTGCTGATAATGATGGTCTCCATCTGCGTCCATGTCCCTACAAAGGACGCAAACTCATCCCTTTTTATGGCTGCATAGTATTCCATGGAGTATATGTGCCACATTTTCTTAATCCAGTCTGTCACTGGTGGACATTTGGGTTGATTCCAAGTCTTTGCTATTGTGAATAGTGCCGCAATAAACATACGTGTGTATGTGTCTTTATAGCAGCATGACTTATAATCCTTTGGGTATATCCCCAGTAGTGGGATGGCTGGGTCAAATGGTATTTCTAGTTCTAGATCCTTGAGGAATTGCCACACTGTTTTCCACAATGGTTGAACTAGTTTACAGTCCCACCAACAGAGTAAAAGTGTTCCTATTTCTCCACATCCTCTCCAGCACCTGTTGTATTTATATGGAATCTCAGTGGAACCCAAACAGCCAAAACAATGTTGGAAGGAAAGAACAAAGTTGGAAGATCGCACTTCCTTATTTCAAAACTTATTACAAAGCTACAGTAATCAAAAGAGTGGGTTACTGGCATAAGTATAGGCATATAGGTCAATGTAATAGAATAGACAGCCCAGGAAGAAATCCTTGTCAATAGATTTTTGATAAGGGCATCAAAACTCTTCAGTGGAGGAAAAGAACAGTTTTATCAAAACTGGCACTGGGAAAACTGGATATATGCATGCAAAATATTGATGCTGGACTCTCACATTATACCATATGCAAAAATTAACTCAAAATGGATTAGAGACCTAAACATAAGAGCTAAACTTATAAAACCATTAGAAGAAAACATAAGGGAAAAACTTCATGATATTGGACTTGGCAGTGATTTCTTGGATGTGACACTGAAAGCTCAGGCAACAGAAGAAAACAATATGTAAGTCATATTTCATCGAAATTAAAAATGGATGTGCATCAAAGAACACTATCAAGAGGGTGAAAAGGCAATTCACAGAATGGGAAAATATTTGCAAATTATTTATCTAATAAGATATTAATATCTAGCATATATAAAGAATTCAACAATAAAAACCCAAACAACCCAATTCAAAATAGGCAAAGAACTTGAATAAATATTTCTGCAAAGAAGAAATACAAATGGCTAATAAGCACATGAAAAGATGCTCAGTATCGCTAGTCATTAGGTAAATGCAAATCAAAACCGCAATGAGATGCCACTTTACACTCATTTGGATGACTAAAAAAAAAAAAGAAACACATTCAGGAGAAATCTGAACTGTGGTGAATTTCTGATGGGAATATAGTATGGTACAGCTGCGGTGAAAAGCAGTTTGTTCCTCAGAAAGATCAATGTAGGATGACTATATGATCCAGCAATTCCACTGCTATGTGTCTTACCCAAAAAATGGAAAGCAGGGTCTCCACCAAATACTTGTTCACTAATGCTCATAGCAGCATTAGTCACAATAACCCAAAGTCAAATAGAACCCAAGGTCCATCAACATGCATAAACAAATAGTGCTGTATGCATACAATGGAATATCACTCAGCCTTAAAAAGAAATGAAATTATGATACAAGCTACAACATGAACAAACCCTGAAAACATTATACTAAGTAAAATAAGCAAGATACAAAAGGATAACAAATACAGTCTCATTCCACTGATATGAGGTACATAGAATAGGCAAGTTCATAGGCACAAAGTAAAATAGAGGTTACCAGGGGTTGGGGAAAGGGGAATGGGAGTTACTATTTACTGGGTAGAGATTCTGTTTAGGGTGATGAAAAAGTTCTGAACATGGATAGTGGTAATGGTTGCACAACATTGTGAGTCTACTTAATGCCACAAACTGTACAATTTTGTGTGCATACACACACACACACACACACACGTATTTATTTATCGGGACTGACACTCTGTCACCCAGGCTGGAATGCAGTAACATGATCTCGGCTCACTGCAACCTCTGCCTCCCGAGTTCAAGCAGTTCTCCTGCCTCAGCCACCCGAGTAGCTGAGACTACAGGTGCACAGCACCACACCTGGCTAATTTTTGTATTTTTAGTACAGATGGGGTTTCACCATGTTGGCGAGGCTAGTCTTGAACTCTTGACCTCAAGTGATCCACCCATCTCGGCCTTCCAAAGTGCTAGGATTACAGGCATGAGCAATCATGCCTGGCCTATGTTATATATATTTAAAACAATACCCCAAAACCTCCCAGGTGATGCTAATGTGCACAGGGGTGATAACCTTCCTTTATTTTTATTTTATTTTATTTTGAGATAGGGTCTTGCTCTGTTGCTCAGGCTGAAGTGCAGTGGCGTGATCATGCCTGACTAATTTTTAAATTTTCTGTAGACATGAAATCTCCCTATGTTTTCCAGGTCTTGAACTCCCGGGCTCAAACGAACCTCCCACCTTGGCATCCCAAAGTGCTGGGATTACAGGCGTGAGCCACTATGCCAGGCTGATAACCCTCCTTTAAATGAGCTTCTTCACATTTCACCATCCATGTGGTATCATAGACATAGACTTCAAATTAAATAACGTGGCATAGAAGCTTGGCTTTTACCATATGTACTGGGGTAAACTTTTCACCCCAGTAAAAAGTTTTGTTTTGTTTTTTTTACTGGGGTACACTTTTTAAATTCCCTAATAGTCAAATCTTTCATCTATAAACTTGGTGTGTTTCATAACGTTGTTTTGAAAATTGAACAAGATACTTCTCACAAAGGGGTTAGAATGGTATATGGCACCTGGACGTGCAATGGAATAAGCACATGCAGATACCTCAGCATCAGAAACTAGCAGGGAAAAGGACTCAAGCCCCTTTCCTATAAGCCCAGTGTATTGTGTGTGAGGCCTGAAATTCCTGCTATGGACTGTAGGTACATTGACAAGTTATTTGATCTTTCTTAGCATTTGTAATCCCATCTACAAATGGGGAGAACAATCTCTACTTACTTTGAAAGGCTGATGTTATACTTGGCACGTGATAGAAGTCTGATGAATGATTGCTGGTATTATTAGTTGTTCTTGTTATTCAATGACCCCAGGAGTAGAGATTTAGTCTGAGACTCAGTCCTTGCAGATCATGAAACAAACTATCATGTTGATTCTGTTTTCTCCTCCTCTTCCTCTTCATCTGCCTCCTCTCTCACATAAACATATTTCATGTTGGCTAACTTTTATAGGCAAATTTCTCAGCAGGGCTTTCTGGAATGTGCTTGTATATTGCGCCCTCCTGCATTGCTCCCTTCTCAGACGCCATTAGGAGAGGTAGCATTCTAAAGAGCTGCTCTAATTCCACTTGAACATCTCTAAAATCAGCTAAGCCAAGGCAAGTAGCAGCCCATGCAGCCTCATTGGTATGCATTCTACTCGCGAGTGTGGGCAGTGTAAATGACACATGAATTATGTATGCCAGCGTTCAGTACGGCATTTAGCATGCCTAAAGCAGCATGCATTTTGAGGGAAAGCCGTTTTGATTCTGTGATATATTTCACATCCAAATGCTTAGCAGGATCCAGGGCCTGCTTACTGGTTGGTGTCTAGAGCTTGCTGGGTTCAGAACACAGGTGGCTGCAGCTCCTGCTCCAGCTCCTCAATCCTCTGCCCAAATTGGGAAGCTCTCTCCCATTGATCCCTCCCATTGTGCTAAATCTTCAGATTTTAGACTTTCGTATCCCCTGCTATGTGCTGACTTCTCAAGCATTAAGTTCAAGCTCAGTTAAACCCAGCTTCTCCTTCTAAACCTCGTGGTAGACATGATACCCAAAGACCACTTTGCTCTGGGCTCCACAGGGCTGTGGTTCTGCAATCCTGCTGCAGTGATGCCAGGACTCACATGAATCGTCCTTTACTCACTGGCTACAAGGAGTAGAGATAGCATTCTTGGCAAAGGATCTAGTGAGTGCCTCCGCACAAGTGGGGAACTGATTAGGGAACTTTATCTACAGAAGTGAAGCAGATCACTCCTGAACTGTCTGTGGCGCCCCGAATGTGCCAGTACACTCTGCCTCGGCGCTCTGTCTCTGCCTTCTTTATTTGAAAAACTCCAGGCATCCTCTAAGGATCTGTTCCAGCTGAAACCTCTATTAAGTTTTCTGTACTCCTCCTCTTTGCCGGATCCTGCAGCCATCCCCTTCTCCCCACAAAAGAAGCACCCAAAACAAAAACAAAATATCAAATGGAGAGTTACCCTGTCTAGTAAAAGCCCATTATTGAACATATTACATTTACTGTCATTCTTTTGTCCCCACTAGATTCCTGGCTTCTTGAGACACAGAACCATGCTCTCTTTTTCACCAGCCTCTAGCATCACACCTAGTGCTGGAAAGTTGCAAAATAAGCTACCATCTTGATTTTGTGAAAATGCTATTTATTCAAGAGATAGCACTTGCGTGGCTAGAGGTGTAAGGGGGCTTAAAAATCAACGCACTTTGGCTTCAGTACTGGCCTTGTTCCCTACCAGATTCCTGACCTTTGACAGCTGAACCCAAATCTGCAAGGCTTCTTTGGCCAAATCTAAATAGTTTCGGACATCAGCTTGTTTAACCCATAGGGTGGATGTCAAGGGCTTTCAAACATATGTTACCTGGAAGAATGTGTTCCAGGTAACCATGTGTCACTTGGAAGAATGCATTTCACTTCCAAAGCATTCTTAATTTCATCTGAATTATTTGAGAAAAAGTTCTTAGAAAGTTAGATATGGTATCTGAAAACTGTCATCTGCATCTTTCCTATTGCCTATACTAAACAATATTGGGCCAAACAAAAACAACATAGTTACTTTGCTTTGGAAAGCACTTGTTCCTGAAAGATAAGACTGGGAGGCAACAATGGCTTCCTTGCCAAACTGACTGCTGGATACATCAGTACTCACTTCAAGACCCTCACCTGTGTCCATGGATCCTAATTATGCAAAAATCCTTTCCAATCCCAGTCAGTTTCTTTCCTCAAAAGGCCAGGCTTAAAGCAATCTGGCTCATACCCTAAAATCCTACAGATATCCTCCTAGGGGTCTCCTTTTTGAGATGCTGCTAGAATTCTATCAAGGTAATATTCTTCATTAATGCAGTAATTTGATAAACTCAGCCTTACTCAGTCAGCTTTCTTATTTTTAACTTTTTGAGACAGGGTTTCACTCTGTTGCTCCAGCTGGAGTGCAGCAGCATTATCACAGCTCACTGCAGCCTCGACTTTCTGGGCTCAGATGATCCTCCCAACTCAGCCTCCCTAGTAGCTGGGACTACAGATGTGCACCACCACGCCTGGCTAATTGTTTTTGCAGGGATAGGATCTTGGTATGCTGCCCAGGCTGGTCTCATACCCTTGGACTCAAGTGATCCACCCGCCTCAGCCTCCCAAAGTGCTGGGATTGCAGGTGTGAGCCACCACGCCCAGCCCTCAGTCAGCATGTTTTAGTCGTCTTTTGGGCAGCTGTCAGCCTATGGCCCAAACAACTAAAAACATCATACTTATTTGGATGTCACATGATCTCTCAGCTCTTTAAATCATTGAAGATCAGGACAGCAGCAACAAAACCCTTAAGGTGGGAAAGCCAAGACAATATCCACGTACTCTATTTCATGCGTTTTACTCACTAGAGAATAGAGTTTTTCCCCCTCCAGTCTAGTTGTTTCTGATCTCAGTGCTATTCTATAGCCTTGGTTGCCTGATTTCCAACCCTACATCAAAAAGAAAAACTGCTGAGCCTTTCCAGAAGTGTGGACATGGAGTCTCTCTTTTTAGAGCCAGACAGCACAGGGCCCTCCAACTTGCATCTGGCTTGGACGGTACCTGCCCAGCACGCTGCCTCAGAGACTGAGCCCCGCTGTGCCCCAGGACAGTGCTTCCCCCAACTTAGCACCAGCGCCGTCTGCCCCAGCTCTGATTCCTCACCTGTCCTGTGGATGCTGTTGTTTTGTCCCTGTTATTTGGTGCTGTGGGTGACTCCCCAGGCCAAGTCCCTCACAATCGAACTGGACTCTGGTACCCCTCCAGAAACTGCCTGTCTTATCCATGTCCGAGCTGGGGTTTTTGACCCAAAGATAACATTTCCTCTACCTCCTGAGCTAATTCAATTTAATGTGAACCTTCTTAGAGCCAGGGCCATCTTCACAGTTGGAGGCCTGCAGGTGGTCTGGCCCGCAGGAGGGTGTCCAACTTGGTGGGGAGGATGAGGGGTTGGCTGAACACAAGGTGCAAGGGGCTTGTCCTCCAGCAGAGTCTGCAATTCCATGTATGTTAAGCTTGCTTGCTTTCTTTTCTTTCTTTTCTTTCTTTCTTTCCTTCTTTCCTTCTTTTCTTTCTTTTCTTTCTTTCTTTCTTTCCTTCTTTCCTTCTCTCTTTCTCTCTTTCTCACATGGCCTGCCACATCCAGGCATCTCCTGCAGGCCACCCAGGACTCCTCCGATCAGCCTGCACCAGGTAGAACCATCCCAGCTTCTCCCCAACCTTCCCTTGTCCTGCACCATCCCAATGAATGATGCTACTATCCTTCTGGCCATTTAAGGGAAAAACCTGGGCCCTGCTCTGAACTCCCGTTCCTCTCTTGCCAGCCCCGTCTCATCACCTGTCACCACGCCAGGAGATTCTACTTCCTCAAGTCTGCTTCTCATTCTAACCACTCACTCCCTCTTAGATTATTTCTGTAGTTTCCAGAAATGTCGTTTCCATAAATTCGTGTCCAGCCTCAAGTCTCTGCTCTCCCCTTGGCCCCATCCAAGTGGCTCTGCCTAGCTACAAATCAAATGGTGCCACTTCTTAATGAAAACCCATTAGCCCAACCTTGGTTGCCCTTTAGAATCACTTGGACTTAAAAATACAAAGCTAGCCCCACTCCTAGAAACCCTGATGTGATGGATCTGCATCAGGGAGTCCGAGCTTCCCAAGTTCTCCAAATGATTCTAATGTGCAGCTGGAATTGCAAACACTGCTGGAGGACAAGGCCCTCGCACCTTGTGTTCAGCCAACCCCTCACCCTCCCCTCCAAGGTGGACATGCTCCTGCGGGCCAGACCGACCGCATGCAGGCCTCCAACTGTGAGGATGGCCCCGGCTCTCAGCGTCTCTCTTCCTCCCTCCTCTGCCGGCACCATGTGGCAGATGCTTATCTTCTGGGAAGAGTGGAGTGAAGGGTCACCTTCTCAGGTAAGTTTTTGGTCCCTTCTGGGTATGATGGCGGCTTCCTCCAAGGTGTCCTGACCTCATCAGTCAGATTTCTTTACTGGCTCACCTGGCACACTGAAGGGCACTGATTGCCACATGTACCCAACGTGTATTTACCGGCAGCCAGCTCTAGTGATGGCTGCCTGTCATAGAAATGGTCCTCTAGTGAAGGAGGTAGGAATTAAGAAAACAAAAAGAAACACAATTGTGACGTGTGAGAAAATAAAAGAAGCACATACTAAGAAAGAGGACATGGGAGCGGGTTTGCCCCCAGTCTGCTGGGTGCTTGGGGGAGGGCGTCTTTAATCTGTAGCACTGAGTCTCCCTGATTCAGGAGGCTGAGAGACCAGGCTGGAAGGCAGGAGAGCAGCCCCCAGCCTGAGCTAGGCAAAATGACTTGTGAAGGCCGGGCCTGCAGTGCAGGTTTTAAATTATTTGCAGTGCATTGCACAGCCTGAACTCCATTATAACCCTCAGCTATTTGTTTTTTCAGTAAAGGTTATGTCCTGTGTGCTCAAGTCAATCTGTCTGGTGGGAAGTGAGGAAGAGGCTGCAGGATTCCATGTGGGGACTGATGTGATGGGAATAGTCACGTGCACCTCAGGGCACTGTCTTAGTCTGTTTTGTGCTGCAGTAACAAAAGGCTTGGGACTGGGTAATTTATAAAGAGCAGACATTTATTTCTCACAGTTCTGAGGGCAGGTTTGGTGTCTGGTGAGGGCTGCTCACTGCTTCAAGATGGTGCCTTGAGCACTGCGTCTCCCGTGTGGCAGGTAGAAGGGTAAAAGGCCAACACTGTGTGAATCCTCTTTTAAAAGGGCCTCCATGGCTGAGGCGGGTGGATCACGAGGTCAGGAGATCGAGACCATCCTGGCTAACACGGTGAAACCTCCTCTACTAAAAATGCAAAAATTTAGCTGGGCGTGGTGGTGGGCACCTGTAGTCCCAGCTACATGGGAGGCTGAGGCAGGAGAATGGCGGGAACCGGGGAGGTGGAGCTTGCAGTGAGCCGAGATCGCGCCACTCACTCCAGCCTGGGCGACAGAGCGAGACTCCATCCCATCATCATCATCATCATTATCATCATTATCATAAGGCCTCCATTTCACTCACATGACCTACACTTCCTGAAGGCCTCACCTCACTACACTTTTGCAGTGGAGATTGTTCCCACATGAATTTGGGAGTGGCATGAACATTCCAGCCACAGCAGGTGCCCAGGAGCTGTGCACACGCAGCACCCAGCCCTGGCTACCCTGAGGAGGGCTCCAGCCCACCACAGCCCAGAAAGGGGCAGAAGGCACCTTAGACCAGTGCCCTTAGGACACTGTGCTTCCTCCACCCCTCAGGCTTGGTCTGGACAATGGGACTGGGAGGACTGGCTGAAGGGAGGCCAATAGGGCTCTTATTTTATATTTTACACATGCCGTCTTTTGTCCAAGTTGGAAACAGTGTGGCCCCTCGCCTCCTGCCCATATAGGGCACTTCCTCACTGTAACAGCCTCACAGCTGTCCACACAATCAGAGTCTGTTTCCGATGAAGCCCAGGCTCAGCTAGTCTGCACGGCCTGTGCTGAGACCATTTCACAGTAGAAGTGAGTGATGAGCAGGCTTTGATGTTGGCCTGGCAGTGGCTCGGCCACAGCCCACATCCACAGAGTGAGCAGGCAGGCACCGCTGAAATGTCACATTGATCAACAGCACTCATCCAAGGATGTCATCATAGGGCAAGAATGGCCATGCTTACTGACCCATGAAAGTCTCTGGCAAGAAGAAAGGCCCTCCTACAGCCAGCATGGGCATCTTGAAGGAAGGTAGTGATGGGCATGATCTCCTGAGAGGGTTCCCTGGCTTCCCACTCTTGAGGGTGGCAGGGTGCATGAGGCGTGGGGATAGGGGAGGCTCAGAGGGCTGATCACTTGGGACCAAGTGACCACATCAATGAAACTTTCATCCTGGCCTCGGGGCCGAGCCTGTGTGCTGGGTGGAGCAGGCCAGCCTGGGGAGTCCTTCCTCACAGTGTTACCAGGGAGTGGCAGGGACCTGGGGAAGAGGGCAGCGTCCTGGCTAGGAAGGGAAGGATAGCGGGAGGCCTGGATGGCCGTCGCATGTGGACTGGTGGGGCAGGGGCGTTGGTGTGGAAGTAACTGGCAAAGCCCACGGTGGGAGGGAGCTGAGGGAATGAACAGAGGGAGCTGCAAGAGGTGAAGGTCAGCCGGGTGAGGCGCACTGTGGGCGTGAGGAGGGCGTGAGGCTGAATGCGGCCCTGGCTCTGCCCTCTGAGACACGAGGATGGGTTTCTTCAGGAGTGGTTCTGAGTTCTGTCCACCATTTCCATCCACAATGCAGAGACTGGCACAGAGAAGGCCCAGAAAATGTGAACCAATACATGAGATACTTCAGGCCTCTCAAAGTCTCTGAGAAGTCACCACTGCTGCTCATGGACAAGAGGAACACCAACTGTACAAGTCATTGAGGGGTGAGGCTGTTTTACCAGCTACACAGTTGTGCGATGACTCCAAATTTGCATCAGGCAAAGCCGGGGAAATGCGCCCATGCTGTGGTCGGCTGGGGGTTTCAGTTCTTCCATCTAAGGCTTGTAGAATTTTGTCTCAATTCTAAAACCTAGGTTGAAGTAACTGACATTTTCAAAAAGTAGAGGTATAATCTGAAACAAAAACTCACACGCAGCTGGCTTATTTCGGGATGGATTCCAGGTATTAAGGGAAAGAAACAGGGAGGGACAGTGGTGAAACCCAAGGTAAGGGGTGAAATGCACTTGGCAGTGGCTACCTTGGACTTGGGCTTGGCCTTGCGGGTCTTCTGAGTACATTTGTGGTATGAACTGTCCACTCTGGGGATCAGAGAGTTTCTAGGTTCCTGTAGGTGTGTCCCCAAGGTCCTGGGCTGTTGTGGTGCCTAGAACTTCAGGTCTGAATTCAGTTCTGGCCCCACCAGAAGAGCACTGGGGTATCCAGGTGGTTTTTGGCAGGTGAATTCCCCAGTGCTGGTGGGATGGGTCCCAACATTTCCCCTGTTAGCTCTCCTGCATTTTCAGAGAGGTGGTGTGGAACATGGGGAGCATCTGTCACCCCCGCCAGGTGAGGAGTGCATTGCGGGAGGTTATGGACTACTCCCAACAGGCCAGCCATAAGTAGACCCCATGCCCAGAATTCTTTTTTTTTCCCGAGTTGAAGTCTTGCTCTATCACCCAGAGCTGGAGTGCAATGGTACGATCTCAGCTCACTGCAACCTCTGGCTCCTAGGTTCAAGCAATTCTCCTGCCTCAGCCTCCCAAGTAGCTGGGATTACAGGCACGCACCACCACACCTGGCTAATTTTTGTATTTTTAGTAAAGACAGAGTTCCACCATGTTGATCTCAAGTGATCCACCCACTTGGGCCTTCCAAAGTGCTGGGACTGTAGGCATGAGCCACTGCATCCGCCCCCAGGCCCAGAATTCTGTTGTCAGGAGAAAACAGTGGACCATTCAGCACAACCTCCATCACCACAAAGGGCAGAACCCAGACCCAGTGGCACAGGCCCAAGGCAGCGGCTGTCCCTGGGTGGGGCCCCGCTTCTGTAGTGTGGGCACGCTCTCCCTTCACAGCCTGTTCTGGCTGTTTCCTGAGTCTCATCTAGGAAGCCAAGGACTACCCAGTGGCCGACAGCACATTCATTCCTAAACCTAGAAGGAGGTTTAGAGAAACAGATCCTTTGCCCTGATGCCTTTGCAAGGAGACTTGTATATGCTAAACCTCACAGCAGCTTCAGGCAAACACCAATCCTTGTTCCCACCCAGTTCTCAACAAGAAAGCTCAGGATAAAGATAAAATGGAGCTTCGGGGAGCTGACTGGTCTTCCCCCTTTCGTGCTCTCTACCGTGAAAGCCGTGACTACTTTGCAGAGCCATTTCTTCTCTGCCTGCTTTGTCCTCCCTGAGGTCCCTATAGTAATGGCAAAGGGAACTCTGAGGCTGAATGTGTATGCAAAATGGTTATTAAGGCGAACACTCATGCTTGGAAACACAACAGTGGTTTCAAGACGCTGCTTCATTCAGCACTCCCGGAGCAAACCTTCGTCTACATTATTAAACCATAGGAGAGCCAGGCTGGCCTGAGCCTCACACACCTGCCTGGGAAATCCTCAGAAAAGCATTCCCATGCAGGACTCGATTTATCTGGGTCTTGCTCTTATACCCAGAGCTTCAGGACAGAAGCAACAAACATGCAGCTAGGACCTTGAGAGAAAGAGAAGTCACCTAATTGTGTCACTCTCTAGTTTCTACTGCCTTTCATAAAATGTCCACATTCCTAACGTGCCCCATCCAGTTCTCTGCCCATTTGTGACTCCATCACACTGATGTGCTGGGGTTTTTCACAGGCACCCACGTTCTTGTTCTTGCTACCTGACTTCGTGTGCACCTGCCCCTCGGCTGTGTGCCTGCAATGGTCTGCTGACTCCCCACCTCTTCCTGGGCCCACCCTGGTTCCCAGCCAAGCTCACTTCTGCTCATTTTTTGGGCCCTGACTTGGCTATCATTCCTTCCAAGAATGGCCACAGACCCCTCTGACTGGGTCGGTGACCTTCCTTAGTACTACCAAAGCACCTGACCTGCTCTGTCCTGGCACTGAGCATACCTTATCGTGCAAGTGTGTTTCCTCATTCACCCTTCCTCACCCACCCCTGGCAAGGAGCAGCCTGAGGGGAAAGATGCTTGCTGTTATGTCTCCAGCGTGAACGGGAACTCAGCAAAGTTTAGTTGAAATGTGTCAACCTATAAAAAGAATATGAGAAAAGAATCTCCAAATGTGTTAAATGTAGTGATAAATAGAAAAGAGGATTATAATCTGGAATATACTATGGCAAGCCATAGGCGTGACCAGTGACGACCAGTAAGAGGAAGCTTTTATTGGCCAAAAGGGAGGAATTCGTGTAAGCTGCTGGGAAACACACTTCACTGGTTCTGGAGGCCCAAGGTCAGCAGTGGCGTCGGTCCATTGGTGGAGGTGCTGTTACTGGGCAGGTGCTTTCTCAAGGGCATTTTATCTGAATGACTGCCGTCCCAAAGAACGTCCAGTGATAACCCTTATAGTAGAAATACATGCATGCAAGTGAAACGCACAAGCCGTGCAGAGCAGGAGATGCATGAAAGATGTGAAGGGCTTTCTTGTGGGTTTTGAGAAAATCCTTGGAAACTATTCTCATCTCAGACAGACAAGCAAGCATGAGCACCCTGCTTCATGCCTAGTTCGCCCTGTTTTGTCTGGGTCTGTCTGACAACAGTGATTTCATCCTGGTGTCTGTGGCTTTCACTAATGCATAGAAAATAATTGGTAGATTGCTCCTCTGGTTGAACACACCACTTCCAGAGGCCCCGAGAGGAGGAAGGATTGAATAAAATGTCTGGCAAATGAGGGCGTAAATGCCCACCTGCAAAAAGTCAATCAGTAGATGGTCTATCCATTTTTCTCACTGTTCTCAGTGGTTCTGTACTGGCCGAAGGCATAGAAACTGCTGCTACCATGTAATCTGGCCTCCTTTTCTCTTCTTCCTCTTGGTTCTGGGCTTCAGTGCTGGCTGGGGGGATGCTCCAGCTTCCCTCCCATCCATACTTCAGACTTCACTCTGCAAGGTTGGCACTAGGCCCCAGGCTGACCCTTATTGTTTCCATTAGGGCCTTGCTGTGGTCTCTGCTCCTCCATGACCACACTTGTGCTGTGCTCTGGGGAGAGGCTGGAGGCCCTGCCACCTGCCAGCTCCATTCCTGGTAGCCCTCAGGCCATTGCTGCCTTACCTGCCCTGGGTGGGCAGACGTGATGTGCCCCCACGGCAGTTCTGTAGGTTTCCTGCCTGCAGGAGAGCATGTGCTTTGGCAGATTCGCAGAGCCTTCCAAGAAGAGAGCTCAGTGGGACATATTGGCTTCTCTCCCTGTAGAGTGACTGGGGGAGGCCCAGAGGCTCCAGGTGCTTGCCAATGCCTGGCCCCTTCTCCACAGCCTGTGCCAGTGGGAGTGGGAGTGGGGACATGAGCAAGGAAGAGATAGTGAGATAGAAGAGAGACAGTGAGACCAAACAGAGAGACAGTGAGACCAAAGCTTCCTTCAGCTGAGCAAGTCAAGTGCCTACAACTGGAATAATCTCCAAGGTCGTCACATACAATCCATCATTTGACTCTGGAATCACCACCACACCCTGTGACACGGTCATCCGGACAGTCCCAGTGCATCCTGCCTAATGCAATAATTGCGTCATTACTATTCCCCAGTGAGCATCCTGGCACACTGCTGTTTTTCACACGGGTGTGGGTATTTCTGAAGGATAGATGTCTGTGGAATGGCTGGGCAGGGGTACGCACACTTCACATGATGCTGCCAATTACCCGCAGGTTCACACACACACACACACACACACATAGCAGTGCACGGCAGTTATGGGCTCAGATGAAGAAAGGCCTTTCTCATAAGCTGTCCCTCTGCAGATTGGACCACGTGTGTTGAATGAGTGTTCAAGAATCTGGATGATTAGGATGCTGTAGTGGGGATTTCCACCCTGAACTCAGCTTGTGGGAAGCTCTGGAGAAGCCCCAGGGCCTCCTCCTAGGTGGCTGGTCCCCAAGCGGGGCTCACTTGTGGAGGCAGTGGATTCTCCAGGCCAGCCTGAGAGAGCATCTTCTCCCAGGTCTCTGTGAGGCTTTCCACTGGACCCTGCTTGGCCTCCCCTTAAACTCAAGCTTGTCAACTGCAGTCTCAGCTGGAGGGCTGGGGTGCTGCCGTGACCCTGTCCCGTTTGTCTCAGGAAAACAGTGAGTCTTTTTCCCACTAGGCAGGAGATCTTCCTGGGTGTCCTGAATGTAGAAAGAGCAGCCAGTGGCAAGCATGGGTGTTGGATACTCTATACTGACTCTGAGGGAAGGACCTGCTGGCTCGGAGGCCTTTGCCGGCTGTGGCCACTCCCTCTGGTGCCGGCCCGGCCTCACCTGGCCTGCTCCTCACAGCCAGGACAGCTGATGGCAGTGGTGCCAGATAGTGATGAGGGGTGTGATGTTACCAGCATCCTTGGGAAGTGGGGTTGGGCACAGCTGTTGCCTCTCATTTTGTGCTGATCTGGGCAAAGTTGTTAGCACACATTAGTGAACCATGAACATTTCATGCTGTCTTCCCATTTACAGCTGTCCCTCCAGGTCCCCAGGCAAGGCACTGGATCTGCCCATGCCCACAGTGAGGCTGCCGGGAGCAGAGCAACACAGCAGCAGAGTCCTGCTCATGCTTCTGTCTGATCAGGACAGTTCAGCCCCCGGTTTTTGATTCCCCAAAAAGGAGGCCACAGCACAGAGGAGGAGCAGCTGCCACGAAGTGTCCAGGGCCTCCACCTTGACCTATGCCACCCCATGCAGCCGCAGCTGCACTCCCTTCCCTTTGTGACCAGCTCCTCCTGAGCTGCCCCCTCCATGCTGAATGCATGGGCTCAAGATGGGACGTCCCACCATGGACTGGATTAAATCACAGAAGGAGGAAACTTGGCAAGAGTGCCTCCCACGCCACCCTGCATTTATTGCTGAGCTGAGAAGGGGGAGAGCTCAACAGGGGGTGTTATGAGCTACACTGTGTCCCCCAAATTTGTATGTTGAAGCCCTAACCCCCCAGAACCTCAGAATGTGACTGTATTGGGAGACAGGGCCGGTAAAGAGGTGATTAAGTTAAAATGAGGCTGAGGGTGGGCCCTAATCTAATATGATTGGAGTCCTGATAGGAAGGGAAGGAGACACCAGGGGTGCACAGGCACAGAGGAGAGGCCACGCCAAGACGCAGCAAGCAGATGGCCACCTCCATGCGGATGAGGGAGGCCTCAGGAGAAACCAAACCTTCATGCACCTTGAGTTTGGACTTCCAGCCTCCAGAGCTTGAAAAAATAAATTTCTGTTGTTTAAGCTGTGCTGTCTGTGGCACTTTGTTATGGCAGCCAGAGCCAGAGCTAATATGGCAGCGGTGGGAGCAGGAGCATAAAATGAGTGCAGCCGAGAAAGTCAAAGGGGGCTTCGTCTCACAGAGCAGGCAGTGCTTCCTATAGATCCACATGGGCTCGGCCATGCGACTGGAGCTAGTGACCCTGACACTGGCATCCCCTCCCTCCCTGGACATCATGTCTGTTTTTTCTTATATTCCTCACCCTTCGGTGTGGGGCAGGGAGCTTTCATTATCCCCAGTCAGCAGCTGAGAAAATGAAGTTCAGAGATTGCCTGATTGACCTATCATTTTATAAATGTTTTGGGGGCAGGTCTCCTGACCTCTTATTGAATCCCCCAGAGTAATGCTCCCAGGTTGCTCTATTGAGCAAGGTGATTCTGAAACTCCAGTTTGGAGCCCATTTGCAGCTGCTGTGGTTATTACAGCTTTGCCACATTGGTCTGGCCTGATAGAGCAAAGCCAAGCACAGGCTTCCGTCCCAGGTGGATGCACACGTGAACAAAGCCAAGCACACACTTCCATCCCAGGTGATACACACATGACGGCGTCCCTGCTGCCAGCATGGTGGTTGCAGCTGGCAGGAGCCTTTGGTAAGGCCATTGAGGGTGGTGGTGAGCTTCAGGCTGGAGCCGTGGTCTGGGGGTGGAAGCTGTTTCCCTGCCAACCAGAGAGGGCCGGGGAGAGCTCAGGCCTCCAGGAGAGCAGACGTGGCTGAAAGGAGTTGATTACCCGCATGGCTTAGACTTGTGGCTGGTGGGGAGAGCCACTCACTGCTCTCCCCTGCAGGGTCTTCAGCCAGTGTGTGGCTCTGCACTATTTGGTGCAAAGGTTTGCTTGTGTTTGTATGCCTGTGTGTGTGCACGTGCGTTTGTTTCAGAAGAAGTTGTTTCAACTTCTATTTAGGTTACTCTGGAAGAAAACCAGCCTCACAGAGGCAGCAACACTAATTCTGCTAGCTCTCGCCTCTTTAGGGCTCCCTCTTGCTTGAATACCCCACTCCCCATCATCTCACAACACCAGACATGTATTGTGATCCCTCCCCTGGGCCTTGCCTGGGCTTGGCCATGTCTTGTGTGTCACCATAGAAGATACCTTCTGTGTCTTCCTTTTCTGGAGCCAGAACTTTCTACAGATTCCTTTCCATGGTTGGCCTAAACACTGCCTTGGTCGTTTCATAAATCTTAGCAAAATGTCCTCTCTTACCTTGGCAACTCTCCCCGCCCCAACCAAGTCATGGCCAGGACGTGGTTGGAGCTGTCTGGAGCTGTTGGCAGCTGTTTGGAGTGGCTCCGACTTTTTTGGAGCCCTGAGCTACAGGGCTAGGTGGCTGGTGTCTGGGGTGGATGTAGTGACGAAAGAGATTCCTTTTCTTCCTTGTGTGTGTGGTGAGAGGGTCCACAGCTCTCTGCCAAGGTCCTCTCTGGGTGAGAACGGGGTCTTGGGGAGTCCTTTGATTCATGGGTGAGAGCTGGATCAAGTGTCACAGGTAAGTGAGTAGCTGCAAAACCCAGATGCATGGTGGGTGGGTGAGGGGGCCATCTAGCCCCTAGCCACAGCTGTAGTGTTTGGGAGCAACTTTTTAATGACTCAAACTCATTCCTTGTGAAAAATGGCAATTGGAACACATCATATTTGAGAGGACAGCAAATGTGCAAAAATAAGATAAGGACCTGAATTGGAAGCAGAGAGAATTCTTTTTTCCCCCCCCTTTTCAGAATTACCAGTATAAACGATCCCATTTTACCTTACAAGCTAGCCTCGACACTGAGCAACTTAATTGTATATTTGTTTTTCCAAAGCGATGTTCATGACTGGTAGAACTGCAGAAGTTAATTGGGGAGGGAGAATCAAACAGCACCTGTGTCAAGCCAAATGCACATCAGCTACAAGTGCCTACCCACACCTGGAGCAGCTGCACTGCCAGCACTTCGCCCAGGGCTCGGTCATTCTGTGGCCAAGCAGAGCACTCTCCTCCCTGGCTCTCGGCTGGGCTGGGGCCTGCCAGCTATCGCACAGGATGCAGGGCGGGTCGGCCTCTGCTCAGGTGCCAGCCCTGATACGGTGTGTCCCCTTCTTATTCTTTTGCAAAAATAATCTTTGTTATACTTGGGCTATTAAGTTTCTACATAAATATTAGAATCAGCTGACAAATTTCAGGGAAAACTCTGCTGGGATTTGAATTAGAATGACATTGAAGTTTTAGTTGAGTTTTGGGAGAGCTGACATTTTAAGCTGTTGGATCTTGGCAGACATTAGGCTGATGGAGTTCTTCGTTTGTTCAGCTCTTCGCTCTACCTTTCAATCAAATTATCATTTCTATACACAGAGGTCCTGCCTGTGTTTATTTGGAATTATTTTTACATGATTTATTTTCTGTGCTATCATGACTGGCATCTTCTATTTTATTGCCTATTCTTATTGGTTATTGCTAATCAATAGAAATGTTTTTAATTTTTGCATCTTCATCTGCTAATCAACCATTTATACTAAGTAGTCCTACCGTTAGTTCTACCATATTTAACCGTTTATTCTAATTAGTTCTAATGGTTCTAATAAACTTCCTGAATTTTCTGAGTAAGCAATTATGATGTCTCTGACTTCTTTGTCTTGTTTTGTTTTAGCTGATTTAATGTGGTTGTCGTGACTTCTGTGTTAAAGAACAAGCTTTTAATGACTCATTATTAAGTGTTCCTTGGAGATGTTCTTTATCATTTAAGAAATGCCATCTATTTCTTACTCACTGAAATTGCCTATTTTTAAACCTTGAATAATAGGTGGTAAACTTGATTTAAGCCCTTTTAGTATTTGATACAACCTAAATATTTTTCTGTGTTAAAGCATGAGTAATGTATTCCATTTTCCTGTGGCTTGTTTTAATTACTGTTTATCATCTAAGACATGCATATCAATATTTCCAAAATAGGGATTTACCTTAAAATCAATAGTCTGTTATAGGTTTGGAAAAGATTTTTTTTTTTTCAAATGGAAAGTCTTTTCTGCTTAGTGTTGCATTAAATATCCGTGTGTTATCATCAGTAGCATTTCAGATAAACAAAATGCACTAATAGGTTTTCTAACGTTTAAATATTTAGCAGTTCTGGCATCAACTCAATGTATGTTATGTAAGATCTCCGTATTTATTTCATAAGAATGGGCTGTCATTTTTGCCTTCTTTATTTTGGTATTAAGGGGTTACGCTTGCTTTATAAAGTAGCTGCGGGACATTCTTTATAATTTCTTCTCTGGGAGGGCTTTTTTAAAAAGTTGGTTTTATTGAAATGTAATTGCCATTCAATAAGTTCCATGTATTTAATGCATAAGTTTGTTAACTTTTGACTCAGGTATGCACCTGGGAAGCCGTCACCACGACGGGATAATGAACATACACACCACCACAGAAAATTCTGCCTCCTTGGATTCCCATTCCCTCCTCCGAATTTTCCCAAATAGTCCCAGGCAACCACTGCTGTGCTTCAGGCAACCACTGCTGTGCTTTCTATTACTGAAGCCTAATTGGCATTTTTGTAAATTTATTTAAATGAATCATAGGTTATATACTCACTTTTGTATGACTTCTTTCAGTTGGTGTAATTATTTTGAGCTTCCTCTATATTTTTGCCTGTGTCAAAAGTCCTTTCCTTTAAAAAAATATGCTTTTTTTTTTTTTTTTTTTTGAGACAAAGTTTCTCTCTGTCATCCAGGCTGGAGTCCCGTGGCGCTGTCTTAGCGTCTCAGCTCATTGCAACCTCTGCTTCCTGAACTCAAGCGATTCTCTGCCTCAGCCTCCCGAGTAGCTGGGGCTACAGCTATGAACCACCACGCTCGGCTATTTTTTTTTTAATTTTTTGGTATTTTTAATGGAGATGCGGTTTCACCATATTGGCCAGGCTAGTCTCAAACTCCTGACCTCAGGTGATCTGCCCACCTCGGCCTCCCAAACTGCTGGGATTACAGGTGTGAGCCACCGCGCCCAGCCCTGCTTTCTATTTTGAAATACAGGCTCACGAGGAGTGCAAATAAATGCTCTGGAGTACCCATTTATCTTCCACCCTGATTCTTTCGATGGTGACATCTTGGACGATTATAGTACAATGCCAAAACCAGGAAATTAGCAATCCACAGAGCTTATTCAGATTTTACCAGTTTGACATTGTTGCCTGTGTGTGTGTGATTTTGTCACATGTGTAGATTTGCATCACCACCACTATATTCAAGAAACATGGTTGTGTCACTGAGCAGCTCACTCTGTTACCCCCTTATACAGCCACACCTGTTACCCCCTTATACAGCCCCCTCCCTAACACTGGACAGACACTACTTTGTTTTCCTTTCAATAATTCTGTTGTTTCAAGACTGTTTTATAAATGAAATCATATAGTATGTGAACTTTTGAGATTGGCTTTTCTCCCTTAGCATAATATTACTAAGGTTTATTCAGGTCACTGTGTGTATAAATAGTTCTTTCATTTTTGTTACTGCTAAGTAGTATATACTTTGGTATGGGTGTACCTCTCAGTTTTTTTAATTAGTCAGCTCTTGAAGAGCATTTGGGTTGTTTACGGGTTTTGGCTATTAAGAATAAAGCTACCATTAATATACCTGTACAGGTTTTTGTGTGAACATAACTTTTTATTTCTCTGGGATAACTGCCAAAGAGTGCAGTTGCATGGCAAGTACACGTTTAGTTTTAAGAAACTGACCATTTTCCAAGGTTTGGTCTACATTTGGCATTCTCATCATCATTGTATGAGTTTGTTTTCCTGCATCTTCACCAGCATTTGGTGCGATCATTTTCTTTTTTACACCATTGTGATAGATTTGAAGAGATAGCGCATTGTTTCTAATCTGCATTTCCCTAATGGCTAGTGAGTTGAACATCTTTTCATGTGCTTATTTGCAATTTGTATATCCTTTCTGGTTAACTGTTTCTGTATGTCTTTGCCATTTTCTCATTGGATTATTTGCATTTTTTACTGTTAATTTTTGAAAGTGTATTATGTCCTCTCTATATAAGCCCTTTGTAGGATATGTGTTTTTTTCCTTTTTAAAAAAATTTTATTTTTATTTTAAGTTGTGGGGTACACGTGGAGGAGGTGTAGGTTTGCTACCCAGGTAAACGTCTGCCATGGTGGTTTGCTGCACCTGTCAACCCATCACCTAGGTATGGAGCCCAGCATGCAATAGCTATTTTTCCTAATGCTCTACCTCTCCCAACCCAGCCCTCTCGAAAGGCCCCAGTGTATGTTGTTCCCCTCCCTGTTTCCATGTGTTCTCATTGTTCAGCTCCCACTTATAAGTGAGAACATGTAGTGTTTGGTTTTCTGTTCCTGCATTAGGTTGCTGTTAAACACCATGGAATACTATGTAGCCATAAAAAGGAATGAGACCATGTCCTTGCAGGGACATGGATGGAGCTGGAAGGATATGTGATTTGGAAACATTGTCTTCCACTCTGTAGCTTGTCTTTTCATTGTCTTTAAAGGGTCTTTTACAGACCAAATGTTTTTAATTTTGATGAGATTGAATTACATTTTTTTTGTGTCTCAACTTTAATAACTTCAGCTAGTTCTAAGTCCCAAAGATTTCCTCCTATGCTTTTCTAAAGGATTTGTAGTTTTAGGTGTTACATTTAAGCATATCTCCTTTTTTTTTTTTGCCTGTGGATGATCAATTGCTCCAGGACAATTTGTTGAAAAGCTCTTCTTCCTTTCCTTTATTGAGCTGCGTTTGCACCTTTTCAAAAACTAGTTGGGTATATTTGTACCAGTCTATTTCTGGGCTTTCTATCGTGTTTATTGGTCTATGTGTCTATTCATGTGCCAATACTACATTGTCTTGATTACTGTAGCTATATAGTGAGCATTAACATTGGGTAGAGTTATCCCTCTAACTTTATTCTTCCTTTTAAAAGTATGTTTAGCTATAATAAGTCCTTTGCTTTTTCATGTACATTTGTGAATAAGCATCCATATCTGTAAAAACTTTTCTGGGAATTGGATTGAGATTCTGTTAAACCTACTGATCTATTTGGGAAGAGTTGATGTCTGTACCATGTTGAATTTTCCAATCCATAAACATTCCATGTGTCTCCATTTATTTAGGTCTTACTTGATTTCCTTTTTAAGCATTTACAATTTTCAATATACTAATATTTTCAATTTAGTTAATTATTGCTTTTATATATATGGTGCGGGTTGTATGTTAGTTTTTTAGTTAAATAGATAACTATTTAGGTAATATGTTTTGATGAATAAAAATTTAATTTTGATGAAGCCCAACTTATCTACTCTTTCTTTGGTTGCTCATGCATTTGTCATATCTAAGAAATTGTTCCATAATCCAAAATCATGTAGATTTATACCTATTCTTTCTTCTAATAGTTTTATAATTTTAGCTCTTGCATCTAGGTCTTGATTCCCTTTTGAGTTATTTTTTGTATATCATTTGAGGTAAAGGTCCAAATTCATTCTTTAGCATGTATACATTCAGTTGTACCATCATCATTTGACAAAAAGGTTATTCTGTATCCCCTTACATGATTTAGGCATAAGTGCCAATCTTCAATTAACCATATATGTACAGGTTTATATTTGGACTCTCAATTCCATTGTATTTATCTACATTTCTAACATAATGCCAGCACCACACTTTCTTGATTACTCTAGATTTGCAGTAGGTTTTGATTTGGGAAGTGTGAGTCCTCCAACTTTTTTCTTCTTTTCCTCGACTTGTTCAGCTATTTCGGCTGTTTCCTTGTTATCCCTGTCTATTGGGCTATTCCTTTGCCTACATTTCCATATGATTTTAGTTTCCACTTACCCATTTCTGTAAAAATGGCACTTGGTATTTTGATAGGTGTTGTATTGAACCTGTAGATCAATTTGGGGACGGTTGCCATTTTAATAACATTAAGTTTTCTGATCCATTACATAAGGTATCTTTACATTTTTAAGGTCTTGTTTAAATTTTCAGCAATGTTTTGCAGATTTTAGTGCACGAGTCTTCCCTTTTTATGGTTAAATTTTGTTATTATTATTCAACTTTTATTTTAGAATTGGGGGTATACGTGCAGGTTTGTTACAAAGATATATTGTGTAATGCTGGGGTTTGGAGTATAACTGAGTTCGTCATCCAGGAAGTGAGCATAGCACTCAATAGGTAGTTTTCAACACTTGCCTCTCTCCCCTCTCTTATATCCCCCAGTGTCTACTGTTCCCATCTTCATGTCCACGTGTACCCAGCGTTCAGCTCCCACTTACAAGTGAGAATATGTGGTATTGGTTTTCTGTTCCTGCATTAGTTTGCTTAGGATAATGGCCTCCAGATGCATCCATGTTACTGCAAAGGACATGATTTTTTTATAGCTGTGTCATATCCCATGGCATGTATGTATCACATTTTCCTTATTCAATCTACTGTTGATGGGGCACCTGGGTTGGTTCCATGTCTTTGCTATTGTGAATGGTGCTGCAATGGACATATGGGTGCTCTGTGTCTTTGTGGTAAAATGATTTATTTTTCTTTGGCTATATACCCAGTAATGGGGTTGCTGGGTTGAATGGTAACTCAACTCTTAGTTCTTTGAGAAATCTCCAAACCGTTCTCCACAGTGGCTCAACAAATTTACATTCTTATCAACACCGTATGAGCTTTCCCTTTTCCCCACAGTCCGGACAGTGTCTGTTATTTTTTGACTTTTTAATAAAAATCATTTTGACTGGTGTGAGATGGTATCTCATTGTAGTTTTGATGTGCATTTCCCTGGTGATTAGTGATGTGTATTTTTGTTTCATATGTTCTTTGTCTGCTTCTATATCTTCTTTTGAGAAATGCCTGTTCACGTCCTTTGCCCACTTTTTAATGAAGTTATTTGTTTTTTGCTTGTTAATTTAAGTTCCTTATAGATTCTGGATATACAGGCCTTTGTCAGGTACAGAGTTTGTGAGTATTTTCTTCCATTTTGTAGGTCTTCTGTGCATTTGGTTGATTTTGTACCTAGGAATTGTTTTCTTAATTTTATTTTTAGATTTTTCATTGCTAATATATATAAATGGAGATTATTTTGTATGTTGATCTTGTGTCTACTACCTTGTTGAATTAGCTTATTAGTTCTAATATTTTTGCAGGTTATTCTTTTGGATTTTCAGTATAAATTCATGTCATCTGCAAATAGAGATAGCTTTACTTTTTTCCCTTTTCTTGCTGAATGTCTTTTATTTTACTTTATTGAGCAAAGGACTAGCTAGACCGCCAGTACAATGCAGAATAGAAGTGGCCAGCATGAACATCATTTACTTCTTGAATTTAGGGGAAATTTTTCAGTCTATCACCATTAAGTTCTATATTAGCTGTGTTTTCTTTATAGATGCCCCTTTTCAGATAGAGGAAATTCCCTCCCTTTTCTGTTCTTAGTATTTGGGTGCGTGCGTGTGTGTGTGTGTGTGTGTGTGTGTGTGTGTGTGTTTTAATAAAAGGATGCTGGATTTTGTGAAATTATTTTTCTGTGTCTATTGAGATGATTATGTGTTTTTCCTCCTCTTATTCTACTAATGTGGTATATAACATTGATTTTTTTATGTTAAACCCATCTTGTCTTCCTAAGGTACATCCCAGTCAATCATGGTGTGTAATTGTTCTTACGTGCTGCTGGATTCCATTTGATACTATTTTGTTGAAAATTTTAGTGTTCATATTCATAAGCATTATTGGGCTAATAGTCAACCTCTGTGATTTCAGATGAGAAATCAGCTCTTATTCAAATTGTTGTGCCCTCATAAGTAATCTATTATTTATGTCTGACTACTGTCAGGATTTTCCTCTTTAGTTTTCAGAATTTTAATTTTGTTGTATCTTGACTTAAATTTCAATGCATATATTCAGTTTGGAATTTGCTCTAGGTAGGAACACAGTGAAGGTTTCCATATGGGAAGGAGTTTGCATGGTTTAAAACTCCCACTGGTACCAAAGGGGGAATAGCCTAGGGTTCTCATTAGCTTGCCTAGATGTGGTGCAGAAATGAAAAAGGAGTGAGGCTTAGAAGATGTTAGCAGTGAGACATCACAAAATGCAGTCAGACTCTTTATTTTAGTTAAGGTGTGTTTTATAAACCTGAATGTGGTTCTCTCTTAATACATGTTTCATGTGAGCTTGAGAAGTGTGTTTATTCTGTTGCTGTTAAATAGAATATTCTACAAATGCCAATTAGATCAATCTGATTAATAGTGCTGTTCAAATAAACTATATCCTTATTAATTTTCTGCCTGTTTGATCTAACAATTATTGAAAAGGGGGTGTTGGGAGATCCCCACTATATTAATGAACTTGGGAGATCCCAACTATATTAATGAACTTGCCTATTTTTGCTTACAGTTCTATCAGTGTTTTCCTCATTTATTTTGACTCTCTTCTGTGAGGTGTTATACAGCATGAATGTTGTTAGGTCTTCATGGGAAATGGACTCTTTCATCATGTAATACCCCATTTTACAACTGACAGTTTTTCTGTTCAGAAGGCTGATTTGTCTATACATATATCTATTTTAATTTTCTTTTATTAATGTTAGTATGGCATATCTTTCTCCACTTCTTTACACTAAACCATCTGTGTCTTTATACTTAAAGTGTATTTCTTGTAGATAACATATATTTGGTAAAATTCTCTTTGACAGTCTCTGTCTTTCAATTTATGTATTTACAACATTCTTTTTTTTTTTTTGAGACAGAGTCTCCCTCTGTCACCCAGGCTGGAGTCCAGTGGCACGATCTCGGCTCACTGCAAGCTCCGCTTCCGGGTTCACGCCATTCTCCTGCCTCAGCCTCCCGAGTAGCTGGGACTGCAGGTGCCCGCCACCATGCCCGGCTAATGTTTTTGCATTTTTAGTAGAGATGGGGTTTCACCGCGGTAGCCAGGATGGTCTCAATCTCCTGACTTCGTGATCCGCCTGCCTAGGCCTCCCAAAGTGCTGGGATTACAGGCGTGAGCCACCATGCCCAGCCCACCATTCATATTTAAAGTAGTTATTGATGAGAACAGGCTTTGAAATTGAGGCAATAATTAATAGCCTACCAACCAGAAAAAGTCCAGGACCAGACAGATTCACAGTCGAATTCTACCAGAGGTACAAGGAGGAGCTGGTACCATTCCTTCTGAAACTATTCCAATCAGTAGAAAAAGAGGGAATCCTCCCTAACTCATTTTATGGGGCCAGCATCATCCCGATACCAAAGCCTGGCAGAGACACAACAAAAAAAGAGAATTTTAGACCAAGATCCCTGATGAACATTGATGCAAAAATCCTCAGTAAAATACTGGCAAACCAAATCCAGCAGCACATCAAAAAGCTTATCCACCATGATCAAGTGGGCTTCATCCCTGGGATGCAAGGCTGGTTCAATATATGCAAATCAATAAATGTAATCCAGCATATAAACAGAACCAAAGACACATGATTATCTCAATATATGCAGAGAAGGCCTTTGACAAAATTCAACAGCCTTTCATGCTAAAAACTCTCAATAAATTAGGTATTGATGGGATGTATCTCAAAATAATAAGAGCTATTTATGACAAATGCACAGCCAATATCATACTGAATGGGCAAAAACTGGAAGCATTCCCTTTGAAAACTGGTACAAGACAGGGATACCCTCCCTCACCACTCCTATTCAACATAGTGTTGGAAGTTCTGGCCAGGGAAATCAGGCAAGAGAAAGAAATAAAGGGGATTCAATTAGGAAAAGAGGAAGTCAAATTGTCCCTCTTTGCAGATGACATGATTGTATATTTAGGAAACCCCATCGTCTCAGCCCAAAAATCTCCTTAATCTGATAAGCAACTTCAGCAAAGTCTCAGAATACAAAATCAATGTGCAAAAATCACAAGCATTCTTACATACTAGTAACAGACCACCAGAGAGCCAAATCATGAGTGAACTCCCATTCACAATTGCTTCAAAGAGAATGAAATACCTAGGAATCCAACTTACAAGGGATGTGAAGGACCTCTTCAAGGAGAACTACAAACCACTGCTCAACGAATAAAAGAGGACACAAACAAATGGAAGAACATTCCATGCTCATGGATAGGAAGAATCAATATCGTGAAAATGGCCATACTGCCCAAGGTAATTTATAGATTCAATGCCATCCCCATTAAGCTCCCAAGGACTTTCTTCACAGAATTGGAAAAAACTACTTTAAAGTTCACATGAAAGCAAAAAAGAGCCCACCTTGCCAAGACAATCCTAAGCCAAAAGAACAAAGCTGCAGGCATCATGCTACCTGACTTCAAAGTATACTACAAGGCTACAGTAACCAAAACAGCATGGAACTGGTACCAAAACAGTGATATAGACCAATGGAACAGAACAGAGCCCTCAGAAATAATACCACACGTCTACAACCATCTGATCTTTGACAAACCTGACAAAAACAAGAAATGGGGAAAGGATTCCCTATTTAATAAATGGTGCTGGGAAAACTGGCTAGCCATATGTAGAAAGCTGAAACTGGATCCCTTCCTTACACCTTACACAAAAATTAATTCAAGGTGGATTAAAGACTTAAATGTTAGACCTAAAACCATAAAAACCCTAGAAGAAAACCTAGGCAATACCATTCAGAACACAGGCATGGGCAAGGACTTCATGACTAAAACACCAAAAGCAATGGCAACAAAAGTCAAAATTGACAAATGGGATCTAATTAAACTAAAGAGCTTCTGCACAGCAAAAGAAACTACCATCAGAGTGAACAGGCAACCTACAGAATGGGAGAAAATTTTTGCAATCTACTCATCTGACAAAGGGCTAATATCCAGAATTTACAAAGAACTCAAACAAATTTACAAGAAGAAAACAACCCCATCAAAAAGTGGGCAAAGGATATGAACAGACACTTCTCAAAAGAAGACATTTATGCAGCCAACAGACACATGAAAAAATGCTCATCATCACTGGCCATCAGAGAAATGCAAATCAAAACCGCAATGAGATACCATCTCACACCAGTTAGAATGGCAGTCATTAAAAAGTCAGGAAACAACAGGTGCTGGAGCAGATGTGGAGAAATAGGAACACTTTTACACTGTTGTTGGGACTGTAAACTAGTTCAACCATTGTGGAAGACAGTGTGGCGATTTCTCAAGGATCTAGAACTAGAAATACCATTTGACCCAGCCATCCCATTACTGGGTATATACTCAAAGGACTATAAATCATGCTGCTATAAAGACACATGTACATGTATGTTTATTGCGGCACTATTCACAATAGCAAAGACTTGGAACCAACCCAAATGTCCGTCAATGATAGACTGGATTAAGAAAATATGGCACATATACACCATGGAATACTATGCAGCCATAAAAAGGATGAGTTCATGTCTTTTGTAGGGACATGGATGAAACTGGAGACCATCATTCTCAGCAAACTATCGCAAGGACAAAAAACCAAACACCACATGTTCTCACTCATAGGTGGAAACTGAACAATGAGAACACTTGGACACAGAGCGGGAACATCACACACCGGGGCCTGTTGTGGGGTAAGGGGATGGGGGAGGGATAACATTAGGAGAAATACCTAATGTAAATGACGAGTTAATGGGTGCAGCACACCAACATAGCACATGTATACATACGTAACAAACCTGCACGTTGTGCACATGTACCCTAGAACTTAAAGTATAATAAAAAAATAAAGTAGCTATTGATGTAGTTGCATTAATATCTACAATGTTTGCAACTATTTTCTGTTTTTTATACTTGTCCTTTGTATTTTTTCTTCCCCTCTTTTTTCTTATCTCTCTGGTTTTGAATGTTTTATGATTCCATTTTTCTCTTAGCGTATTAATTAAAATCCTTTTAAAAACTGTTTTAGGTGGGGCGCGGTGGCTCACGCCTGTAATCCCACCACTTTGGGAGGCCGAGGCGGGCGGATCACAAGGTCAGGAGATGGAGCCCATCCTGGCTAACACGGTGAAACCCCGTCTCTACTAAGAATACAAAAAGTTAGTCTGGCGTGGCCACGGGCACCTGTAGTCCCAGCTATTTGGGAGGCTGAGGCAGGAGAATGGTGTGAACCCAGGAGGCGGAGCTTGCAGCTAGCCAAGATCGGGCCACTGCACTCCAGCCTTCCAGCCTGGGCAACTGAGTGAGACTCCATCTCAAAAAAACAAAAAACAAAAACAAAAAAAAACGAACAAACTGTTTTAGTGGTTTTCTTAGAATTCACAATATATATTTAGAGCTAAGTCCACTTTCTGTAACACTATACCATTTTATGGGTAGTGCAGGTAACTTAGCACACAGTACTCCTAATTTCTCCCTTCTGTCCCTACGTTGCTGTTATTCATTTCAGTTATCTATATGCAATATTTTAGGTTGAATTGTGATTCCCCCTGAAACAAAGGGATATGTTGAAATTCCAACCCTCTTACTTCGCAATGTGAACTTAATTGGAAATAGGCTTGTCTTTTCATTCTCCTGACAATATATTTTGCAGAGAAGAAACTTTTATTTTAACAAAATTCAAATGATCAGATTTGTTTTCATGGATCATACCTTTGGTGTTGTATTTACAAGGTCATCACTATACCCATAGACATGCAGGTCTTCTGCTATGTTATCTTCCAGGAGTTTTATAGTTTTGCATTTTACATGTAGATCTATAATACATTTTAAGTTTTGTGAGAGGTTTAAGATCTATGTCTAAATTCATCTTATACATTTTTTTGTATGTTGATGTCTGGTTGTTTCAGTGCATAGTAATCATGGTTATTTTAAATTTCTTGATTGATTAATTCCAAAATTTGTGTCATATATAAGTCTGGTTCTGATTCTTGCATTATTTCTTTTTGTTGTGCATTGCCTAAAGTTGATCATTCTTTGTAGTTTTTTATTGAAGACTAAACCATGACATTCTATGTAATCTGGCTACGAGTTGGACTGTTTCTAAGAGTTGCCATTGTTACAGGTGCGAAGATCTTTAAATTACTCCGTTGTCTTTGTTTCTGTCTTCCTTGTTGTCTTTGGTTTCCCTTAAGCACACTTTTCTTAATTCGAATTTGTGCCATTCTTTCAGCTGTAATCACCTGTTATCCCACAGCTCCATTAATGTAGGGGTAAAAAGTGGGAATGGAGAAGTGTTCCAGAATCCTGTGGTTAAATTTTATCACCTTTTAATCGGTTTGTGTCATCAGGATGAGACCTTTACAAATGTTTCTTAGCTTTCCCCCCTTCCCACTTTAGGTTAGACAAGAAAGTCAGAGGGAGCTCAAGTAAGGCAAACACCTTTCTCTCTAGATGGGATAAGTGTCTGGTAAAGTTTTCTCATGAAGAAGATAACTTTCCAATGAAGAATGTACTGATCATTTATCAAAACGGCTATTTTCTCCTTCCCCCTGCCAGAGACTAAGGTAATTTTTTTCCCAGCTCTTCACAGTGAGAACCTGATGGGGTTTCTGGAGGTAAAACCTATGAATGTGTGGGCCCTTCCCCGAGACTATGGCCTCAGGAGTTTCTCACTCTCCTGCTAGTTCTCAGCCTTCAGCAATTTGTCAAAATTACCATGTAAGTGTTTCTATTAGCTTAGGACTTTAGGCTTTAGCTCCTAGTAAGCCGATCTCAGCTCTGAATCTCAGCATTCAGCTGTCTATCCAAATTTTGAGGTGGTTTCCTCTGCAACCTCAATTCTCTGATGGGTCCAAAGGTCATTGATTTTCAGTTTGTTCAACTGTTTTCCTGTTGTAAGGAAGAAAGTGATAATTTCCAAGCTCTTTTGATGTTGAATTTGAAGCCGAAAATATCCAGTAAATTTTCCACCTCCTGGGATACAGATTCCATTTCAGCAAGTTTGATTTTGGCCTTTATTATATCTCTGTGCCTCAATTCATCTTTTTGAACATATGCAGTACAGTTATAATAACTGTTTTTACATCATTGTCAGAGCTGACATCTGTGTCAGTTCTGGATTAGTTTCATTTGAATGATTTTTGTTCTCACTTGGAGGTTTTGATTAGATGCCAAATATTGAGAATTGTGTTGTTAGATCCTGGATATTTTTTTGTGTTTCTATTATCATCCTTGAGCTTTGTTCAGGGATGCAGTTACCTAGTTTGAAACAGTTGGATGCTTTCAAGTTTTTCTTTTACTGTGTTTTAGCTGAGTGCAGAGCAATGCTCAGCGTGGAGCTGATCCTTACCCACTACTGAGACAGGATCTTTCCGAGAACTCTACCCAATGATCCGTGTGTCCTAGATATTTCCAGTGTGGCTGTTGGAACAGACTCTATTGAGTTCTGTGTGTGTGGCAGGTATTCATCATTCTTATCTTTTGGGGTTGTTCTTCTTCAACCTCAGTTTTCTCACACATACGTGCTATCACTAGTCTACTAAATACGTGTTGGGAACCCTCTAGGGTTCTCTCTATGCAGCTCTCTTCTCTCTACTACTCTGCTTTTGGAAATCTATCTGCCTTGGTTTCCCCATAGTCTCAGTTCCATCTTCTTAATGCAGGGAGTCTAAAGGACTCCACTGCGATTTTTCCCTCCTGTGCCATGACTTTGAAACTGTCTCCATGTAGTAAGTTGTAGCAATTTTAGGGCTCACTTCATTCATTTCCTGTCTCTCAAGGATCTTTGTCCTTTGTTGCAGTGTCTTAAAAACCATGGCTTTACATATTTGATCTACTTTTCTGGTTGTTTTCTCTAGATAAATATATTCAGTCTCTTTTATACCATTTTGGTTGGGAATATAGAATTTCCTTCCAAAACTGCCCGAGCTTGGGGCTTGTTAATTTTTGATGGGTGTATGTTCCCTCTTAAAATTCATATGTTGAAATCTAATCCCCATGGTGGTGATATGAAGCTATGGGGTCTTTGCAGCCTTCATGAATGGGATTAATGACCTTTTAAATGAGGCCTGAGGGAGCTTGTCTGCCTTTTCTGCCATGTGAGGATGCATAGAAAGTGCCATCTATGAGGAACAGGCCTTCACCTTCCACCAAATCTGTTGGCACCTTGATCTTGGACTTCCCAGCCTCCAGAATGGTGAGCAATACATTTCTGCTTTTTATAAATTACCCAACCTAAGGTATTTTTTATAGCATCCCTAAGATATCTGTTTTATAATTTTAAAATATCTACATATTTATATACAGTTAGCCCTCCTTATTTGTGGGTTCCACCTCTATAGATTTAAACAACCATGGATTGAAAATATTTGAAAAAAAAGTAACAATACAAAAATGAAAAAATAACACAAATTTAAAAATACACTTTAACAACTATTTACATAACACTGACATTGTATTAGCTATTATAAGCAATCTAGACATGATTTAAATTATGTAGGAGGATGTGCATAGGTTATGCAAATACTTTGCCATCTTATATCAGAGACTTGAGTATCCTCAGATTTCACTATCTGTGGTATGTCATAGAACCAATTCTCCGTGGATACGAAGGGACAACTTAGTCTCTAGTTTTCTTAGCATTATTATTTTTTTTTATTTTTAGAGTCTGTTAATGTTATTAGTCTTTTTTAAAGTATAAACTTTTGTTTTTCATGAACTTCTCTATTTTTGGTTTTCTGCTTTATACATTTTCACCCATCAGAGTTATTTATCTGTTTAGGATCCTCAAATTATCCTTGTCATTCAGTCAGTTCTACCTTTATGTATACTTTAAACCATGTTATGAGGCATTTACAGGCTCTGGATTGCTATCGCTTTCTTGAAAATTGGTCATTTTATTGTGTCCAAGAATTCTTTTTTCTCAATAACCATTGCCTTTTGCTTTAAATTTTCTTTTGTTAAATCAGTTTTCTTTAATTAATATTTTCCTGGTATATCTTTTTCTATTCCTTTAGTTTTTCTTAATATTGAATATCTGAAAACTAGACTTGAGCCTTGTTTAAAAACTGAAATAGCCATAAGTGAGTGGAATGATGAACTTCTGGGATGTTCTCTCCGGAATCACTGTCCTGATCATATCTCCTGTCATCCCTGCTGCCAGTCTGCCCCTGACGTTACGTTGGGTATGACAAATCTTAGATTCTTGATTTGAGCACTGGAAAATATTCATGATCAGGCCAAAACATGTATTTACCAATCTAATTTTTTTGCTTAATAATTATTTCAGAAAATGTTGTTGTTATATTATTAGAATCCTTGACATTATGCTAGATATTTGAGTATAATTAGTCTAGGTTGGCAGTGTCCCAGCAGCCATGGAGTGGACTATGTACGTTTTCTGCAACCCCAGGGGGACACGGTACCACTTCTCTTCTCTTTATATTTTTTGAATTAGTCTCTCTGCTATTTCACCCTTAACCCCTGTAAACCCCAATTTTCCAACCACCTATTTAAAGAACATAGGATGCTGAACTGGAATTGCCCATGATTAGCCTCCAATTTTTCATCCTAAGGACAGCGGCTGAGACTCCGGCAGGGGAAAGAGTGGCTCCTGCTGGTCAGTGCTAGAGGCCAGTGTCCACCTGTCCATCATGTGCTTTCGCTCCCACAGCCCCGCGGTGCTTCCAACTTCCTCCTGTCGGTATTCACCCAACCTGCTCTTCACTCTGTAGCTCCAGCTCTGCGTCTTCCACAGAGTCTTTTCCATCGCCATGACCTAGAGCACTCGCACCATCCTTCAGTCTCATCTGGAGACCACACATGGCCTGCACACACTATAAACCTTCTTCATTGTTGTCCTGTGCCATGAGCAAATTTCTCTTTTGTAAATTTGTGTGGGTTTGTGGACTACTTTTCAAGTATGCTGTGAGCTGCTGGAGGAGAAAACAGCCTTCTCTGTCTCTCTGTGTTCACCAGGGCCCTTCAGATATTAGGTCACTAGACACCTTTTCATAGGTTCCTGCCTTGAGTGCTGCATCCCACAGTGAGCTCCTCCTGGGCATGAGTGGGAGGGAGCACAGGCAGGTCCTTGAGCCTATTTGTATTTCCCAAGCTTCCAGCTCAGCAGCTGCCCCTGGGAGTGGAGGCTACAGTAACTCTCTGTCGACTTGAGGAGCTAGTGTGATCCATTTCCTCTTCTTCTCCACCTCTGCGTAGAAACTGCTCTTTTCCCAAGGTGCTTGCCCTTCATTATGGCTGTAGCATTTCACAGAAATGCTGTTCTTTTTGCACCAAGACTGCACAAAGCTGGGGGAGACCACTTCAGGGATGAATACACCCAGTGACCCTTCAAAATTGCTCTCCCAAACATTTAAAAATTCTCCACATTTAAAATCAAGAATTGTAATTTTTAACGCTCCTCTTTCAAACCCCTCATCAAATATAACCTTTTCCTAGTTTTAGTGAGGAAATCTCCCCTGGTTCATTTGAGAGTCTGACAAGCTCTGCATACAAAATTGACAGCTGAGGATTTTTTTTTTTAAATAGTAGTCAAGATTAGAGCTGTGTTCTGGCATTTTCCTCCCCACTCCTCTCTCAGCTTGAGTCATTTTGCCTTTTCCTCCAGCTCCCAGCTCTGGCACCGCACAGGCTCCTCCGAATGGAGCACCTGAATTATTAATGCGGCCCAGTCCCTCAGAGGGCCCACGAAGCTGTGCACAGTTCAATCTGAAAGGATGCACGGAATCATTAGATGCTGGCAGCCCACTCTCGGCCCTGTGATCGGCCCTGTGAACACCTGGCTAGAGACATTAACTTACTAAATGATTTTACCACTGCAAGTTTTTAGATTACTGCACATTTAGCTCAATTAAATATATTTTAACACACATTTATTAACCACCTACATTTTCCCAAGAGACTGAGGTGGGAGTTATGTTCTAAGTAGATCTCCTAAATTAGCAGAGGAGGCAAACAGACAAACAACAAGGCAGGTGGAGGCAGGTGTCTGTAAAGAGGCACAAGGGGTATCAATACAGAGCCTAGGTCATCATCTCAGAATACAGGGTGGGAAACCTCCCGTCCCTGAATGAGGAGGACCTAGAGAAAGGTGGGAAGGGATAGACATTCCAGATGAAGGGATGGCCATAAACAACACAGCCCAAATGAGATTGAGTGAGGAACGTTAACCATAAAGTCCAAGTTGCTGGGGTCAAGGGGAGGTTTAATAGTGCGACACAGGAAGTGTCACATCATCCTGTTCCTCTCATGGAGGTTTCTCAGTCAGACCCACACTGGAGATTCCTTTAAAGATAAAAGTGAACTGAGTGAATACTTACTTGCTGGCGTGGGAGAGAAAACTGCATGCAGATGTTGGAAAACTCAGGACAGAAAACTCCAAGATAAGTCAGGGGTGAACTGGCATCCAATGGGGGCTTCACTTTCATGGGGCTAAGTGAGAAACAGAGGATACAAGTCAGTCTTATTTCTGCAGAGGCCAGCAAGAGGCCAAATCTCCTTGGCAAAGCAGGTTATATACTTGGAAATTACTCTAGACTGATACGAATTTAGGATGAAAGACCGAGAAGATATTTGTTGAAATCTGACTAGAAGTATATAGAGAATAAATGAAAATTCAGTGTATGGCTCTGGGGACCAGCAGAACCTGGTGATATGAGGGAGAAGAACCAGAGCCGATCCAGACAGACTCTTCTCATAGATCCATCTGCCTCACGGCATGTACCAGTCTTTTCCTGAAGAATGAGGGGAAGTGTTTGTTAAAATACACTGTCTGTCTTTGTCTTTCAAAGTTCCCATTTCAGAAAATCCTACCAAAATTGGATTGACTTTGCTGGAGTTGTTGCAAGACTCACAGGTTTGTATGCCTGCTGCATGGTAATGGACCAATACACTGAGACCACAGGGATGCAGCAGAGAAACAGTGTAATGACCACAGACCACCAAGCAAGGACGTGGGAGGAGACCCTCAAATCCCTCTCCCCAAGGAACTTTTGCCTGAGGTTTTTAAGGGGATCATGGAGGCCAAGGGCCTGGAAGACTGGAGTCGTTGATTGGTTAGGAGAAAGAGGATGAGATTATCAGAATGTGGAAACTGCAGTTTTTGGTGAGTCAGCTCCTCCTGGGGTCCTCAGACACCTGGCATCAGTGGGGTCCTACAGACTAGCTGGCATCAGTGGCATCCTTCAGACCAGCTGGCATTGGTAGTTTCACTCTTATACAGGACCTACAAGAATTTCTCAAAGGGAAAACTTAACCTTTCATAATATTCAAGTTGTTGTCTACAGAGCCGGTAAGGAGAACTGGAATCTTGTAACAGAGTCTTCATGATTCTAGGACAACAGGAACCAAGCAACTCTGAGGAAGCAGGTCAGAGCAGCCCAATCTGAGGAATGCCGAGTGTGCGGCAAGCCAGCTTTCATTCATTTCCCCCTCTCTCTTCTTCCTTGATTAATTTTATAAAATTTACAGGGATGGTTTCAGAATAACTGAACAGTTCAAGGCCAGGGCAGTTTGGTCATGTCTGAATTGAGCTCCGTGGTGTGTCAGGATGTGGCTTCTTCATCTCTTGACCCTATTCTTCTCTGCCAGACTTGCCCTCTAGGGGTCACCCAGGGCTCCAAGCCAACATGTTCCCTTGTGCACATCCAGCAAAAAGAGAGCCTCTCTGGCGCCAATGGCACCAGTATGAGGCCTACGTGTCATTCTCATTGGCTGTTATTGGGACTTGTGCACATTCCAGGACAAGCCACTGTGGAAAATGAAATATACCAATGGGATAAAGGGAGTTACCTAAGAGAAATCAGGGTGCTGGGAGGGAAGATGAGTGCTAGGTGTTCAAGCAATTACCTACTGAGTGAGAGTTTAAGACCCAATTCGAATCTCACCACCTCCAGGAAGCCCTCTCTGATTTACTGAGTGTCTGCTTACTCTGTTTACCTCCTTCATTTTTTACAGTCCTATTTCTACCTTCAAACTGTGCATTCCTTCAGTGTCTGTAACATCCTGCTACATAGCACCAAACCCATGGGAGAGGTGCTGACATACATGTACACAGACATGGGGTGCACATATACATACCACATAAGTGCCAGAGACATGCATTTATTGGTATCATTGCTTGGGTTCTTTTGAGGTAAAGTTGTAGACACTCCCACACTTCTTACCAATATTCATCGTATAGCTGTAATTTATTGCAGATAATCTCATTTAATAAAACCGTTCTCGTCACATGGACGATGCTCAGTAAATAGTTTCTGGATGAGTGAATTCAAGCCCTAAGTAATGGTACATGATGGTGGATGAGGGACTTAAGATGAAACAAAATTTGTCTATGTCCAAGGGCAACGCATTTATTGTAATGACTCACATGTTTTCAGGCGCAACACCCTTGCCCAAAACACAGACTTCAGTAGAGCAGCCAAAGGCAAATGTGCTGTGGTTAAGTAGCATTGTGAAGTAGGTGTATATCCGTGTGTGAAGTAGGTGTATATCCATGTGGGAAGCAGGCGTATATCCGTGTGTGAAGTAGGTGTATATCCATGTGGGAAGCAGGTGTATATCCGTGTGGGAAGTAGGTGTATATCCATGTGGGAAGCAGGTGTATATCCGTGTGGGAAGTAGGTGTATATCTGTGTGGGAAGCAGGTGTATATCCGTGTGGGAAGCAGGCGTATATCCGTGTGTGAAGCAGGCGTATATCCGTGTGGGAAGCAGGTGTATATCCGTGTGGGAAGTAGGTGTATATCTGTGTGGGAAGCAGGTGTATATGTGTGTGGGCAGTTGTTGCTCCCACCCACACTGCCACCCTGAGGTGCTCCCTGGAACACCAAGGCTCCCTGGAACCATCTGCATGTCACACTCAAATGCACACTGCCTGGTTTGAGTTCCTCTGTCTTCCCAGTGTCACCTGGTTGGCCAGAGAGCTAGAAGGGGCAGTGAGACCCTGATGTCTCTGGGAGAAAGAGGCCCCGAGAAGCAGTGCTCACTCACCAGCTTTGAGGCTTTCCTCAAGGAAGTCCCCCTATGCCCGGCTCCAGGATCCCACAAGCTGAGGCTCCATGCCTCAGGGACTGAAGAGCACGGGCCCCACACAGGTGACTCCAGGGGGTTGGAAGGCCTTGGTTGTGTGACCCCAGACAATGAACCATGGCTAGGTTGGACCTTGATGCTCCTGGTCTGCTTATCTAGTAATACAAAGTGTTTCTAATTTAAATGATAATAACAAGTTGGAAAAAAAAAATGCTTGCCTGCATTCAGTGAACCATGACCATCATCCGTGTTGCTCCTGAATCTGGGGTTGATGGAATATTATTAAGCCCTTATCTACAACGCCCACACTGAGCATGTTGCTGATGGCATTAGCAGAACAGGTGTGGTATTCTATACCTTGTGCTCTTCAGAACATATGCCCTCCTTGTCTTGTCAGAGCAATAACTGAGAAAATGTTCTCTTAAAAGGAGAAAGCAGTCGCAAAGAAGTTCACATTGTTTCTTAAGGTAAGTTAAGAGAACACATGTTTTCAGATGGAAAATTGTGTCTCCTTTTTACTCTTTTCTGTCCAGAGTCAGGGATGTGGAGTAAATCCATCACCAGGAGAACAACTTTCTCTTCTAGAATTGCTGATGAATCATTTGGTAAAGCCAGGGCCACCAGCAGAGTGGCCTTCTGGCAGATGGCTGGGGCTTGGGAAATGCAAATCTTCTCTCGGCTCAGCTGTGTGGTTCTTTTTGCTTCAAGAAGCCAAAGTATTGGGTGTACCCCACGAAGTCAGAACTGGGCACAGACAGGAAAGGCTGGCTGTCAGCACCTTGCTGGCCACGGTCGTGGACCCCAGGGTGAGCCAACAAAGCAGTCACTCCAAGCATGGCTGCAGGAGCGCCAGAAGGTGCTGGGTGCTAACGTTTAGGAGGCAGCAGGGACAGTGGAGGGGTGCAGAGGAGGCCCCACATGAGGGACAGAATGAGGGCCTGCTGGCTGCCTGCACTGACTGGTGCTCCTGCTACGGCAGCAGAAGGCCAGGCCCCTGGCAGGACTGCTGCTGTGTAGATCCTGATGCCACTAATGATTCGTCGTGCATCTGGGCCTCTTAGACTCTGGGTGCTTCTTAGGGCTGAGATAAAGATGAGGGGAGAGAATAAATGTGAAATGCCCAGGCTTACTCTCAGCACTGGGTGGTCAGTGCAGCCCAGGAGCCAAGAGGCAAGCCTCTGCAGGAGTCCAAGGGATCCAAACTGAAGCACCATTTTCTGACATCTTGCATTTAAACCTAACGTTTTGCATGAATTTCTTTTCCACCACAAGCTTGTATGAATAAAAACAGACGACTTCCCCTCATAGTTAAGCAGAACTGACATATCCTGGTGGTTCCTGGCCCATGGTGCACACTGAGGAGGAAAAACAATAACGTTACCATGAAAGGTGATAACTGGTCCTCTTAGAAAGCTGTGGAATTGGGTACTGGAAGATATGTTTGCCTCAGCTACAGATGGGTGTGACACATCAAGGGAGCCCTCCTGGCCCGTCCTGCCCTGTACCGAGTTTCACCTGATACTCAGTCTCCCACGTCTTCTGCTTCAGAAAAACCCGCCACGCCTCTGTCTGGGAAGGTGGCCTGTTATTCCAACCTCTTATCCTTTCCTCTTGCCACTCAATGTCCCTGCCCACTCCCACCTGGACACTTACAGGACTCCAGCACTGCCTGCTCCAAGAAGCCTTCCTGGACTCTATCAGCCCACACTGGGTTTGTTAACATTGATTATCTGAAGAATTTGGGTTATCACCTTATGACATGCTGTGCTATATTCCATCACCATCTTTTTTTTTTTGAGACGGAGTCCCGCTCTGTCGCCCAGGCTGGAGTGTAGTGGCCGGATCTCAGCTCACTGCAAGCTCCGCCTCCCGGGTTTACGCCATTCTCCTGCCTCAGCTTCCCGAGTAGCTGGGACTACAGGCGCCCGCCACCTCGCCCGGCTAGTTTTTTGTATTTTTTAGTAGAGACGGGGTTTCACCGTGTTAGCCACGATGGTCTCGATCTCCTGACCTCGTGATCCGCCCGTCTCGGCCTCCCAAAGTGCTGGGATTACAGGCTTGAGCCACCGCTCCCGGCCTCCATCACCATCTTGCGCAGGACTCACAGCAGCAGGTGACAGTCCAGATTCGAATCTGGGTCTGCCTGGCTGACAACCTGTGGCTTCTCTGCAGACTTAGCCCCAGCTGCAGCCCCCCGTCTGCGCCATCTGTTTCATCGTATCCTCACCCTGTCTCTGGGTGCTCCTGATACTGTTCTGTTTGTGAGGCTGGACCCTGAGAAGGTACCCAGAAAGCCTTAAGCATTCATGGAAATGAGCCCACAGACTGTGTGATCCAGCAGACAAGCTGATCGAGCAGCAGAGTGGTCCACAAGAGCAGCCGTGGCACAGCCAGGCTTTAATCTCCCTCTGCTTGGGCTCATGCTCCGCTGAACCATGCTCGGGCTCATGCTCCGCCGAACCACGGAAGTCTTGTGATAGAGTAAGGACCAGGTGGTGTGGGAGGCAAGGAGGATGGGTACACATGTTGTCATTGATCAGCCTTGTCTTAGCCACCAAATCGGGGCAGGGCCTCCTTCATGGGAGGGTCTAATGGTTTTCCCTAGAATGTGGGTGCTCAGAAGGGAAAGACTATTCTATTGTACTCCTGCCCATGTCCAGCATGGTGCCTGGAGCACAGTGAATGCTCACTCCCAGTGTGGGGATGAGCGGTTGATGGGCTGGAGAGGGAGAGGGAGCCTGGGGTTCTCTTCCATCCTAGCTGGAAATCCTGAGGCTGCTAGGCCCACTTCAGCATCTATAAAACAGGGCATGTCGCTGTTCTTCAGGCTGCTGGGAGGAATCGTGATTTCACATAAGAGAGGCACCACCTGGCCCTGGACAGCAGGTCCTTCAGTTTTGTCTCAAGGTGGCCGAGGATGCCTGGGGGTGTCCCAGGAGCGATGCTGAGGCCAGGTCTGGGGTATGGAGAAAGTTGGGCAGTGGTGATATGCATGCCCTGGGTGTGCCTGTATTTGCCATTTTGTCTTTGCGAGAACTCAGAAGAGTAATATTTTGTAGTTCTTCTCATGGAAAGAGTGAGGGGAGCCCCATATGCCCCATGAGGCTGCTCTGCACCTGGCTCTCCTGTTCTGTGGCCCTGCCTTCCACGATGTCAGAATAAATCATCTAGTTAACTGGCTATAACATGGGGCACCAGGAGGGAAACCAGGTGGGGAGATTGGCAATGAGACAGAAATGACTCGTTTTGCCACTGGTTATGTTGGCATTTTGTAGACACAGCCCTGGGCTCACTCACTGCATCACCTCCCACGTCAGGCCATTAGGAAGGGAATTTTTTGTGTAGAGTATAAAATATTGATTGTCCATCGTCCTTAACATTTTAATTGCATTTCAGAGAACACTGAGCTGCAGTCAATGTGGGGCAGCCTGGTTTCCCTTCGCCCTCAGGGGAACAGATAATCTGGAGAAGCAAGAATGCAGAAAGCAGGCTTATAAATAAACCAAAAGAATTAGAGTGAGGACAGCTCTACCCAGCCTGGTTGGCAGCTGGCCACACTGCAAACCTTCTTATGGGAAAGCTGTTTTTTGGGGTGCAAGAGAAAAATACTAAAATCAGCTTTCTGGTGGGGAAACTCAGGCAAATGCAGGCACATACGCTCACTGTGGCCGTTCCCAGAAGTGCTTAAGCTGCCACGTGCTATCTAGCTGTGTCCCACTGAGCTGCCTGAGCACAGGGACCACCTTCCATCGCACAGGTCGTGCAGATGGCAGCAGGCGTCAGGAGCCCAAGTGGCAGAAGGTAGAGGTGAGAGAGCCCTGAGGAGCTGGCCCTTCAGGGCTCATGGGGAGCCATAGACAGTTTCTGTTCCATGGGGAACGTGTGTGCTGGTGACTGCAGAGAGGCAGGAGACCCTCCCGGCCTTTCCTTCAATGCACCCCATCAGTGCTGTCCTTGGAGTTCTGAGGCCCTGGCTGAAAGAAGACGCATCGATCCACTTGTAAACCATAGCTAAATAAGCCTGGGGTTGTAAATTAAATATAACCAAGCAAAGTGCCTCCAGAAACTGCCCCAAGCTTGGTTGTGTTTAGAAAGCTTCCCAGCTCCCTCCAGGCCATGCGGTCTCTCCAGGTTCTGACTGAGGGCAGGAGTCGCTGGCTCCATTTACTTGGTGCCTGTCACTTTCTGCTTTGCGATTTATTTTGTGCTGGCATCTTCTATAGCTGTTTAACTTTTCATGAGTGTGCATGTCTCATCTTTCTGCCTATATTGCAAAATGCCTCAGGGGTTGTGACTGCACCATATGCTTCAGAATCAGCATTTGATCTCCGTTTTGAAAGGTCCTCTTCTCCCAGGGCCTCACTTTGAGGGCAAAGGACCCTGGCCTGAGAGTTCGAATGAGTCTCCTGGGCTAAAGGAGGTGTGGGGCAGGGCTGGGCTGGAACTCGGCTCTCCTGAGGCTTAGGCTCCCCAGCACTGTTGCAAAGACTAAATTCCTGCTTTTCCACAGTAGGTGAGAGGAGTATGCCTCTCAAAGTTAACACGCACAGTGGGTCATCTTTCCTTCCTTTATTAAACAAAATCATTTTTATTGATAGTCATGCAATAACCAGTAATGGTTTCTTGAGTCATTCTTTAGTTTAAGACCATAAATTATTAAAAAAGAAAAACTTTCCATTTCAAGTATATCATTAAATTCCATAAATTATTTCATGTGTGAAATAAAGTTTGCACTTATCAAACAAAAGATATCTTGTGATCTCTGCTGCTTTGCCGTGTTGGATTTTCAACATAAAGGGAAAGTCCACGTGGTCACCTGCAGCCACAGTGTTGGGATAGCTCTGGGCACGTGTGATTCCCTTTATAACCACTGGAAGACCATTGCTTCTTTTATGTTATGGCATTCCACATAACTCGGAGCTCTCTGAATCAACTGCCCTGCAGGATATAATATTTATTAAAGAATATGTAGTGTCTTCTTTTGAGAAGTGTCTGTTCATATCCTTTGCCCACTTTTTGATGTTTTTTTTTTTTTTTTTCTTGTAAATTTGTTTAAGTTCCTTGTAGATTCTGGATATTAGACCTTTGTCAGATGGATAGATTCCAAAAATTTTCTCCCGTTCTGTAGGTTGCCTGTTCACTCTGATGACAGTTTCTTTTGCAGTGCAGAAGCTCTTTAGTTTATTTAACTAGATCCCATTTTTCAATTTTAGCTTTTGTTGCCGTTGCTTTTAGCGTTTTCGTCATGAAGTCTTTGCCCATGCCTATGTCCTGAATGGCCTATGTACTGAATATGAAAAGAAGTTCAATTATCCCTGACATTAGAGAAATGCAAATCAAAACCACAATGAGATACCATCTCATGCCAGTCAGAATGGCGATTATTAAAAAGTCAAGAAACAATAGATGCTGGTGAGGCTGTGAAGAAACAGGAACGCTTTTACACTGTTGGTTGGAGTGTAAATTAGTTCAACCATTGTGGAAGACAGTGTGGTGATTCCTCAAGGATCTGGAACCAGAAATACCATTTGACCCAGCAATCCCATTACTGGTTATATACCCAAAGGAATATAAATCATGCTACTATAAAGACACATGTACACATATATTTATTGCAGTACTATTCACAATAGCAAAGTCGTGGAACCAACTCAAATGGCCATCAGTGGTAGACTGGATAAAGAAAATTTGCAGAACATGCACTTTTGTTACATGGGTATACATGTGCCATGCAAACCACCAAGGCACATGTATCCCTATGTAACATGTCCCATATACACCATGGGACACTATGCAGCCATGGCCAGGCGTGGTGGCTCACACCTGTAATCCCAGCACTTTGGGAGGCGGAGGCAGGAGAATCATTTGAGGTCAGGAGTTTCAGACCAGCCTGGCCAACATGGCAAAACCTTGTCTATACTAAAAATAAAAATAAATTAACCAGGCGTGGTGGCGGGCACCTGTAATCCCAGCTACTGAGGAGGTTGAGGGAGGAGAATCACTTGAACCCAGGAGGTGGAGGTTTCCGTGAGCCGAGATTGCACCATTGCATTCTAGCCCGGGCTACAGAGTGAGACTCCACCTCAAAAAAAAAAGGAAAAAAAAAAAACAACAAACAAAAAACAGAATACTATGCTGCCGTAAAAAGGAATGAGCTCGTGTCCTTTGCAGGGACATGGATGAAGTTGGAAACCATCATCCTCAGCAAACTAACACAGAAACAGAAAACCAAACACTGCATGTTCTCACTCATAAGTGGGAGCTGAACAGTGAGAACACACGTACACAGGGAGGGGAACGTCACACACTGGGGCCTGTGGCGGGGTGGGAGGCAACGGGAGGGAACTTAGAGGACTCAGTAGGTGCAGCAAACCACCACGGCACACATATACCTATGTAACAAACCTGCACGTTCTGCATATGTGTCCCAGAACTTAAAGTAAAATTAAAAACAAAAAAGATACGTGGTGAAGATGTGCTAATTTGAGACCTACATTTATATTATTAAAACTCAAGAGTAACCATGGTAATTGTTCAGAACTCAGACCAACACAAGATGTTTGCCGAGAGAAGCATGTTATTGCCAACATTCTTTAGAATGATGGTAATAAAAACTTGGTGATAATCAACTTTTAGTAAGTTTTCATACTGTTTTAAAATCCCCTCCAGGCAATGCACCCCCTATTGCCGACCCCCGAGTGGGCTGTTCCCACCACTGCAGCCTCAGCATAGGTCTGTTGCTGTGGATGGTTTGTGATAATCGTATTTTGCCTGAGACGTGGGAATCTAGACACCCTCCTACTCTAGCTGTGTGCGTCAGAAGGTCCTTCATGGGTGACAATAATGATCAGCAAAGGAGCACTTACTGTTTAGCTTTGGCCCTAATACCCTGAGTGGAATCTCAGAGAGCATGGCTGATCCACATGGAGGCTTCCTGTATGCACCACAGGGGCTACAGGACCTAGAACGAAGCCAGATGAACGAACCACTCTTCCAACGAGGCTCACATCTGTGACTTTCAATTCTGTTGCCAAGGAACATGCTGGCATTGGTAAGCAGGTCAGCCTGTAGGGGAGGGAGAATCACTGAGAGGGAGACGGGGTGCCCACCCACATCTGGAGCTTCCCCCATTCCCTGTTCCCCATCTTAGGATTCACGGGTCAGTGTAGCACACCAGGACCACCAGACCCTGCCACTGACATTGAAGAAGGAGATCAAATAGAGAATAGAGAGAGGAAGAGCTTAGGCAAATGACAAAGCCTGCATTTTCAAAGTCATCAACAACATTACATGTGGGGGCAAATAAATTAATCCATATTTAAAATTTCAGATGATTTTAACAAGCCTGAGGTGGAATAATGCATACAGGGGCCCCCAGGCCAAGTGAGCCCCACCAGCCTGGGAGAGACACTGGCTTAGAATGAGTCTTGGATGACACCAGTGGTAGTCAGCCTAGGAAGGCACCCATCTTGTAATTATGGAGGTAGTATCTTTTTTGGCAAATAAATGAGAGTGGAGATCACAGGAGCTACTCTTTTCACACAGAGAACAGATCTTGATTTATTTTTCTCATGCTGTAGGATATTGTTGGTTCTAAATGAACTGGCTCTTACTCTTTAATTCTCTGTCAAGATCATGTATAACAATTCTTTTTGATTCCTTGGTTGACTGCAAAAATTCTTATTTTTTTTAATGATCGCTTTAAAATCCCCGAGAGTTCCCTGTGGCCAATGTGATTTGAATACTCACTTTAAGAGGACTTCCTTTGGCACCTTCCACGAAGTATCATTGCAAGATCTCTCCACTGAGTCTGAAGAATACTGGGGGAGCTTTACGCAATTTAACAAGGAAACCTGCAGAAGCTGCTCTTGGCTCTTTCTGTCCCATGTTATTTTTGCCATTTCTGAGTACATAGAGTTCAACAAATGTTTCACTACTGTTTGAGGCTTCTTTCCTCAGCACTTAAACATGCAACTTAGTAAGATGCTTTTGCCGAAAGCCTCTTGTAACCTCAAGCTTCTGTGTCCTTGAGCTATTACTGACAAATGTCCGACATGTGACAGAGTGCATGGTCATGTCTGGTTATGCTGTTCTGGTGGAAATAGTGCAGTAGCTTCCATGGTATAATACTGAGGCTTGAAAATAACAGCTTAGGGCATGGAGCCTTCACTGAGTTCCATCCGCCATCCTCTTACAACAGGTTTGACAACGAGCAAGGCATTGATGGCTTTATTTCTCCAAGGGACAGAAGAACTGGAAGAGACAGCACTCACGGCACGGACTCTTAGCAGCCACGTCCACGTTACCAGAGCTGCCATGCTAGCCTCTTATCACTTACAACCATGTCAGGACACAGCATCCTACGTGGTGGTACTAACTGTGCTCTGAACACAGGACTCTAGTGAGCCTCTCACCGCTGCTCAGCTGGGCCCCACATAGGAGCAGCCCATGGTGCCCCGAGAAGATATCACTCACCAGAGATGGTCACTCTGTATTCGAAAATCCAAAGCACCAGCCAACCTCGCATGGCCTGAATGTGAGGGAGACCCAGCATGCACTGGTGACGCACGCATTGGTAAGTGTCACACCAGCCAGTTAGGCTGGGACGAGCAGACATTTTTGCTTTCAGCTGGGCTGTCCTAGGTGCACGTGCATTTGCCACACTTAGCACCTAAACCATGCAAGCACACTCATGGCCCTGGAAAGGATGGCTTTCATTATGGGGGTGATTGTCTCAGAGTGAGGACCAGGGGCTGGGATCAGGCCCACAAACCCAGGAGTTTGCAGCATGAAAGTGAATGCAGACTCCAGCAAAACCTCCTCCCTCCATCAGACCCAGTGACAGACAGTGCTGGCCCTCTCTTGCATATGTCCCATGGGCATAGGATGCTGGAGGACACTAGCTTCCCTCTGGGGCTGGTGGTCAGCATGAGTGATGTCACTGGCTGCTGGGTAGTGGGGTGACAACATACATCAGCCTCTAAGCGGTGAGGACAAGTGTGGGCCGAGGGACCTGGGGCAGGCAGGAAGAGCACTCATCTGGGGCAGAAGTAGAGGCCAGCCGAGTCCTGGGAGGCCGGTGTGCACGGGCCTGTGGCACCACAACACAGCGGTCTGCTCCGTGCCTGGGTCACCCTCTGAAGAGAAGGGGCTGGAGGGCAGCCCCTCCGCCTGACTTGCCCTCCTGACTCCTGGATGGTCTCTCGAGAAGCTGAATCTTGGGTCTTGGTGCCATGGCAGGTGCTATCAGAAGACTCTGTTCTCCTTCCTCTCAACTCTATTCTCTGTGTGTGGAGTGGTTCAGTGCCATTTCCCTGCCTGTGACAGCAGAGATTAGAACTCCCCTGGTGCCAGAGCTGCCCACAGTGCACCTGGCTCACCCCTCAGGTTCCGCTCAGCCAGCACGCTCCCCTGCTGCACATCAGGGGTTCTTAGCGAGTGCCAGGCTCCTTTTTGCTCTCGCAGGACCACAGAAGGCCTCCCCCTGCCGATCTGATCCTGCGTCCCCACTCCCCAGCCAACTGCCATTCATGGAAACCCAGCTCAGTCCTCAGCCCCTGAGGACGCTCCCTTAACTTACTTCCCAGGTACTCTGTGTGAATGTGGACTTTGACCACAGATCCTGGTTCTGTTTCCATTCACGCCACCGCTCACAGCCTGCGGGACTCCCTCAGGGGAAGGGGAAGGTGTGATTTGTCCATTCTCTCCAACCTTTAGCATGTTCCATTGATGTTAAATGTTCTGTTTGTGTTTGTGATGGAATTGGAAGATTTTCTTTTTCTTTTGACAATTTGTTTTTCCTTTGTAGATTGTGAAGTCACTAGAGAGGCATGCACAAGCCTTTTATCGATCATAGTTCCAAAGACCAAGCAGGAAAGAGTGAAGTACGCCCATTGAGGCCAGTTGTAAAACCCAGAAGCAAACTGGAGCATCCTACCTGGAGCTGTCAAATCCCTACTCGCCTTAGGGCTGAGTATGGGGGACTCCTCTGCAGGTATCAGGAGGTATGCGTGGGGCAGATGGTGCCTCTATCCTGTGCTCCGTGTGCTGCTGGGCTGGCCTTGGGGTGCAGCAAACTCTCCAGGGGCCTATTAATCAAACCCTGGGAGACAGCTTCTCCAGTTCTGAGGGATTAAGCAAGAGGATAGGGCAGCTCTATTTAAAAAAAAATTTTTTTATTAACTGTGTTCCTAAGCCTGCCTTGTAGTCAGGTTCAGGCATGGAGGGCATCTGAGGCTTGCACTGTAATGTATTGCTACTTGCCATAATCCTGGAATCCCATTTCACTCCGGCCCAGGCCTGGAAGGCAGAACCTTCCCTCAGCCAGGAGCATAAGGCCTGGTTGTTGTGGAGCTGTCTGCCCTCCCCTTTGGCATGGGCTGGAAAGCTGCCTGCACTCCATTCTTGATGGCAAAAATGTTGAAGGAAGGAGGAGACTTTACTTGCCAGTCATTTCATCTTTGGCACCAGTTACCTAATGACAGAACCCAATGCGCTCCCCTGGTGGGAGGTGTGTTTTCATCTCATTTGTCGCATCCATTAGACAAAAGACAGAGAATGTGTCTCACGCATCACTTCATTCCCTTCCATGAGCACAGGGTGACTAAGAAATGGTAACTATATGGATAAATGAACTTAGATCAACCTCAACTATTTTTCTGGGACTCAGTACTGAGATGGTGAACTTTCATAAGATACATGAGTTCAAAGTGCCTCACAAACGCCGTCTGCACCGTGACTAAAGGAGGAGGTATTATCCCGTTTCACAGGCGCAGGTGGTACAAGCATGGGACCATGCAGTGGAGTGGTGCTTTGGGTTCAAGCCAGGTCTACCTGTGAGTGCATTTTCCTCCTCAAAGACTTGCTTATCCTCTCATGTCCAGAGAAGAGAGTCTGCTTTGAGTGTACACGAGCACGACTCATAGCCCCAAGGCTGCACATTGCAGTGCCTGCCGGTGTGCGGGTCCCGCTAGGTGGTGAGATCTTTGAAGACATATAGGCTCCTGCAACTCTTGGATTTTCCTGAGTCTACTCTGATTGGGTGGAGCAGGTAGGCAAGAAGAGCTTCTGGAGTTCCATCCAGAAGGAAGCAATTGTGATGTCTGATCCCTAGAACCATGGTCAGAAAGGGGCACCGAACGACGGGGCAGGGGAGGAGCCTTGGTGGACAGAGAGGTGGGTGTCTGAGATGGTCACCAGGAATGTTCCTGTCTGGTTTCCAAGAACATGAACCCGGCAGGGAGAGGAAGGAGACTGAGCATCTCCTGCAGCCAGCATCACTCAGGGATGAACTTGGGTGCAGTTTGGAGAAAAGCCACACCATCACCTGGCCTTCCCCAGGGAGTGTTGCAAATCCTGGGCTTGCAGTGGTGGCCTGAACTCAGGAAAGCTTCACGGGAAGCTGTGGGGAAGGAGTCATGTTGGAACTAATCATAAAAATGATTATGGAATTTGAGACACAATCCCATGTAGCAAAATGTTTCAATGGGCAAGTTGGAACTAGAAGCATTATTCTTGGTCTCTCACTGTTAATCACAACGTGATTTGTTTGCTCAATATAAGTACAGAGTATTTCTCCTATTTGTATAGTCCCGTTCTAGGCAAAAAAAAAAAAAAAAAAGGAAAGGAAAGAAAAGAAAAGTCATCAATGAAATGTTCTGTGAATACAAGGCATTTCGTGGTACTCTTGCCAGTGGTCCCCCAATCCTTCTTGATCAGTATTACTACCATTTGACAGTCCAGAAATATAAGCCTTAACACGGTTGAGTATCTTGCCCAGTTATCACAGAAGATAGCAGTTAGAGTACATTTACAAGCAAGTCTTTCTAAAACTTTAGCTCTAAATGTGTTTGCAATTTAAGAAAGAAAAAGGCTGGGTGCGGTGGCTAATGCTTGTAATCCCAGCACTTTCGGAGGCCGAGGTGGGCAGATCATGAAGTCAACAGATCAAGACCAGCCTGGCCAACACGGTGAAACCCCGTCTCTGCTAAAAATACAAAAATTAGCCAGGCGTGGTGGTGCGCACCTGTAATCACTTACTTGGGAGGCTGAGGCAGGAGAATTGCTTGAACCCGGGAGGCGGAGGTTGCAGTGAGTTGAGATCATGCCGTTGAATTCCAGCCTGGTGACAGAGTGAGACTCCATCAAAAAAGAAAGAAAGAAGGAAGGAAGGAAAGAAGGAACGAAGGAAGGAAGGAAGGAAGGAGAAAAGAAAGAAGAAGGAAGAAGGAAGAGAGAAAGAGGAAGAAAAAGAAAGAAAAGAAAGAAAGAAGAAGGAAGAAGGAAAAGAGAGAGAGAGGAAGAAAGAAAGAAAGAAAAAGGAAGAAAGAAAGAAAAGAAAAAAAGAAAGAAAGAAAAAAAGAAAGAGAACACAAAACCTTCAATAGGCTTACATTCTGACTGAGGGATGAAAATGAGTGCCTAAGACGTGATGGCACCATAAGAAGAGTAAGATGCCGAAGAGCTGGCGAGTTTCCCAGCGATGAGTTTGAGGGCAGTGCGACTCTCCGTGGGACCTGGGCAACCAGTATGGTGAGGGGAGGGCAGAGCATCCACGCATCTGCCTAAACAGCAGCTTGTCTGCCTTCAGATACCTCACAGGGACAGATCGGAAACAGCTCTCCGAAGCCTGTTCCCTGTCAACGGTGGGCTGGGCCGAGGCAGGGCTACCTGGGAGGTGTGCTGAGGCCTAGGGTAGGCCGTGGGGCCAGGGTGTATGGATCTGAGGCTGTAACAAATGGAGGTAGTAGGTAGACCTAGAAATCACGTGGACCAGAGAGGCTCCCAGAAAGTCACGATGGTATGTCTATCTATGGAAGGACTGACCTTACAAAGAGAAGCCCAGATGGGAGGCAAGGAGTGGATAAAGGCATCGGAGGGAGGCCTGGGAAAGTCCTGGAGAATCATTGAGAATATTTACAGATGGGGCAGGGAGGCAGTGAACAGGCTTGCTCGGGAAGGACTCACGAGTGTGGAAGCTTTGACCGTTTAGGACTTGGCAGACCAGGCAGGCATGAGCTTAGGTCATATGCAAAACAGTGGGACTTTGGCAGCTTTAGAGCAAGCCCTGTGCAGCACCTCAGGGGCTTCAGCCTCCGGAGAGATGAGCTTCCTGGGGGAGCATGCTGGAATTCCATAGGTGCCACCTAACACAGCATGGCACCAGGGAAAGCAACTTCTGCACGGAAACCACCCTGGCAAAAATGCCCGCAAGCCAGGCCTCATTTACATTCTTCTTAAACAGCAACACTGGGAGGCCAAGGTGGGTGGATCACCTAAGGTCAGAAGTTTGAGACCAGCCTGACCAACATGGTAAAACCCCATCTCTATTAAAAATACAAAATTAGCCAGGCATGGTGGTGTGTTCTTGTAATCCCAGTTATTCAGGAGGCTGAGGCAGGAGAAACACTTGAACCTGCGAGGCAGAGGTCCCAGTAAGCTGAGATGGTGCCATTGCACTCCGGCCTGGGCAACAAGGGCAATCTCAAAACAAAACAAAAAACAGTGGTGTGTTTTGCTGTTGTTTTGTTTTACTGTTATCTCTATGTAAGAGGTTATCTCACACAGTTATCTCTATGGTAATATTGAAAGAAATAAACCTAAGGTCCTCCAGGATCAAGATAGTATCCCAAGTGAGAATATGTAAGCACTTTCTTCTACCAATTCCTCCAGTTATTTCCTGCTGAAATAACTCAACTAGTGGAAAAAGCAAAATTATATCTCACAGTGAGTAACCATAAAATATTGAACACTGACCTACGAAGTATCTGACAGATTTCATCTCAACTCTCAGTATGAATGAATCAGGTATCTCTATGTGAATGTTTGCAAAGAACAAGATCACAGAATGGAAAGGCTGCAAAGCCCGAAGAGCAGTACCAGTGTGAACACTTCTTTTTAAATGTCAGACCGGTAATGTACCGACACTGGAACAAGGTCTGAGAGAGGCACATCTCACACTTGATTATGAACACCCAATCATCCCAATCATCACATTCATAAACCACAAAAACATCTAGCATGACCTTTTTTTTTTTTTTTTTTGGAGATGAAGTTTCACTCTTGCGCCCAGGCTGGAGTGCAATGGCGCGATCTCGCCTCACTGCAATCTCCGCCTCCGGGGTCCAAGTGATTCTCCTGCCTCAGCCTCCCAAGTAGTTGGAATTACAGACATGCACCAGCACGCCCAGCTGATTTTTGTATTATTAGTGGAGACAGCGTTCTGCCATGTTGGCTAGACTGGGCTTGAACTCCTGACCTCAGATGATCCACCCTTCTTGGCCTCCCAAGGTGCTGGGGTTAGAGGCATGAGCCACCAGGCCCACCCCAGTGTGAACATTTAAAGCAAACAGATTCCTGTCATTAAACAAATTTACCATGGGGAGGAGAAAAGAAGAGTTAAGAGAGAGAAAAAATGACTTCGTCAATAATAACCACAACCCAAAAGCATGTGTTTTGAGAGAGGAAAAGGTGGTGGGACATGGTGGAACAGCCGCAGGCTGCTGCAGAAAGCAGTCATCTCAAGAAGGGGTAAGTGGACAAAAGGCGTGATGACTGAAGTAAGTGGCACACTGGAGAGTGAAAAAAACAAATTATTGAATTAGTTCAAGGGAATCTCTTGAAGCTCAGATGAAAGTGATAAACAGAGGAAAAATATGAATGACACGGAGACTCCCAAGAGTCCTAATACATGGCTATTAGAAATTCCATAGGAACAGAACTGAACAGATGGAGGAAGGCTAGAAATAACTGTTTCTCTGAACTAACGGCCTGAGTTTTCTGACTGAATGAGCTCACTAAATGTTGATTAAGGTAATTGAAGAAAATACTGAAAACGGGGCAGCACCTGCTGACATTTCTCAGTTTCATCTACACAGAAAAATGTTTTTTAACCAGCCAAAGAAGAGACAAAATTGTTTTTTTTTAAACTAACAGAGAAAATGACTTTCTCAACTAAAATACAGAAAATTAGAAAACATGGAGTAATATTTACAGAGTTTGAAAATTATTAAGGCTCTAGAATACTTTAGTCTTCATTACATGTAAAGAAACAAGATATTTCTGATGCAAAGTCTCAGAAAAAAGCTTCCTAGCACCTGTCTGTCCTCTCTGGGGTGGGGTCAAAAATGCTCTAGAAAAGCCTGCCTCAAATGGAAACTGATACAGAATAGCTCAAGGCAGTAAAAGGTGTGGTATGGAATACAGTTCACCATAATAGGGCATTCCTACTACTGGGTAATAGAGGAGAATTTTAAATTATATAGGAATGAATATTTTTATTTTCATAGCAATGTATTTTTCCATGAATTCAAAAAGCTGGTCAAGAGCAGTGGCACACACCTGTAATCTCAGCACTTTGGGAGGCCGAGGCAGATGGATCACTTGAGGTCAGGAGTTCGAGACCAGCCTGGCCAATATGGTGAAACCCCATCTCTATTAAAAATACATTTTTAAAAAAAATTAGCTGGGTGCAGTGGTGGGCACTTATAATCCTAGCTACTTGGGAGGCTGAGGCAGGAGAAGCACTTGAACACAGGAGGCGGAGGTTGCAGTGAGCCAAGATTACGCCACTGCACTCCAGCCTGGGTGACAGAGGGAGACTCCGTCTCAAAAAAAAAAAAAAAAAAAAAAGTTGTAAGGAACGATATTCCACAAGGCCACGTTTATGTGGAAAACTGAAGTGTGAAAGTCACGAGCATTAATTAGGAATCTTAGGAATGCTCCTAAGATTCAGGGTCGTTGAAATGACAGATAATCATGACAGAAGACATCATGTATACCAGTGAGTTGATAATTTAGAACTAAGCTGCCGTAGTAATACAACAGAATCTGGTAAGTCAATGGAATTTGGGGAACAAAAGACTCTATTAGGAATGAGTCCATGTAAAGTAGCCACTTCCGATGTTTACTTAGGATAAAGTGTGCTAATATTTTTAATGTCATTTAAAACCAAACATCTTCAATTCCTTTAACTAAAGTGCTGTTGATTGTTTATTGCATTGCTGATAAAATTAAAATGGCTTTTCACGAACAACAAATACATGTTAAGTAAGAAGAAAGAACATGTTAACCACCAAGGTTTACATCAACAGCGGTAAGCCATGTTGATAGTATGTTCCCTTGATAGGACCTGATGAAGATGTCACTTTACCTCTGTGGTCTTTCTCCCCAAAACCCATAACCAAAATATAGTCATGAGAAACACACTTGACAAAATCAAATTAAGGAACATTCTAACAAACACTTAACCAGTATCCCTCCTACTTGTCAAGGCCACAAAAAGACAAGAAAGGTCAGCAACTCTCGCTTACCAGGAGTGCCTATGGAGACTTGATGTCTAAAGGGAATGTTGTGCTCCTGATGAGATCTTAGCACAGACAGGAGGCATCAGGTTACAAGAGGATCTGAGTAAAGGGTGGACTGTAGTTAATAATAATGTACCAATATTGGGCCATTAGCTTTAAGAAATGTCTCACACTAAGGTAGGATGTTAATGAAATGGGACACTAAACGTGGAATGTATATATATACACACACACATATATACATATATGCACATATATACACACATATATACATATATACACATATATACACACACACCTAGATATATAACTAGATACGTGTATATGTACATATATACGTATATATAGAGAGCGAAAGAGAAACAGAGAAAGAACTCTCTGTACTACATTTACCATTTTTTCTGGAAACTTAAAATTATTCTAAAATAAAGACTTTATAGAAATAAGCACTCAACTATTAATAAAAGCACATACACATAACAAACAGAACATAATGAATTGCAGGTGCTATGAAGCAAAGTAAGGCTAGAGCAAGTGAGAAGAAAGGCATGCTATTTTAGAGAGGTGGTCGGGGAAACCTCTGCTGTGGTGACATGCGAGTAGAGAGTGGATGGAGAGGAAGCAAGCCCTATGTCTACTGAAGGGAAAGCACTCAGACAGAGGAAACAGTAAGCGCAAAGACGCTGAGACAGAAACGTGCTTGGCAAGCTTGAAGAATAGCAAGACCAGCGTGGCTGGTAACTGACGAGAGGTAAGTGGGAAACGGATAAACGTGGGTTGTAAATCTCAGTGAGGCTTCGATGCCTCATCCTAAGTGAAATGAAGACCATTAATGTGATAGGCTTCAATTTTAAAAGACTTGTTTTGGCTTATTTGACAGAACAGGCTGTACTTGAGCAAGAGTGGGTTCACAGATACTAAGGAGAAGGCTATTTTATTTGTCAGGTTGAGAAAGGTGAGGGTGGTGTAGACCAGGGTGATCATGGAGACGCAGTCAGATTTCTGATACAGTGTAAGACCAGAGTATTAGCGGAAACTGACTTATAGAGAAAAAGCAAAAGGTAGGCAATAAAATTCTCCACTAGTGGCCTCAATGAGGAATAGTGAAAGGAGGGAGGTAGCAAGTACAGGAAAGGAGACAGGAGAGAGCATGGAGAGAACTTACTTCCAAGGGCCTAGGAAGTCTCAGAAAGGATGGAGACACAGTGCTCTGAAGAAAACAATTGTGGAACAAGGTTACCAACTGCACCTTTACGCTGTGTGGACGTTGTATGAGCTGTAGTAGAGAACAACCCCGGCACTTCTTAGGGCAATAGAGAAATACATGTGTTTAGAGAAAAGCTCAGTTTTGTTTAGAACAAGTTAGTGAAGGGAATTTTCAAATAAGAGATTTACCACATAGATTATTTTGCCGATGAGGGTTTGCAATCCATGGAGCAGAGTGGAAGGACTTGGGTGATGAAGGCTTGTTGAGAGATTGAGTAGGATTAAGTAAAAGAGAAAACTCAGTGAGAGTCTGCATGAGGAGTGCCTCGGGCTTCTTGTTATGACAACCTAAAGAGGGGTATACAGCATGATGAAATTATTCCTAATGGTCTGCTAGGAGCAAGAGAAAAATCAGTTCCAATTATCTCTTTTCTGGGACTGGTCTCTTAGGCTTTTTATAGTGGTGAGGCACAATTGAATTATATGTCCTTCAGAATTAAATAGCGTCCCTTGCAACTTACCTGGAAACTTTTGACAGATACATGTCAAATTCCTCGAGTCCTAGACAGTCATGTATAATAACAAAGAAATGTATAATAACATGTATTATACATTTGGTGGTCACACCAATCTGCTAGCTATGAAATTTCAGCTGCCTATTCCGTGAGATCTGGCAACGGCTACTGACTGTAATGATAATGTAATTCTCATCTTTGTTCCTTTCTACATGTCTCTTTTTCCTTAATCTGATTTAAAAATGCCCTTGGTTTGCAGAAGTTTGCCTGACTTTTCCTTGTTCTTCCCGGAAGACAGAAGTCTTTCATGTCTACTCTTACATCAGAAAGAATGGATCCTTGGTTAGGTCCGAGGGACAGGAATTTTCTGTTCCTCCCCGCTTAATTTAAGGTTTTTATTTTGCAAGAGAAAAGGTAAGGGGAGCAGTCAGTGCTCCCTGCCCATCTCAGAGCAGCAGTCAGTGCCTTCCTGCCAGTCCACTAAGTGGGGCTCACTATGTCTGCTTCCCAGATCTCTGTGCTTTCTGTGCATCTGGTAGAGGTTCAATGAAAGAGGCTTGCCAGTGATTGAAAGCTTGCTTGCTGACTGTGATCTTGATCATTTCAAATGATCTGTAGATGCATGGTTGATCTTCAAAAGATGTGTAAAGTTTGGGGGATGACTTTTTCTTACCCATTTTTGTGGTTGCCTACTTTTCCTACTTTGCCAAAAATGAAAGAATTCTGTCTATTCTTGGAGGGACTTTTTATTCTGTGGAATTTAGTTCACTTGGTTGTCTTCATCTTCAGCCCTCATACCAGTTTAACAAAAGTTATGATTGTGTAGATTATCCAGCTTTACCATGTTTTTAAGTGTAGGTGGTATTTTATTGCATTTATATATATATAATATATTTGTATATTTTTTTAAATTTTTTTGAGACAGAGTCTTCCTCTGTCACCAGGCTGGAGTGCAATGGCATGATATTGGCTCACTGCAAACTCTGCCTCCCAGGTTTAAGCGATTCTCCTGCCTCAGCCTCTCAAGTAGCTGGGACTACAGGCACACACCACCACACCTGGTTAATTTTTGTATTTTTAGTAGAGATGGGGTTTTACCATGTTGGCCAGGCTGGTCTTGATCTCTTGACCTTGTAATCTGCCCACCTTGGCCTCCCAAAGGGCTGGGATTATAGGGATGAGCCACAGTGCCTGGCCACAGTTTTATGCATTTTAAGCAGAAGTAGGAACTTCTTAACTAAAATTTAGAGGATATCAAAAATACATGGAAAATACAAAGAGAGGCTGAACACACAGGTCATACAATGTGAAGGTATAAAGTGATTAAAGTCCATTAGGAAAGGCAAATAAGAATGGAGAAGACAAAAAATTTGAAGACTATGGCTAATAATATTTTCAAAACAAACAAAAGGTAACAAACCAAAAATTCAAAGTACACACACTCTAAGCAGAATAAAAGAAAAGAACACGAAGCTACTAAAAAGGAAAAGCTTAAAAGTTGTTAGAGGGGTGCATGTTGTCCTCAAAAAAGCAACAGTTACACTGTCAGTTGACTTCCCAAATATAAAAGAATTAAAAAGACAGTGGAATGACATCTTCAAAGTGTTTAAATAAAAGTATTCCTGGAACGCAAGTGTTTAAAAAGTTCTCTTTGAAGACTGAGGAAAAATACCCTCAAAAACCAAAGACGGGCTTACCTTCCAGTTGAGGTAAGCTAAAGATAACAGCAGATTTTAAAACTATTTCCAAATTGACTTTTCAAACAAACATAATGATGTCAGTAAAAATAGTGGACTAAGACCTCCAAAACTTCACAATACATAAAAGAAATTTCTAAAATGGCAAAAATCGTCCAAATTAACTTATGCAGAACTTCAGAAAATTGCCTGTGGCTTCCTGGGGACTGTTTATAAATTATGAAAAATAGCTAAATCTTGATAAGAACAGCAAGCAAGTTTTGTGGCATTTAACTTTCCCTAGTTGCATCTCTTGCTCTCCATCTGAGAGATACCATTGAAAAATAACAGCCCACATTGCTATGAAGGCTTCACAACACCTGAAGGAGCAGTATTGTGTTGGAACTTCTTCAAAATCACATCCCTAAATAATTCTCATTATAATTCTCATTATGGCACCTGTCTGATGGTTTCCACAAAGACCTGACTTACAAAGGTAACTCAGAGCTCACCCAGTATAAACAGCCATCTCCTTGGTGCACACTTTTGTTAAAGCAAGTTACAGGTAAGTGTTTTAAGTTGGTGGTTGCCAGAGGTGATGAATGAGAGGTGATGAAACCAATAAGCTAACTACAGTTCCTAAAATGAAAAAGCTGGAAGATGGACCATTCACAGGGGCATAGAAAAGCTCTGATATGATGTACTCTTGAGACTCTATTAAGTCTCAGAAATGGCTAGGGCTGTGTTCAGGCTCAGGAAAGACCTGAGAATGCCCTAGACTAATGATTCTAGCTGACTAAGAGACTCTGCATGGGCAGGAAGTGAAGGCTAAGGTGGAGTTGTAAATTGCTTTGCTGAGTGTTAAGTATACACACTGAACCCCTAGGCAAAAATTTGGAGATTTATTGGTTTCATGCATTTAAGGAGACTTCTGTCTAATCATTAGCTGACCACTAAGCTAATCAAGTAAAGGTTTCAGTGACCACACTTTATAAAAAGTACAGACTTTAAAGAATTAGTTCAGAAAAATCACCAAGCAAACAAACCACTACAACTACAATAAGCAACATCACAACAAACCCCGTGGAAAGGGGGAGATCTTATTTCTCAAATTGCTGCATGAAACTTTCCAGGGTTCAATAGCAACAAAATGTACGAGACATGCAAAGAAAAAGAAGGTGTAACCCAGAGCTAAGGAAAAAAGCAAGGAATAGAAATGGTCTCTGAGGAATCCGACACTGTTTTTCTCAGACAAAGACTTTAAATCAGCTATTTAAAATATGTTCAAAGAACTAAGTAAAACCATGTCTAAAGAACTATAGGAAAGTATGAGAGTTATGCCTTACCAAATAGGGAATATCAATAAAGAGATAGACGTCATGCAATGTAGATTCGGGAATTGAAAGTGTAATAGCAGGCCTTCTTTATGAGAAATACTACAGGGAGTCTTTCAGGCTAAGATAAAAGATACAAGAGAGTATCTTAAATTCACATTAAGAAATAAAGGTGCCCATTAAAGATAACTACACAGATAAATATAAAAAGTAAGTATTAATACAGTTTTAGATCAGATGATTTGAAAGATAATGACCTAAAGTAATAATAATTGGTTTCTGTTGATGGGCCCACAATATATAAAATGTAATTTGTGACACTAACAGCATACAGAAAAGGAGCTATGTAGAAGCAAAGTTTTGTATACTACTGAAATTAAGTTGGAACTAATCTAAATTAGAGTTTTATAAATTAATAATTAATTATACAAATGGCCAATGAACACATGAAAAGATTATCAACTTCATTAGTCATTACAGAAATGAAAATAAAAACCATAATGAGATTGCACTTCATTACTGCTAGGATAGCAACACTTAGTCATAATATAGCTATTATATAGTTACTCTATAACTCTTTTCTTTAGGCTTATACTCAAGAGAACTTAAAAAAAATGTCCAAATAAAAACGTGTACATGGTAGCATTATTTGTTATAGCCAAAATGAAAATAGCCCAAATGTCCATCAACTGATGAATGACGAACAAAATGCGATATATCCATACAATGGAATATTATTCAGACATAGAACAATGGAGTACTGATGCATGTGACAACACAGATTAACTCTGAAAATGTTATAGTAACTTTAAAAAGCCAGCCACAGTGGCCACATAATGTATAATTTCATTTACCTGAAATTTCTGTAGTAGATAAGTTTGTAGAGACAGAATATGGATGAGTGGTGCCAAACCATCTGTAATGGCAGAACTCAGGCAGGTTTCATGGAGAATATACAACTGTGTGGAGATAAGATAATGATGTCTTTTTTTTTCTTTTTTTTTTTTGAGACGGAGTCTCACTCTGCCACCCAGACTGGAGTGCAGTGGCCAGATCTCAGCTCACTGCAAGCTCCGCCTCCCGGGTTTACACCATTCTCCTGCCTCAGCCTCCCCAGTAGCTGGGACTACAGGCGCCCGACACCTCGCCCGGCTAGTTTTTTTGTTTTTGTATTTTTTAGTAGAGACAGGGTTTCACCATGTTAGCCAGGATGGTCTCGATCTCCTGACCTCATGATCCGCCCGTCTTGGCCTCCCAAAGTGCTGGGATTACAGGCATGAGCCACCGCGCCCGGCTGATAATGATGTCTTTTGCTGCTGCAAAAAGAGCCAGAAATCACTATCAAATGTCCCCATAGGAAGGAGAGGAGCCCACTCTGAGTAGGTACTGATCTAAGAGCAACCAGCACAAACTTTAATTTATAAGTGAGCTTTTTTTTAAAGGCCGTCCTAACTCCCAGAAACTTCAAAATTGCTTTCTAAGAATTCAAAACTCCTTGGTAAGAAAAATAGATATAAAATGCATATGTAGCCAGCTATAAATTATAGAGTAAGTAAAAAAGAAGGTTCTGATTCAGGGTTAAAAAGTCCATGGGATTCAGATCTCAGAGGTATGGAGGTGACCCCACAGAGAGGCAACTTTGATAATAGCAGCAGAGAGAATTCTTCAGTGTCAAGCTAAGAAAACCACACCTCTGATCTATGCTGGACCTTCCATCTAACGGTACAGAATGCCACCTCATTTTCCAAAAGCCCCCATGAGGTGAATGAACTCCATACAATGATATTTGGAGACAAATGATGAAAAAATATAAAAATTAATAACTGAATTATATCCTGACAGATAATAAAGGCATACAATAAAATTATGGCTTAGAATATGTATATACCATATATATAAAATACAAAATTAAGAAAATATAAAGTCTATGAAAAATGTCAAAGGTAAAAAGTAGAAAAGCTCAGAATTTAAATCATGAAACAAATGGAGAATATGAAAGAGAGAAGATAGTGCTTAAAATGTGAAAAAATCATTTCAGAAATGAATAAATTATATGGGAATAATAAATAGGTAACACAGAAAGTACAGTAAAGGAAAACAGAAATAAAAGATGGACAATAAAAAATAAAGAAATTTAAAAATGGAAAAATAATAAATGTAGAAGACAAAAAGGGAAAAGTATTATATTCTAAAAGGAAAAAAGAAGCAAAAGTAGAAAACAAAACCACGAACTATAATTCAAGAAAAATCTTTACATAGGATAAGTCTTCAGGTATATGTTGAAATGCCACAGTGTGCAGCTATGAAAATCAAGCCAGAAAAAACAACACTGAAACATATTTCCGCAAACTGTAAGACCTTAAATATAAAGAAAAATGCTAGTTTACATCAAGGAAGAAAAAGTCCAATTCACAAGGAAAAAAACCCAGATGTTTCAGACTTCTTGAAATCAAGATTACCTGTGAGAAGACAATAGGGCACCATATTTAAGATACTCAAGAAATGCAAACATGACCCAAGAATGCTATTTAGTGAAGTTAACCTACCTACAGCTATGAAAGCTATGTAGAAACAGGTATAAGTTTGCATGCAATTCCTTTTCTCTTTAGTTTTTTCTGTGGAATCAAGAGAGTGAGAGATAGACAATCATAATATCAGGAAAGGTTTGGCATAAAGTCTTGTGTTGAGTATTGGATATATTTAATTTATATTTAATTTTAGAACTAAAGCTCAATGATGGTGATAAAAATGTCAGAATTTATATATATATATATGTATATGTGTATATATATAATATGTATACATAAATACATATCCAAATCCATAACACCTTAGGAAATACAAAAAATAACAGAATGTGTGGAGGGAAGATGTATGGAATATATAAAAAGCTTTCCAATTACCTACAAAGTATTAATGAGGAGTAAGGATATCACTTCGTGGCCGGGCGCGGTGGCTCAAGCCTGTAATCCCAGCACTTTGGGAGGCTGAGATGGGCGGATCACGAAGTCAGGAGATCGAGACCATCCTGGCTAACACAGTGAAACCCCGTCTCTACAACAAAATACAAAAAAGTAGCCGGACGTGGTGGCAGGAGCCTGTAGTCCCAGCTACTCAGGAGGCTGAGGCAGGAGAATGGCATGAACCCAGGGGGCGGAGCTTGCAGTGAGCCGAGATCGCACCACTGCACTCCAGCCTGGGTGATAGAGCAAGACTCCATCTCAAAAAAAAAAAAAAAAAAAAGAAGGATATCACTTTGTAATAATGGGACAAGTGAAAGTAATGTGGAAGGATTATAGCTCATTTTATTATTCTTCCTACAAGGCAATCATTAGATGTTAATCAAGAAAACAGAGGACCTAGGCCATTACGTATAAAATAAAAATTTTCTCTTTACAGCCACATTTAGGTCCACTTGGGTTCAGGCTCACATGTAGAATATATAAAAAACGTCTACAAATCAGATGAAAGGAAAACTCATAAAAATAGTCAGAATACTACAAAGCCCATTATAAAAGAAAACAACTAAATAGATAATGAGTAGAACAAGATGATAAGCTGTACTACTCTTCAGGGAATTACAAATTAAAACAATGATTCAGTATCATTACACACACATCAGAGTGGCTAAAATGAAAAAAATCAGATAGCATCAAGTATTAACAGAAAGAATATTTAAGGAAATCATGAGTGGAAACTGCCTAAATTTAATGAGAAGCATTAAGCTACACATCCAAGAAACTAAACTACTTTAAGTGTTAATAGTATAAACTCAATGAGATCCACAAAAAAAAATATTATAGTAAAATTGTCTTATAGATTAAATTGTTTCCCCTCCAAAATTATATGTTGAAGTCCTAACCCCCAACCACAGAATGTGACTGTATTTAAAGATAGCGCCCTTAAAGGGGATAATTAGGTTAAAATGAGGCCATTTGGGTATGTCCTAAACCAACCTGACTTGTGTTCTTATAAGAAGAACTATATAAAATTCAGGAGGGACATCAGAGATGTATGTGCACAGAGAAAAGGCCATGTGAAAATATGGTGAACTGGCGGTGTCTTCAAACTAAGGAAAGAGGTCTCATGAGAAATCCAATCTGTCAGCACATTAATCTTGAACTTGTGGTTGCTACAACTGTGAGAAACCAAATTTCCATTATTTAAGCCACCCAGTGATATTTTGTTACAGTAGATTTAGCAAACAAATTTCTTATCAGAAGGCAAATACTGAAGGAAAATCTTAAAAGCAGAAACAAAAAGAGGTGATTTAGTTGTATACAAGGGATCTTCAAAAGATTAACAGCTGATTTCTCAGTAGGAACCAGGGAGGCCAGATGATGGTGGGAGGACATGTTCACAGTGCTCAAAGAAACAAACTTGTCAAACAAGAGTTTTACGTCCAGCAAAATCTATTCTAAAGCAGAAGGAGTTATTACAGAAAAAGTAAAACTGAGAATTCATAACTAGCCGAACTGCCCTGCAAGAAATGATAAAGATAATCTTTCAGGCTGAAGTGAAAGAACCCTAGACAGTAACTTGAATTTATATGAAGGAGTAAAAAGCACCAAGAAAGATAGCTACATAGATAAATATAAAATACAGTATTAATATATTTTTCTTTGTAAAAATTTTTTACTCCCGAATAATTTTTGGAAGTAAAAACAGCTGTATAAAACAGTAATTATAATAATATGTGGATGGAATAATAATGTATAAAAATATAATTTATATGACAATTAAAACACAAAGGAGGAGGGAGGAAATGGACCCATATTTAAATACAGTTGAAATGAAATTATTTTAAATCTAAACTGGATTGTTTTAGGGTAAGATGTTAGTTTAGCCTCCAGGTAAATAACAACAACAAAATAACACATACCAATATAGTAAAAGTAACAATGGAATGTAAATGGTGGACTAGCAAACAATTATTAATATTAGTCATAAAAAAGAAAAAAAAAAACAGAGAAATCAAAGAGCAACAACAAAAATGCCAGGTAGAAAACAAATGACAACATGCAGATGTATATCCTACCTTCTGGGTACTTACTTTACTGCTCTAAAATCCACAGTCAAGGCTGAGATTGTCATCACAGATTTAAAAAGATCCAATTATCTGCTGACTATAAGAGAAAGACTTTGGATTCAAAAACACAAATAGGTTGAATGTAAACAGATAGAAAATTATGCTACAGTTTGAATGTGTCCCATTTGAAACTCAATAGCTAATGTGATGATGTTAAGAGGTAAGCCCTTAGGAGGTGATTAGGCTGTGAAGGTAGGTCTTTTAAGAGGTGATTAGGCCATGAGGGATCCTCCCTGGCGGATGAGATTAAAATCCTTATAAAAGAGACTGCACACAGCATTTGGTCCTCTTGTTCTTCTACCTTCTGCCACATGAGGACACAGCAAGAAGGCCCTCACCAGACCTTAAATACTAGCCACTTAATCTTGGACTTCCCAGCCTCCAGAACTGTGAGAAAACACATTTCTGTGGTTTGTAAATTATCCAGTCTCAGATAATTTGTCACAGCAGCACAAACAGACTAAGACACTATTCAAACAGTAACTAAAAGGGAGTTGAAGCAGAAAAATTAGTTTCAGACATCATAAACTCATAATAAATAATTGTTACAGGAAAAAAGAATACTTTAAAAGAATAAAAGGACTGGATATCAAAAAGACATTCAAATTATTATCATATATGACTCTAACAACTGATCTCTGAATTACATGAAACAAAAACGGAAAGACTTAAAGGGAAAAACAACAATAAAATTGGAGTCTTCAGTAACCCACATTTAATAATGAATGGAACAACTAGACATAAAATAAACATACAAGTAGAGAACTTGAACAACCAGATAAACAAACTAGACCTAACACATCTCTGTAGGACATTCCACCTGAAAACAACAGAATTCACATTCTTCTTATATGCACATGGAACATTCTCCAGGATAGACAATAAGTAACGCCATGAAACAATCTCAGCAAATATTGAAAGAATTAAAATTGTACAAAAAATGTTCTTTGAAGACAATAGAATTAAATTTTATGTCAATTACTGAAAGCAAATTGGAAAATTCACAAAAATGAGAGAAAATTTGGAAATTAAGCATAACACTCATAAATAACTAATGGATCAAAGCAGATATCATAAGAGAAACTAGAAAATACTTTGAGATAAATGAAAACAAAAACACACACACACAAATTTAGAGGATGCAGGTAAGCAGCATTTCAAAAAAATATAATAAGCAATTGTTTGGGAACAACTTAGGTTACTTGGATGAAATGGACACATTCCCAGATGACACCAACTTCCAACTCTGACTCAAGAAAAAATCTGAATATGTATAAAAAGCAAAGAGATTGAATTAATAAGCAAAAAACCACCTCCAAAAAACAAAACACAAACCCAACCCAGGTGCAGGTAGTTCATTAGTTGATTCTACGGAATTTTAAAGCATAAAATATAATTCTTCACACACTTTTCTCAAGTTTTTACAAACTTTTCCCAAAAATGCAAAAGGAGAAAATCATTTCCAACCTAATATATGAGCCAGTATTACCCTGATACCAAAACTGAATAAAGACATCAAAAGAAAAGAAACTGCAGACCAATGTTTCTTTTGAATATAAATGTAAAATTTTCAACAAAATACCAGCAAATAGCATATATAAAATATATTTAAATATATGTATCAGCAATATGCAAAAAGGATTATACAACATGAGCAAGTGGAATTTATTTCAGGAATTCAAGACTAGTTTAACATAACAACATCAATCAATGTAATACATTGTATTCATAGAAGAACAAAAACATAAGATTATTTTAATAGATACAGTAAAAGAATTTGACAAACTCATTTACCCTTTCAGGATAACAAAAAAAGCCTCAACAGATTAGGAATGGAAGGGAATTTCCTTAGCCTGGTGAAAGAATCTGCATAAAACCTACAACTAACATCGTATCAGTGGTGAGAAAACAACACTTTCCCCTTAAGATCAGAAACAGGATAAGGATGTCTGCTCTCACCACTTATATTCATTATTTTATTGGAGGGTCTAGCCAGGGGAATTGGAAAAGAAAATAAATAAGTGACATTTAGATTGGAAAGAAAAGAGTAAAACTATCCCTATTCACAAATTACATAATCTTGTATGTAGAAAATTATTAGAAACTCACAAAAACAATACTAATAAACAAGTCCAGGATATAAGATCAATATGCAGAAATCAGTTATACTCTAAACATTAGAAGTAAACAATATCAACATGAATTTAAGAAAATAATCTATTTAAAATAGCATTAAAAAGAGCAAACATTTAGGAATAAATTGAACACAAATTTCAAGGGTTGTACACTCAAAATTACAAAGCATCATTGAAAAAATTAAAAGTCAAAATAAACGGAAAGATAGCCTATGTTTATGGCTGTAAAGTTCCTCTCTCTCTCTCTTTCTTTTCTTTGGTTTATTTTCTCTCTTTTGAGATGAAGTCTCACCATGTGGCCCAGGCCGGTCTCATACTTCTGGGCTGGAACAGCTCTCCTGCCTGGTCTCCCGAAGTTATAGGACTGCAGGAATAAGCCACTGCACCTGTCCTGGATGTAAAGTTTGACACTGTTAACATGGAAATAATCCCCAAGTTGATCAAAAGATTCAATGTTATCCCAAAGTCTTTCTTTTTTGCAGAAATTGACAAACTGATCTTAAAATTTATATGGAAATGCAAAGAATCCAGAAGAGCAATAATGATCTTAACAAAGGTACAGTTGGAAGATGGAAGACTTACACTTTCTGATTTCTAAATGGACCACAACTCTGTAATTATCATACCCTGTGGTATTGATATAAGGATAGAAAGAAAGATCTATGGAATAGAATTGAGAGTTCAGAAATAAATATTCATGTTTATGGCCAATTGATTTTTGACAAGGATGCAAACACATTTCAGTGGGGAAGAGAATAGTCTTTTAAACAAGCAGTGCTAGAATAACCGGATATTCATATGCAAAAATGAAGTTGAACTCCAGCCTCACACTGTATATAAAAATAAACACAAAGTGAAGCACAGACTTAAATGTAAGAACTAAAACTATGCAGCACTTAGAATAACATGTAAGATTAAGTATTTGTGACCTTGAGTCTGGCACTTCTTTTTTAGATGAAACACTAATGCAGAGGCAACAAAAGAAAATAAGAAAAATGAGTCTTCATCAAAATTCAAAACTTGTGTCCTTCAATGAACACCATTAAGGAGTTGAAAAGATAACCAACAGAATAGGAGAAAATATTTAAAAATCATATATTTGAATGTCAGTCCAGAATAAATAAGGGGCTTTTATAATTCAACAATAATTTGCTACTTATACAGCCAACCAAGAAATCTATTATGCAACAACAACAGATAACAGCCCTTAGTGTATAAGCCACACATCACTTGCAAGTCGAAGTCCCTGTGAAGCTGGCCATGGCTCAGATGCAGGTACAAGAGGTGAGTCATGGCTGAGAGTTTACAGGCTCTTCTGCTACTTCTATATGGGCTACCCCAGCTGTTTTAGTCTAGGTTCTCCAGGGACACAGAACTGATCTCTCTGTCTCTCTCGTTATGGGCAACTACAGCGATTGAGAAATCCACGATCTGCAGTAGGAAAGCTGGAGATACAGTTCGAGTCCAGGTCCAATGGCTGAGGAAGGATAATAGTTCCAGTCTCAATCTGAGTCCAAAAGTGAAAGAAGACTTGTGTTCCAACTTGAAGACAGTCAGGCAGAGACAGAATTCTTTCTTATTCAGTCTTTTATTTTAGTTAAGCCATCAGCGGATTGAATGAGGCCTGCTCACACTGGGGAAGGCAATCTGCTTTACTCACTCCGCCAATGCAAATGTTAATATCATCTGCAGACACCCTCACAGGCACACCCAGAAATAATGTTTCACCAAATAACTATGTTCTCCATGGTCTAGTTAAGTTGAGGTATAAAATTAATCATTATTAATTTGTCACGTGGGCACCCATATGTATATCCTCAAATCATACTTAATCTTAAAAGAAAATAACGAGGTCATAATTCTGACTAACATGATACAACTATCCTGTGTCCAGCTGGAAATGCCCTAACCACTCCCCCAGACAAGGAGATCAAGCCCATGAGTGATGTTTACTCCTCTCTTTGATATCCTATAAATTAAATACTGTTATGTAAAATTAATAATACATAAATACTATGATGAATCAATATATCCATGTTACACAATAAAGAGATAAGAGAGGAAAGAAAATGATATTTCGACTGGGCACGGTGGCTCACACCTGTAATCCCAGTGCTTTGGGAGGCCGAGGTGGGCGGATCACCTGAGGTCAGGAGTTCGAGACCAGTCTGGCCATCATGGTGAAACCTCGTCCCTACTAAAAATACAAAAATTAGCCTGGCGTGGTGGCGGGTGCCTGTAATCCCAGCTACTCGGGAGACTGAGGCAGGAGAATCACTTGAACCCAGGAGGCAGAGGTTGCAGTGAGCCAAGATCATGCCACTGCACTCCAGCCTGGGCAACAAGAGTGAGGCCCTGTCTCAAAAAATAAAAATAAAATAAAAAAGATATTTCACACACACATTCATAACAAAATGAGGAGGAATGCACATGACAATTGCAGCCTTCCTTTTGTCATCATATAGTTATAACTTATAGAGAGAGAGAGAGAGAGAGAGAGAGATGGAATCTTGCTCTGTTGCCAGGCTGCGATCTGGGCTCACTGCAACCTCTGCCTCCCAGGTTCAAGCGATTCCCCTGTCTCAGCCTCCAAGTAGCTGGGACTATAGGTGTGCGTCACCACGCCTGGTTAATTTTTTGTATTTTTGTAGAGACAGGGTATCACCGTGTTGGCCAGGATGGTCTCGATCTTCTGACCTCATGATCCACCTGCCTCGGTCTCCCAAAGAGCTGGGATTACAGGCGTGAGCCATTGCACCCAGCCATAACTGATATTTGTAGCTTACCTTCTTCCACTACCCATTCTCTATTCCCTTTGCCTTCAGTAAGCACCTCCACTTATTGTTATTTTTTACCTGGTGGTGTGACCATAGCCTTCATTTCTAAAGGGTCTGGGCCACTAGTAGTCCTGCCTCGTTGTGACTTCCCATTGACCTTAATCACAGGGCATGGTGATACTAAGAGATGCCCTAAGGGGTCTTCTGTATTCCAGACATAATCTTCCTTGCCTCTATTGTGGAGTAGCCATTCAATTTTTCCTCGGTAGTCAGAATCAATCACCCCAGCCAGTACAGTAATTCCATTTTTTTGCCTGTTGATTCAGAGGCATAAGGAATCCAAAATGGCCAAGTGGCAGTCTTAACTGCCAGTTCAATAGAATAATTGTTTTGCCTTCTAGTGGAAGCATTTCTCCCTCTGGAACTAAGACCTCTAGGCCAGCACACATAAGACTATGGGAACAGGAAGAAAATGTTTGCTAATGGGTCTCTAGGGGTAAGAGTGAGTGGTGCCACTCCCATTTCCATCCCTTGATTCCTGGATCTTTGAATTCTGGCTATCAAAGAAACAGCACCATACACTGCGCACTGATTTAGAGTATAAACAGTCATCTGGAGAACCTTGTCCAGCCTTGCAAGGTATCACCACTTAGCTGGTGCTGTAAAAGAGTCTTCAAAAGGTCGTTCCACTGTTCTGTCTATCCAGCTGCTTCAGGATGGTGAGAAACATGGTAACATCAGTGGATTCTACAAGCATGGAACCACCAGCACACATATTTGGCTGTGAAGTGAGTTTTTAAAATCAGAAACAATGCTGCGTGAAACATCAGATTGGACGCTCAGCAATGGCCATAGCCAGGTAGGTCTTCACGAGTAGAAGTTTATGTTGCTGAACCCATGCATAACCTCTGTCTCTCTCATTATGGCCAGCTTGTTCAAGGGGCCCCTTGGGAGATGACAGGAGTGGCTGTGGAAAGAGGCTGACTTGTTTCCACAGAATGGGTTATCCTATCTGCTTGATTATTGAAGTCCTCCTCTGGTAAGGCCACCCTTTGGTAAATGCTTACATAGGACACAAATAGCTTCGTTTTAAAAAAATATTCAGAGAGGTCTATCCACATGCTTCTTCCCCAGATTTTCTTGACATATTTTTTTGATTATATTCTTTTCAAGTCCCTGACCAACAAACATCCAGCTAAACCATTGGCCGCAGCCCATGAATAGGTATGAAATTGCATGTCTGCTCATTTCTCCTTCCAAGCAAAGTGAGCAACCAGGTCCCCCGCTTGAAGTTCTGCCCACCGAGGGGATTTCCCTTCAATGCTGTCCTTTTGGGATCCAAGAAAGGAGCTGTAGTGCTGCAGTGCCCACTTCTTGGTGGTGTCTGCATACCTATCTTTCAACCAGCCCAAGCCTTCTATTCCTCAGTCAGCCAGTAATAGGAGACTCCCTCTGAGGCCATAGGTGCGGGCAGGGAGAGAGAAGGGAGGGTAGCAGAAGTAGGGGCCATGGACATTTGGGGCACATCTTCATGTAACTTTAGGAGCTGCTCAGACCTGATCACACATATACCATTTTCATTTGTTGATGGAGTGCTATGTGCACTTCCAACATTACAGCTTGCTGGATCAGAAAACATTCAGTTCACCAGGGCTGCTCAGGTTGCCTAGTAACTTGGTGGCTCACGGTTAAGTGTTAAGTCTCTACTAAGGCCCAGCAGCAGGCGAAGAGCTGTTTCTCAGAAGGAGAGTGGAGGGTGGCAGGCATTTTCTCCAAAATTCTAAAAGGCCTGCTGTGCAGTTCACTTATAGGAGCCTGTTAAAAGCTCCAAGTGGCATCCCTATCTGCCACTGACACTTGAAGCATGATTGCATCTGCTGAGTCATGTGACCCAGGCAGCAGAGCCGCCTGGGGCTGTTGCAGGGCCTTCTGTGTTCTGGTTTCCACTCAAAGCTAGCAGCTTTTCAGGTCACTCAGTAAATGGCCTGAGTAGCACCTAAACGAGGAATATGTTGCTTCTCAAATCCAACGAAGTTCATTCGTGATTGTGTCTCTTTTTCAGTTGTAGGAGAGGCCAGATGCAACATCTTATTCTTCACATTAGGAGGGATATCTCAATATACCTATGCCACTGGACCCTTAGAAGTTTCACTGAAGCAGAATATCCTGGGATTTTTTTTTTTTTTTTTTTCTGTCGCGCAGACTGGAGTACAGTGGTATGACTGTGGCTCACTGCAACCTTGACCTCTTGGGCTCAAGTGATCCTCCCTCTTTGGTGCATCCCACCATGTGTGGATTATTTTCAAATTCTTGTAGAGATGGGGTTTTTGCTGCCCAGGTTGGTCTCAAACTCTTGGGCTTAAGTGATCCTCCCACCTATGCCTTCCAAAGTTGCAAGGACTTCTGTTGTTCTGGTTTCCACTCAAAGCTAGCAGCTTTTCAGGTCACTCAGTAAATGGCCTGAGTAGCACACCTCAATGAGGAATATGTTGCTGTTGAGATTACAGGCATGAGCCACTGTACCCCGCTCCTCCTCAAATTTTTTGTTGGATTTTCTTACCACAGTCTGAAATGCAAATGTCTTGCTAGCAAGTCTGGAGTAGTTGTTACTTCTTGCTCACTGGGTCCAGTCAGTCTAATATTATCAATGAAATGGACCAGTTGTGATATCTTGTAGAAGGGGATGGTGATCATGACTCCTACAAACTGGGTTATAACAGGGCTGTAGAGTTGATATATTCTGAGAGAGGATGGTGAAGGTATATTGCTGGCCTTGCCAGTTGAAAGCAAACTGCTTCTGATGGTCCTCATTAACTAAAACTATGGAGAAAAAAATATTTACCAGATTAGTAGCTACATAGCAGGTACCAGGGAATGTGTGTTAATTTGCCTAAGCAATAAAACCACATCTTCAACAGCAGCTGCAATTGAAGTCACTGTCTGCTTAAGCTTACAATAGTTCAGTCATTCTCTAAGACCCATTTGTGCTCCATACAGGCTGAATGGATGAGTTGAATGCGGAGGTGGTAGAAATCATAACTTCTGCATCTTTCAAATTCCGGTGGTGGCACTGGTTTCTTTGAGCCCTCCAAGGAATGCAGTATTGATTTTGGATTACTGTTTTCCTACACAGAGGCAGTTCTAGTGGCTTCCATTTAGAATTTCTCATCATAATATTCCTCACTCCACAGGTCAGGGAACTGATGTGGGGATTCTTCCAGCCATAGAGTATGCCTATTGCAACTATGCATTCTGGAACTGGGGAAATAACATAGAATGAGTTTGAGGACCTACTGGGCCCACTGTGAGATGGACCAGAGCTAAAATTTCATTGATTAACCAACCTCCATAAGCCCCTATTCTGACTGGAGGGCCACAGAGATGTTTTGGATCTCCTGGAATCAGTGTCAGTTCAGAGCAGGATCGAGTGGTCCCTGAACTGGTTGTTCTTTCCTCCCCAGTGCACAGTTACCCTGGTAAAAGGCTTTAGGTCTCTTTGGGAAAGGCTTGGATAAAGATCAAGAGTATATATTTTTGGTAGCGTACTGTTTTTTCCATGAGAGAACCCAGCCTCCCCTGCATTCGACGGGCTCTAGGTCTGTAAACTGGCTCAATTCTGGGAATTTACTGAGCAGCAGTAACTCTCTGATTTTACGATTCAAGTAAGACTTTTGTTCACACTTAATCTAGAACTTTTCTGCTTATACAGAACAAGTAAGGATTTAGTAGGCTTCTTCTCTGTGTCACTTCTGGGACCACTACAATCAAGTAGCCAACACCAAAGGTTTGTATGAGTCGGAGTATTCTGTTTGCTGCTCTGACTCTACTGTCCATCAAGGTAGCCACCCTCACCCTACTCTTGGGGGCTGGGTTTCCCACTCAGCCCCTTGCACCCCAAGATCCAATAACTCCCATTGTATTTAAGTTTTTCAATTGAGTGACTGCGGTTTCCACTGTGAGGTCCGGCCTGTGGAGAAGAGTGATCATTGAGCTTTTCAAGGACACCAGGGGTCCCCTTACAAATTTATTTCCCATAGTACTGGTCAAAAGTATGATTTCTGGACCCTCCCAGTATGGGTGGGTAGGTCTAAAATGACAAGTCCACTGTAGCATTCCAAGCTCCCTAAGTCTTTGAATCCCTGTCTCTACATTAAGACCAGGACGATCAGGCATCTCCAACTTGCTTATGGTGGGCCATCTTTTGATTCATATTTCAGCCAACCAACCAACCAATCAGTGCCCTTTTTCTAACTCCCTAAGCTGCAGCAGTAAATGCAGAATCTCTGCTTAGTGGGCCCATATCGATGAGTTTGTTTTGATCCAACTTTATATTTCTTTCACCATTATCCCACACCCTCAATATCCATTCCCACACAATTTCCCAAATGTCTGCCTATAGAATTAGAAAAATCTGTTAGTTCTTTGATCGAAAAATCAAATACGTGAGTATAATGCATCTCCTCACCTTTATGAACCTGTTGGGACTTTAGTTGAATTATAAGTCTAGAAGCAAAGAGGAGTGGACCATCTTTCATGGCAGCTGCCTCAGGGTAGGACATTGCAGTTTCCTCAGGCAATGCCTCTACCCGTCAGATGGGGTTGAGGCATGGCCACCATTTCAACTTACAGAATCCCTTTTTAAATTTTGCTTTAAATATACATATAAAGGCTGTTGTGCTCTGCTCCACGTGCAGAAGGGAAGTCACTTTTTTTTTTCCCTCCTAGACATCAAATTGTACCTGTCTGTCCTCCCTGGGAAAAAGCAATTTGGTATTAGTAGAAAAGGCTTTTGATACCTAGTACTAGGTTTTATTTTACCACCAATTAAGCCCTTACTCAGGAGGGCCATAATGTAATGACATTGCCTTGCAATGTTTTTCATCTCTTTTATTCTTGGACCGTGTCAAACTGGGAGAAATTATAATTGATATAATTATTCTATTCAGTGTTTGGAATGCCAATAATGAAGGACAGATTTGTTTCTTCAGTAACAGCAGTGTTTTGCAATAGAAGGCTGTGGTTACTTGATATATTAAAGAAGACACAAGGAGAGTGAACAGCAGTGCTGTCACAAAGTGAAGAAAGACACCGCAAAATGAGGGGGCCAAATGGGAGGTTCTAGGCCTGGAGCTTGCAGGTGTTTTGGACAATGGGACATTCATTATCTGCTTTCTCTGAACCTTCAGTGTCCCAAGAGTCTACCCTGGAGAACGCTCAACTTGGGCATGTTCTGTTACCTCTCAAAGCTACTGCCTTGGCTGTTACACATGGTGTCTACTTTCTTCTTCCTCCTACTCTAATTCACCCCCATTCATTCATTTCAGTTTCTTCAAGACACTCCTGGATGACAGCTAACTACTGAGTTCATATGTTACCCTCTTCCTTCAAGAAAGCCATAGCATTGTAGAAGGGAACGCTGTCTCCTCTGGACTGTAGGTGGCAGTGGGCTGCAGCACTGATGGCAATGGGTTTTGAGGGTGCACCTGGAAAAGGGAGTGTGACTTACCAGGATTGTCTCTAGTGCTGGCTGGGATGAAAGCTGCAGGGAGCATGTTGCACATTTGCCATCTCTGATGTGGTCCAACCCTCTTGTGTAAAGCTGGGTGTATGGATGCCAATCACGCTGGTACCTGTGGATCTGCAGACTGCATTGCCGTTCAGGCCTCCCTACTGCTCCTTAAACACAGCAAGCATATAAGCTCAGCCGGAGGCTTTGCCCCTACAGATCCTCCTGCCTGTTCTTTGCTCAAATATTAGTTTCAGAGAGGCTTTCATGAAGACTTGATTAAAAATAACACTGCCTTCCTTGCATGTTTCTTCTCCATGGTACTAATCATTAACTAATCAATCTACTATTGACTTAGTGATGGTGATGAACTGTCTTCCTACCCAGCACACAGATCCTTGAGGTCAGTGGTATTTGTATCATATTTTCTCTGCTCTCTTCCCAGTGCTGGAAGATTGCCTGACACAGAGTCAGGCAAGATTGCCTCTCACTAAATAGCTGTTAAATAAAATAATAAATTGACTATTACACTTGCTTTTTTTAATGAAGCTTCTTCTTTTATATTTTCCTTATTTTTTGCTATATTTCTGTTTTCCTTCTGCTACTTTCTTTGGGCTTCTGATTTGGGCTTTATCTTCATCTGTTATATTAGGCATATTAATTGAATTTTCAAAACATTCTTTATCCATACTCACGGGGAGTACTGGTAGGGTATTTTGTAGAATACCCTCTGTTAGATTTTGTCTACTGTTTTTCTCAAATCAGACTGGATTTATACATGTATGTATGGATGGATTTATGGGAAGAAGACCGGAGAGATACATCATATCAAGACTCCATTATTCCAACATGACCTATACCTATTACTGTTGATGTTGACCTTGACCACCTGGCTGAGAGTGTTTGAGAGGTTTCTCCACTCTAAAGTTATTCTTATTTTCCCCCTTTCCATATTTCCATATTCCTTTGACAGGAAGCCACTATGAGCAGCCCGCATACTTTAGGGGAATATCTACATACAATTTTTGAAATTATTCTGCACAAGAGATTGGATTCTCCCCATATTTATTCAATAATTTCTTTATATGAGTATGGACTCATGGATATTTATTTTATATTTAAAGCTAAAAATTTTATACTGCATTATTTATTGTGCTGCTCCAATTGCTCCAGCTTTGACCACTGGGAGCTCTTTCAGTTGGTTTCTGTGCTCCCTTGATATACGCTATCTGTGTGGGTTTATATGTTTTTGAGAACTTCTGGCATTACAAGACGCTCCAGACCCATATTGCATATTCTTGTATTATATCATCCCTAGAAACAGCCATTTCTCCAAGGATCCCTGCTTTACTTTATTGGAGAATCATAGTATAAACCAGACCTAGGGACTGGCTATACTCATTACTAGTCGGGTATAGTTGCTTCTAGGCCCTCTCAGCTAATCTAGCAAGGGAATTTCCGTGCATATACAGCCCTGTGCACATACACATATCTACAAACATTTCTTTTTTTTTTTTTCTTAAATTGTACTTTAGGTTTTGGAATACGTGTGCAGAACGTGCAGGTTTGTTACATAGGTATAAATGTGCCACGCTGGTGTGCTGCTCCCATCAACCCATCATCTAGGTTTTAAGCCCCGCATGTCTTAGGTATTTCTCCTAATGCCCTCCCTCCCTTTGCCCCCACCCCACAACAGGTCTCAGTATGTGATGTTTCCCTCCCTGTGTCCACGTGTTCTTATTCTTCAACTCCCACTTACGAGTGAGAATATGCAGTGTTTGGTTTTCTGTTCCTGTGTTAGTTTGCTGAGAATGATGGTTTCCAGCTTCATCCATGTCCCTGAAAAGGACATGAACTCATTCTTTTTTATGGCTGCATAGTATTCCATGGTGTATATGTACCACATTTTCTTTATTCAGTCTATTATTGATGAGCATTTGAGTTGGTTCCAAGTCTTTGCTTTTGTAAATAGTGCTGAAATAAGCATATGTGTGTTATGATTTATAATCCTTCGGGTAGATACCCTGTAATGAGATTGCTGGGTCAAATGATATTTCTGGCTCCAGATCCTTGAGGAATCGCCACATTGTCTTCTACAATGGATGAACTAATTTATACTCCCACCAACAGTGTAAAAACGTTCCTATTTCTCCACATCTTCTCGAGTATCTGTTATTTCCTGACCTTTTAATGATTGCTATTCTAACTGGCCTGAGATGGTATATCATGGTGGTTTTGATTTGCATTTCTCTAATGACCAGTGATGATGCACTTTTTTTCATGTGTTTGTTGGCCACGTAAATGTCTTCTTTTGAGAAGTGTCTGTTCATATCTTTCACCCACTTTTTGATAGGTTTTTTTGTTTCTTTCTTGTAAATTTGTTTAAGTTCCTTGTAAATTCTGGATATTAGACCTTTGTCAGATGAATAGATTGCAAAATTTTTCTCCCATTCTCTAGCTTGCCTGTTCACTCTGATGATCATTTCTTTTGCAATGCAGAAGCTCTTTAGTTTAATTAGATCCCATTTGTCAATTTTGGCTTTTGTTGCCATTGCTTTTGGTGTTTTAGTCATGAAGTCTTTGCCCATGCCTATCTCCTGAATGGTATTACCTAGGTTTTATTCTAGGGTTTTTATGGTTTTAGGTCTTATGTTTGTCTTTAATCTTTCTTAATATGGAGCTGTTCTACTCCCTGTGGACACTAAATGTCAGCTGTGACCTCATGAGCAGAGGTGGCCAGCATTCCCCTGATCTCCACCCCTTTTTGCCATGACTGCTGCACCCTGCCCGGCTTCTGAGGATGGATAGAGATCTACACATACGACCCAGACACACAGATATAAGCTCAGGCAGGTCACCAAGCGCAAGTTAGAAAATGCACACCTGAGTCCCAGGTCTTCAGTTCCAAAGCCCGGGTGGCCTCTCCACTTAGTGGGTCAGACCAGCCTGGACACGCTCTTGTCCAAGAAACCCGGCCTCAGGAGTCTATCTCCATCTTTCCCCCACACACACATCCAGGGATTGTTGGCTCCTTGGATTTTACCTTTCCTCTTGTGAAGTAACAGGGAAAGAGAGTAACAAAGGAACTCCAAGACCTTCTCTACGAGGCCCAGTCCCCACACCTTGCCCCACTTTGCCTTCCTTACCCAGAGCTCCTTTCCCTACCCTGGAGAGGGCTCTTCCCAAGAGGGGTTTTGCCTGGCCAAGCAGCTCCTTTGGGGCACACTGAAGGGTGACTTTGCATGTCCTGGAGATTCAGGAGGAGCAGCCCCAGGCAGGGACCTTAGGGGGATGGATGGTCTGTGAGGGTCTCAGTCATTGATGCTGCTCCTGTCTGTCGGCTTGAATTCCCAACCCAAGCTCTCTATATCATGGTCCTCACCCCAGGACGTCCTTAAATACAACTTTTCTTCTTTAGAGAAACATTTTATGCAAAGCAAGATTGCTTGCATAAATACATTGTCCTTCAAATAAAACAGCAAACCACCTACCAGTCTCAGTAATGTGTGAAGAAGTTTTCCAGCAGCTCCTATTAAATATTCAGAAAAACATCATAAATGCTTCAGGGATACTTTATGGGTTTCTTAGCTGGCTTCTGTAGACCATTAAAGATCTCCAACCCAAATCAGGCAGCAGAACTCAGATGATTTATTTCAGGGATCCGTCACTGCTGGACATAATGAAGTGTGCGTGAAAGTGGATGCATGTGTGTGTGTTTCCAGATGCCACAAGGTTCTTGTAGACAGTTATGTCATCAGCTGTCATCAGCAGCGATCTCACCATGCCAGTGCCATTTGTTGAGCAAAGGAGCCCTGACTCGCAGAAGCAAGTGTGTCAGGATCCAGAGGATGCATGGCCACCCTGTCCCACATCAGTCTACAGCTGGCAAGAACAAAGCCATACCAAGCATGGACCAGTCCAAGACACAGAAGCAGAAAGGCTGCAGTGGGTGCCCATCCTCCCCAGCCCCGGCATCGCTTCCTTGATGCTCTGGCCACACTGTCCCTTCTTGATACTCTTTTCTCAGTCCAGTAACTGGAGGTCTGGACCCACAGAAGCTCTCTTCACTCGAGTCTGCGGGCCTCCTCTTCTGCCTGTGGGTGCGGAGTCTGTCTGTCCTCTCCCCTCTTCTCTCCTGGGGTATTTTCGCCTTTTTGCTCCACTGATTCCCAGAGAACGTGCTCATCCAGCATCCATGGCCTGTCTAATAGAGTGGGCTTCTGAGGAGGGGCTGGGAGCTCCCTGCCCATCTGCTACAGAGAGCTGAGGGTGTCACAGCAAGGCTCACAGTGAGCCCCCTGAAGACTGGAAGTGATGAGTCCCAGGAAGTGACCGTCATTGGCAGTAGGAAGCAGCCACCATGTAAGGTACCTCTTGGAGCAGAGCCACAGCAGAGTGCTCTGCAGACATGGAGGAAATCCTGCAGGGACACCCATGAGGGAGACTAGAGGGGAGAAGGTTGCTGCCACTGCACTTCAGGACAGGACTCTGGAGCTTGGAGCTTTCCCACCCTCACACAACCTCACCATGAAGGGGGGCAGTGAAGAGCACAGGTGCTAAACCCAAACCAGCTCATTTTATGCACTGTCTTTTACAGACAGCAGTGGACACGGAGTGTTTTGCTTGTCTGTTCTTGGTAGTATGTACAGAACCTGGGTGTCCTCAACTATATTAAGATGATATTCATGTAGCAAGGTTCCAAGATAGACCCCAAAAGGTTACATGGTTGGAGCAAGATAAATCTATTTTCACAGGGACTGAAGCGCTTGCAGGAGAAGGCAGGAAGGGTTGAGGCAGCACAGCCAGGCTGCTGTAGTAACACAAGGGACAGCAGGTTGGGTGAGGGTGTGGGGTCACTTAGCTCTCCCCAGGCATGCTCCCTGTGGACTCAGGTTTGGATCTTGCTAAGAATGGAATGTGGACCCCCAAATTCAAATGTTGAAATCCTGACCTCCAAGATGAGCCTTTGGGGATGGGGCCTTTGAAGGGCTATGAGTTAACAAGGGTGGAGTTCTCACGAATGGGATCAGTGTTCTTACAAAAGGAGGGAGACCTCTCCCTCCTTTTTCCATGCAAGGACACCATCTATGAACTAGGAAACCGACCCTCACCAGACACCAGGTCTGCTGGCACCTCAATCTTAGACTTCCCACACACCAGAACAGGGACAAATTTGTGTTGTTTATAAATCACCCTAGTCTATGATGGTTTGTTTTAGCAGCCTAAGTTGACTGAGATGGGTCTCATGGGGTGTAGGGTGTCTAGACTTAAGATTGAGAGTTGCTGCACTAGAGCCTCAAAAAGACATCAAAGCCGAAGCAGTGAGGCTCTGAGACGCTGCTCAGAGACGAACCTTCACCCCAGCGTGCTGCGGGCAACTCCAAGCAGAAGACCACAGTGTCTCCGAGGTAGGTGACACGTGACACAGATGAGACTCTTCTTGGGGACTTCCAGACCATATGGGATGAGGCTTTGTAGGACGTAGGGGTGCCAAAAGAATGAGCGGGGGAGAGTTAGGAACAGTGGGGCCTGCTCAGCTTAGGGAGATAGTTCATGGCTCTTCTTTCTAATGGTTAAAAGAGGTATCTGACCCTGCCTTGGAGAGGACAGGGCACAAACTTTGGAATTATGCAAATATGGGGTGGGGTACTCCATGCCATTTATTTAACTTTTCTCAGCCCCTTCATTGTTTGTTGTTGTCCCAGGCTGGAGTGCAATGCCATGATCTCGGCTCATTGCAACCTTTGCCTCCCAGGTTCAAGAGATTCTCCTGCCTCAGCCTCCCAATTAGCTGGGATTACAGATGCCCACCCCCTCGCCCAGCTAATTTTTGTATTTTTAGTAGAAATGGGGTTTCACCATGTTGGTCAGGCATGAGCCACCCCGCCTGGCTGTCTTCATTTTTAAAGCAGAGATAATGTCACCTACTTCTCAGAGAAAGTATATATAAAGAGTGGATTGCTCATACAAGGCCAGCATCTAGCCCATCTCTTGGCACTTACCATGTACTCAGTAAACGTTTATGGAAAAAATATGCATGCATCGTGACCACACGCTGACAAAACCTGCATTCTTTGAAGAGTTTGTTTTACCAGGATGGATCTTGCTCATGCTGAACTGATGCTTCCCAAAATAAGACACACAGGCCTGCCTCGGTCTCTGAGTATGAGGAGGTGAAAGAACAATGCACTTTGAAGGGCCCCGCAACACGAGCTTAGGACAAGGCATCTCCACCGGGAATGCGAGGGCTCTCGGCTTCCACTGAGGGCCTGTGTTGAAGCAGGACTGAAGGGGCTTTAGTGAATGACCCTAGCTCTGCCTAGAGGACCCTCCAGTGCACCTCCACATACAGGTGGGTGGCAGATTCCACCCTGGTCCATAAAGCACGGATATCTTTACTTCAATCATTTACATAAGGTCACCTCTACCATGACTTGTTGGCATTTCAGACTAAGCTGCAACACCAGCTTCAGCACCGAGGCTGTGCAGGATGCATTCCCACGTCCCACAGTTACTCACTGACGTTGGTTCTGTTAGGGGCATTGTCGTGATAATGGGATAATCCAGGGGGTAAGCATCACCGCTGTCCTTTATTCTAACAGTGGGGATGACGGTTATTCCACAGTGAGATGAATGTTCTGGTAGAGGGAATCGCTGTGTGCTCCGTCTGTCCTGGACTCACAGGGGATGTCAAAAGGGGGTAGCAGCTGAGCTGACATCTCAGAGATAGGTAGGAATTAGCTAGATGGAAAAGGGGGCTGAGTAAGGTCATCATTCAATCATTATTTATTTAGTATTTCTTTTTTTTTTTTTTTTTTGAGACGAAGTCTCGCTCTGTCGCCCAGGCTGGAGTGCAGTGGCCGGATCTCAGCTCACTGCAAGCTCCGCCTCCCGGGTTTACACCATTCTCCTGCCTCAGCCTCCCGAGTAGCTGGGACTACAGGCGCCCGCCACCTCGCCCGGCTAGTTTTTTGTATTTTTTAGTAGAGACGGGGTTTCACCGGGTTAGCCAGGATGGTCTCCATCTCCTGACCTTGTGATCCGCCCATCTCGGCCTCCAAAGTGCTGGGATTACAGGCTTGAGCCACCGCGCCCAGCCTCATTTAGTATTTCTTACCTTGTCCTTAGTTACAGATGACCAAGAACCTTTGTCCTGGGACGCAATGGAAACAGTGTGGAAAGAGAAACACCCCACTGTATATCAGGCCAGGTACTTCAGTCCTAAGGACCCAACAACTCCTCCCAGGATCTCGCTTTTACATCAGCCATTGGATTCATTCTTTCTTTAGGATAAGAATTAAGAGTAAAATAATTCATTTTCTTCTTTCTTTACCATTTAAGAGATGAATCTGGCATGGTAAATTTTAAAAAGCCTTGATCATCTCTGCTCTAATGAAAATTAGACTCTGATCCATCATCTTCCATTCATTCATCTACCAATCCTATTTTTTTAAAAATTTTAGATTAGGTGGAACATGGGCTGGTTTGTTGCATGGGTGTATTGCATAGTGCTGAAGTTTGGTGTCTAGTGCACCCATCACCCATACAGCAACCGTAGCACCTAATCCGTAGTTTTTCAGCCCTTGCCCCACTCCCTCCTTCCTTGCTTGTGTCACCCCCAGTTTCTATTGTTTCCATCTTTATGTCTGTGTGTACCCATTGTTTAGCTAGCAGTTACAAGTCTGAACATGCAGTATTTGGTTTTTTTGTTTCTGTGTTAGCTCCCTTAGGATCATGGCGTCCAGCTGCATCCACGCATGCGTACATGCTGTGTAGTATGCCATGCATCTACCCATCCTTAATCCATCCTCCATCACCGACCCAGGTCCCTCTGAGCTCTCAGCACACCACTTAGATACCAGAAGTGGAGACACATGGGCCATGCCCTCTGACCTTGAGGTCCTTGCTGAGGATGGCATTTGGCCTCTGACCTCAGGCCGCACTAGGCACACTCATTCTGCTGTCTACAGGTGTTCCCACAGCCACACGGCTTCATGGTGTCTGTCTCTCTGTCTGAGCACATCTAATGTTTTCTGCCACTTTATTACAAAGTCTGACTTTATAATGCAAAGTGACTCCAAACAGGCATTAGTAGACATTTCTTGTCAAAGCATAGATAGCTTTAACATTCTTTTTGACTAGTTATTTTCCTCCATAAAAATAAGATCTCAGTTAAAACAATGGAGCATAAAATTAAATTTCTGAAAGAGTACAGGGGCTTGTCTACTTTGTGATGTTCTCTGCTGTGGACTGGCACAGTGATGAGCACGTGGTAGGCACTTGATAAATATTTATCAGATAAAATAGCATTATGGCTCACAACGATGGCATATCTCAAGGAGTTGAATAGTGTCCAAGAGCACTACAAAGTGAAACACAAAATAGCGTATTTTACACTTTGTAGTAACAGAACAAAACTAAATGGGTAAAAGCTTGGTTGAATCAGGAGGCCTTTAAGGGCCCTTGCAATCTTGCAGTTTCACGATTCTAGGAAAATGGGGCAGGATCACTTGGGAATCAGAGGGAGGAATATTTGGATTCTGCATGGGTTGTTTGGTAAGCTCCTATGGAGGTAGATGGAGGCGACGCTTCTGAGCCCCTCTATTAAGGGTGCTATGGAGCACATTCCTCATAGCGGGGATAGAAACCATTACCACTATGGTTGCCAGCTGTGCTGAGGAGGGTGCGAGTCCGTCTGTGATCAGGGTCTAGCCTCCTGACCCTGGTCCATAAAGCATGGATACCTTTACTTCAATCATTTACATAAGGTCACAGAAACAAACAAACAAATACTCCTGACCCCAGAGTCCTTAAGTCGGCAGCTTCAGGAATCTGCATCTATAATGAGCCCACCAGATCGCCCATTTGCGTGCTTAGGGTGAGCGCCTTGGGAACAGCACCTCGAGACCCCTTAGGGAAACGACAGAGGACATGAGATTTGGGCCTCAGCTTGGCTGCTGCCTCCTGGGTGTGTGCGGTTTCAGTGAGGTAGAGTTCATGAAGAGGTGTAGAAACAGAGAAGGCTGATGAAGTTTCAAGCCTTGGGTTAGGAGTAAGCCTGTGCCTGAGGTTAGCGGAGGGCTCTCTGTCCAGCATTAGAGATGAATCTTCTGTTGGTATTAGGGGCACCTTATGACCAGCTAACCTTGGCAGTGAGAAGGTCGATCTTAAGCCAAGATTAAAGTGGGCTCTATCTTTGCGGGTTAATGTCAGGGCTTTGGAGAAAGGCAAGGCGGCTCCGGACTAGGACTGTGTCATCCTTGTGCTTGGCGATGGAAGGGGCTGCCCCAGAGCAGAGTCAGTAGCACGAGGCTGTAAAGCTGCCCTGCTGGAGGAGTTCGGGCAGGGGTGAATGATCCCCACAAAAGAGCTTGAAGGATTCTCGTTCTGCTTTGAAAGTCAGGCCAATGACCTCCAAGTTCCCCTCCAATTTTATTCTTACTCGTTTTATGACCCTATAATAAGGTAACCAGCCACAGAGCGAGGCTGTTACTTTATATTATAATTTGCCATAAGTACTTCAATGATAACCCCAGTATGTTAAAAAATTCTTAAAGCTTTTTAAGATATAAATACATATTCTACTGGGAATCACTAGGTTATAAGCGACATTGTATTTTTATAGAGTTAAAAGGGAAAAAGATGTTAGATGTTACCCTCACAGAATGGTTTTCTTTCTTTTTTTTTTTTTTTAAGACTCTGAAAAAGCCGACATAACATTTTTCTGCTTCACTCCTGACAGCTCCTGCCAGTCTAGTTGGCAATGGGACATCAGTGGCTCCAGCCCCGAGACACACACTTGTTGAGTCAGGGCCAAGGGAGGACAGGCGTAACTGGTCAGAACGGAGGTGCAGGCAGGCACCAAACCGGAGCTGGGGAGGCACTGGAAACTGATTCTCCTGAAGATAAAATGAGAGAGGCCCAGAAATGAGCCGCGATTGGGTCCCAGTGACACAACTGGCTATTCAGTTTCTCTACCTCCCCTGTCTTGTGAGGAGCAAGGAGTGGCTCTAATTTTTTTCAAAACTCGCCATAGAGTAATTCTATCAAATTTAATATTCGCTATTCACCTACATCCACAGCTGGAATACACTTCACCTTGTCTCAGAAATAATCCAGACTATAAATTCAGAAAGGAAGTTGGTTGTGCAGGATGTATCAATATCTCATGTGTGCCTGAAGATATATTTAGTAGAGAAAGAAAAGTATCTGTGCCTTATGTGTTCTCTGACCTGGACACAACCACTAGAAGTGTAACTCAAGATGTATTTTGTGGATCACTAAATACATGGAGTGTCTGTGTCTGAAAAGTGAAAGGTAAGTCCCACAATGGAGTATATTTGGCAGAATTCGTCAGGATTCTTTGCTACCGAGTTTCTCAGAGCTGTCAGTATGGTGGTGTATTTATCAGAAGATACATTGGGAAATTCTAACTTAGAGGCTTCAGTTGAAGACAAATACAAAGAAAAAAAAGTCACTGAAATCCACCAATGTGTGGCAGTGAGTATACAGAAAGCTTTTTACTATATTTAATTAATTCAGTAATTAATCAAGTTAACAAAAGAAAAAGAAAATATAAACTAATAATTTCATTAATTGGCTTGACTTCATTAAGCCCTAAATTTTGTGTAATAATGGAATTTTGCGGTCATTTTGATATATATGAAATCATAGAAAAAAAGTGATTAGAATGACTTGCCTGTTGACAAAGAAAATAAGATTCATTTACACGGCAAACTAGGAACAGAGGGCAACATCCTTGACTTCATGAAAAATATCTGCAAAATCCTACAGCTAACATCATACTTAACGATGAGAAACTGGACGCATCTCACCCCAAATCGGAAATAAAGCAAATGCGACCACTCTTCTTTTTTTTTTTTTTTTTTTTTTTTCTTTTTTTGAGATGAGTCTCCCTCTGTCATCCAGGCTGGAGAGCAGTGGCGCGATCTCGGCTCATTGCAACCTCCGTCTCCCAGGTTCAAGCGATTCTTATGCCTCAGCTTCCCAAGTACCTGGGACTACAGATGTGTGAGGTGGCCACTCTTCTTACCACTTTCACTCCACATTACCCTGAAAATCCTTGCTAATGCAATAAACAGGTAAAGGAAATAAAAGGCATGCATATTGGATAGAGAAATAAAACTGTCCTTGTTCTCAGATGGTAAGAGTGTCTGTAGAAAATTCTGAAGAATCAACAACAAAAACAAGAACAAAAACTCCTGGTGATAATTAGCTTGCAGAATACAAGGTTAATGTTTAAAAATCAACTGCTTTATATAACACATGTATGTAATATATATTAGCAAAGAATATTGGAATTTGAAATTAAAAACAAAATTTCATTCACATCCAAATATGAAATACTCAAGGCATAAATCTAACAAAATACATATATGCAGGATCCATATTAAGAAGACTGTAAAACTGATGAAAAAATCAAACAAAATCTATATTAATGGAGAGATATTCCATGTATATAGATAGGAAGACAACATTGTCAAGACGTCAGTTCTTCCCAGCTTGATCTATACATCCAATGAAAGCCTGATGAAAATCCCTGCATGCTATTTTATAGATAGGGATAAACTGATTTTAAAATTCATATGGAAGGCAAAGACCCAAGATAACCAGTGCCATATTGAAGGACACAAACAACAGTCAGAGAACTGACACTGCCAATGACAATCAAGATAGTGTGATATTGGTAAAAAAGAGAGAGAGAGAGAGAGTCAAGGGAACAGAATAGAGAGCCTATAAATGAATCCACAAAAATATAGTCAACCGATATTTGACAAAGGAGCAAAGGCATTCCAATGGAGAAAAGAGAGGCTTTTCAACAAACGGTACTGAAAAAATTAGACATCAATATGCCAAAAAAAAAAAGACACAGATTTTTCACTGTTCACAAAAATTAACTCAAAATAGATCATATTCTAAGGTACACAACTGTAACCCCTACAAGGTATCACAGGAAAAATTCTCAGAAACTTGTGTTTGGTGAAGATTTTTAGATACAACACCAAAAGCACTTTCCATGAAAGAAAAAGTTAAATTGAGCTCAACTAAAATGAAAAGTTTCTGATTTGCAAAAGACATGGATAAGATAATGAAAATAAACTATCGACTGTAAAAAACAGTGTTTGCAAAACAAATATGCGATCAAGGACTGGATCCAAATATACAAAGAACTCTTAAAACTCAACAACAAAACAACACAATTTAAAAAGTAGAAAAAAAGACCTGAACAGGCGCCTCATCAAAGAAGACATACAGATGGCAAATAAGCATACGAAGCGATGCTCAGCATCATGTGTCAGCAGCAAAACACAAATTAAAACAACCATGAGACACTACTACACACCTACAGGAATGGCCAAAATCCAGAACCCTGACCACGCCAAAGGCTGGAGAAGATGTGGAGCATCAGGAACTCATTCGTTGCTGATAGGAATGCAAGTGGGCTGCCACTTTGGAAGATAGTTTGTCAGGTTCATCTAAGACTAAACATCTTCTTGTCCTGTAATCCAGCAATTGTCCTTCTTGGTATTTACCCAAGTTAAAAACACATGTCTAGAGAAAAAGCTGCATATAGGTTTATAGAAGCTCTATTAATAACTACCCAAACTTAGAAGCCACCAAAATGTCCTTTGGCAGCTGAAAGGATAAACAAACTCTGATAATACATGCAATAAAATATCATTCAGTGACAAACAAGAAACGAGCTATCAAGCCATATAAAGGCATGGAGGAAACTTAATGCATGGGGTGAAAGAAAACAGTCTTAAAGTGCTACATACTGTATGATTTCAATTATATGACATCCTGGAGAAGGCAAGGGGTTTTCGGGGATGGAGGGAGATTGATAGGTGGAATATACAGGAATTTTAGGGTAGTGATATGAGTCTGTATACCACTGTAATGGTGGATACGTGTCAATATACCTTTGTCCAAGACCCATAGAATGTACAACACAAGGAATAACCCTAATGTAAACTATGCACTCTAGTTAATAAGGTATCAGTAGTGTCTCATCAGTTGTAACAAATCTATCACACTAATGCAAAATGTTGATAATAGGGGAAATGGTGAGTTGAGGGGGTTAGTGAATATGTGTTAACTCTCTGTATTTCCTATTTATTTTTTCTGTAAACCCAAAACTGCTGTAAAAACAGTGTATTAATTAAAAAATACAAAGAAAAAAAGTCACTGGAAATCACTGAAATATGGCAGTGAGTAAACAACCTTTTATCAATTTAATAAAAGCTTTCTTCAGTACTTTAATCAAAGACAAAAAAAAAAAAAACAGAAAAACAGAAAACAAGCCAGTAATTAAACCAGTTCACCAGAATTTACTGAGCCCTAACTTTGGTGTAATAAAATTCTGGGAGCATTTTGATACATACAGAATCATAGAAGAGAATGGAAGCTCTCAGAATGGCTTGCTTGCCTGCTCACAAGGAGAACAATATCAACTTGCATGATTAAACCTCAAGGCAAATGGAAAGCTCTTATCACAGTGTTAGGCACAAAGTACACACTCAGGAACGCTGACACAGTGCCAGGCAGTTTATGGTCTGCGCCAGACAAGCAGAACACCAATGTGTGCAATAAAATAGAGAACTGAGAACTCATGGTACACTACAGTAACCAAGGAAAATCTCATAATGAAACTGGAGTTTGAGCTAATATTAAAGTAAACAAAAAATGAGAAAATATGATTGGCAAATAAAAGGAATGCAGGCAAAAACAAGAAAAAGCAATAGAAAGTAGGAAGAAATACGATGCGAACAGAAATGCAGATGCACACCCCTTACTCCTTGATGAGAAACACTGCTTGGATCATTCTTGACAAGAAAGTGGTGATTCCCAGGCGCCATCAGCAGAAGACTCTTGGTTCTGAGGTGAGCTGGACCCAGCAGATGGAGGGGAAGCAAGCGTGAAGTGCAGAAAGACAGAAGTGGGTGGCTTCACAGCCCACATCTGGGCCATCCAAGGCGGGAGTGGAAGACGGTCACAGCACAACTTGTCAGGAGGCAGCTGGGTCGTCAGTGGAGGCCTTGACCTCTTCAGGATAGCCTTTCCTGAAGTTTCAAACACGGAAATAATGGCAGCCCAGGGTGACTCTCTGCAAATTTTATGCTGTAGCCTGAAGAACATTTGCTAACTTAAGAGCAAAATGAACAGTGGTACATAAATGTTAAAATATTATCTCAATTTATTTTATTTGGTAGTTTAAAATAACTTGAATAGTACTGCTGGTTTCATGGAACCTAATGTTAGCCACTTTTCTTTAACAGCTTTATTGAAATATAATACCATAAAATTCACCTATTTAAAGTGTACAATTCAATGTTTTTTAACTAGATTCAGAGTGGTGCCAATATCAGCAAAATAAAATTGGGCACATTTTGATCACCTGAAACAGAAATCCTTCACCACTAGCAGCCACGTCCCATTCACTCCAGCCTCAGCGTGGGCAATCTCTAATCCATTTTGTGTCTCTGTAGATTTGCCTTCTCTGGCATTTCAAATAAATAGGACCTTATAATTTGTGGTCTTTTGTGTTTTGATTCTTTCACAAAGTGTGTTTTCAAGATCCATCTATGTTGTGGCATGCATCAATCATCACTTCATTCCTTTTTATCATCAAACGATATTCAACCGTATGGATATATCACCTTTTGTTCACCCCTTCTTCATTTGATGGGCATTTACAGTGTTTCCAATTTTTATCTACTATGAACAATGCTGCTGTGAACATTTGCCTACAAGTGTTTCTGTGAGCACGTTTCATTTCTAGGAGAGGGATTACTGAATAATAAGATTAATCTATATTTAACTTTTGAAAGACTGCTAAGCTGTTTTCTAAGAGGTTGCACCATTTTGTATCTCCACCGGCAAGATACATGTTACAATTTTTCCATGTCTTTCACAATTGCAACTTTCTATTTTATTATAGCATCCTAGTAGGTGTGAAGTGGTATTTTATTGTGATTTCGATTTCAATTTCCGTAAGGACTAAATACGTTGAGCATCTTTTCATGTGCTTATTGGCTATTTATTATATTTTTTACAGAAATGACTATTCAGATAATCCGTTTTTAATTGAATTGTCTTTTTATTCTTCAGTTGTGTTGTTTTAAACATATATTCTGGATATAAGGCCTTTATCAGATATATGATTTGCAAATATTTTCTCCTATTTTCTGGATTGCTGTTTCATTTTTTTTATGGTATCATTTGAAATATAAAGCTTTAATTTTGATTAAGTGCAATGTAACTATTTTTTTCTTCTATCATTTGTTTTTGTGGTTATAGGTAAGAAGCTATTGCCTAATCCAAGGCAGGAAGGGTTGCTCCTGTATTTTCTTTCTTTCTTTTTTTTTTGAGACAGAGTCTCGCTCTGTCGCCCAGGCTGGAGTGCGGTGGCGCAATCTCGGCTCACTGCAAGCTCTGCCTCCCGGGTTCACGCCATTCTCCTGCCTCAGCCTCCCGAGTAGCTGGGACTGCAGGTGCTGCCACCACGCCCGGCTAGTTTTTTTGTATTTTTTAGTAGAGATGGGGTTTCACTGTGTTAGGATGGTCTCGATCTCCTGACCTCGTGATCCGCCTGCCTCGGCCTCCCAGAGTGCTGGGATTACAGGCATGAGCCACCGCACCCAGCCCATATTTTCTTTTAAAAGTTTTATAGTGTTTGATCTTACCTTCAAGTCCATGATTTTAAGTTTATTTTTGTGTATGGTGTGAGGTAGGAATACAACAGATAACCACAGATATAAGTTCATTGTTTTCTGTTTTTGTACTATATTTGTCTCGTTTTGATATCAAGTTAATACTGGGTTCATCAATGAGTTGGGACGTAATTCTTCATCTGATATTTTTCCAAAGAGATTGAGTAAAACTGATGTTAAATGTTCTTTAGATGTTTGATAGACTTCCCTACAGAATGATCTGGTTCTGGAAATTATTTTTAAGGAGTTTTTAAAGTATAAATTCAATTTCTTTGATGCTTGGTTGCAATACTGATTATCTATTTCATCTTGATTTTTGATAGCTTGGTTTCTGAGGGACGGGTTTATTTCTTCTAAATTATTAAATTTATGAGAATAAATATATTCATATTTTGTCATATGTTATTTTTAATGGCTGTAATGTCTGAAGTGACATCCCCATCTCAGTTTTTATATTGGTGATTTGTGTTGTTTCTCTTTTTACTTTGTCACATTTACTGTAAGTTTATCAACTTACTGATTTTTTTGAAAAAACCAGTGTTTGGTTTCATTGATTTTCTCTTGTTTTATATTTTCAACTGTGTTCATTTTTGCTACTACCTTTATTATTCATTCCTTCCCATTGCTTCCAGTTTAGTTTGGAACTTATTAATTTGAGTATTTTCTTTTTTTCTAAAGAAACCATTTAGTGTTATGAATTTCCTTCTCAGCACGCTTTTGATCTATTGTGTTTTGCTTTTCATCCAGGCTGCCTGCACTGGTGGCGCTGGGTGGGTAAGGTAGTCTTGGGCCCAGCAGGGGATGAGACAACTTTCCCTGAAGACGACTTTTTTTCCTGCAGTCTTAATAATTGATATCTTTTTACCTTGGTAAAACTCGCCTGATTTTGTCAGAGGAACACCATTATATATGGAGGGGAAATCATCCCACTTGATTGCTAGACTGAGGGTCATAAAATACTGGCTCTGCGTGGCCTTCAACTATTGGGAGTGGTGACAAGAAAACTTGTAGCTATACAGTTTCTCCCAGACCAGTGCACCTGCTTCTCCTAAACTTTCAGAGTTCTCTTTCGTTGTGTCTTGTACCTTTCCAAAGGTTTATAGTCTAGTCGGGAGAGGAGGGCAAAAAGTGTCTGGGGCATGTTGTCCAGATTAAAAAGTATACAATTCCTTTTCTACAATTTTCTTCGTCTGGCTTTGGTATCAGAGTAATACTGGACTCAAATAATGAGTTCAGAAGTCCCTTCTACTCTTCTTTTTTGGGGGAAGATTTTGTGAAGATTAGTAGTAATTCTTTGAATGGTGGATATCATAAGTGAAGTTATTTGGGTTTGAGATTTTCTCTGTGGGATTCAATTTCTTCTAATAAATCTATTTACCATTTCTGATAGTTTGTATATTTCTAGGATTTTTCCCCATTTCATCTAAGTTATCTAAATTGTTGGCATACGGTTTATCATAGTATTACTTTATAATACTTTGCACTTTCATGATATTGGTAGTAATGTCCCCTCTTTTATTTCTTATTTTAGTAATTTGAGTCCTTTTTCTTTTAAACTAATCTAGTTAACGGTTTGTCAGTGTTGCTGATCTTTAATGAGCTTTTCATTTCATTGAATTTCATTTTTCAACTTCCTAATTAATTTCTATTTCATTCTTTATTATTTCCTTTTGTCTGCTTTATTTTGGTTTATTTTATTTTATTTTCTAGTTTCCTAACATGAAATAAATGTTAGCTAAATGATTTAAAGTATTTCTTCCTTTTTAATGTAGGCATTTATAGGTATAATTTTTCCTCAAAACACTATTTTAGGTGTGTCCCATAAGTTTTGCTAAGTTGTGTTTTTCTTTTTATTTATCTTAAGGTATTTTTTATTTTCCCTGTAATTTCTCTATCAATGCATTGGTCATTTTAAGAGGTGCTACTTAATTTCCACTGATTTCTGAATTTCTCAAGCTCTTTTCTGTTATGTATTTCTAATTTAATTCTGTTGTGATGACAGAACATACTTTGTATTTATTGGGGATTGTTTTATTATGTATCATATTGTCTATCCTGGACAATGTTCATGTGTGCTTGAGAAGGATGAGTATTCTGCTGTTGTTGGCTGGAGTGCTCTATAAATGTCTCTTAGGTCCTGTTGGGTTTATAGTGTTGCACACGTCTTCTGCATCCTTGCTGACCTGCCTAGTTGTTCTAATGATTAATGTCCGATGCTGAAGTCATCAAGTATTAACGTTAACTTGTCTATTCTTCCCTTTAATTCTGTCAGTACTGGGGGAGCTCTGTTGTTGAATGTGTATATATTTATAAATGTTATGTTTTCCTGATATATTTATAAATATAAATTGTCTTTATACCTATTAATATTTGTTATTTATTCATTTATTTATTTATTTTTGAGATGGAGTTTCGCTCTTGTCACCCAGGCTGTAGTGCATTGACACAATCTCGGCTCACTGCAACCTGCATCTCCTGGGTTCAAGCGATTCTCCTGCCTCAGCCTCCCAAGTAACTGGGATTACAGGCGTGTGCCACCACGCACAGCTAATTATTGTACTTTTTAGTAGAGACAGGGTATCGTCATGTTGGCCAGGTTGGTCCCAAACTCCCAACCTCAGATGATCTGCCCACCTTGGCCTCCAAAGTGCTGGGATTACAGGTGTGAGCCACTGCACCTGGCCTATTGTTTTAAAGTTTTCCCTGATCTTTCTACAGCCACTCCAGCTCTCTTGTAAGTGCTGTTTTCGTGGCATATTTTTCCACTCTTTTGCTTTCACCCTATTTGTACCTTTTAATCTAAAGTATATCTGCTGAAGACAGCATCGTTGGATCTTCTTTCTTTATTCAGTTTAAAATTATGCTTTTTTATGGGATTGCTTAAATCACTTATATTGGATGCTATTACCCATCTGATTACATTGACATCTGCCATTTTGGTTTTAGTTTGCTATGTCTCATGTTTTTTCTCATTCTTCTGTTCCTTATTTACTGCCTTCTTTCACATGAAGTGAATCTTTTCTTGCGTAAGATTTCAATGTTTAATGCAGTTTTATTTTATGATTGTTATTCATTGTTATTCATCTTTTTATTCATTGACTAATGCTTACAAGATACATCTTATCAGAACCCACCTTCAATTTACATTAATTTAACTTCAGCAATATTTTATGTCTTTTAAAGGAAGCTAAGGAAAGAAAGAACACACACACACACACACACAGTGAGAGAGAATTTCTAATACTGTATTTCCTAGCTTGGGTCTGCATCATCATCTGCTGTCTTCCTTACCGCTCTGCAGCTTTGGCCCCATCCCTTTCCTCTTGAGCTATTATTTTCCAATACATTGCATTTCCATATGATATATAGACACACAACACAATTATACACATAATGCCTTTTTTTTTTTTTTTTCCTGAGATGGGGTCTCATGCTGTCACCCAGGCTGAAGTGCAGTGGCACAGTCTTGGATCACTGCAAACTCCGCCTCCTGGGTTCAAGTGATTCTCCTACCTCAGCCTCCCAAGCAGCTGGGATTACTGTAACCCGCCACCATGCCTGGCTAATTTTTTATATTTTCAGTAGAGACAGGGTTTCACTTTGTTGGCCAGGCTAGTCTCAAACTCCTGGCCTCGTGATCCACCCACCTTGGCCTCCCAAAGTGTTGGGATTACAGGCTTGAGCCATCACGCCCAGCCCTCATAATGCTTTTTAAAATTTTTAAAAACATGTTAAGAAAAAAGTAGAAGAAATATCACATTATATTATTTTCTATGAGTTTCTATGTAATTATCTTTAATGATACTATTTGCTTTTTGCATAGATTCAAATTATTCTCACATGTCACTCGCTTTCAGCCCAAAGAACTTCCTCTGTGCTTCTTGTAAGGCAAGTCTGCTAGCAATACATTCTCCCGGATTTTGTTTATCTGGTGTATTAGTCATCTTGAGCTGCCATAACAAAATACCACAGACTGAAGGCTTAAACAACAGTGTTTATTTTTTCACAGTTATGGATGCTGTAAGTTCAAGATCAAAGTCTAACATGGTCAGTTTCTACTGAGGGCTTTCTTCCTGGCTTGCATCTGGCTGCCTTCTCAATGCGCCCTCACATGACACACCCACACACATCCACAGAGAGAGAACTAGAGAGAAACAGAAAAACAGAGAGAGAGGGAAAGAGAGAGAGAACGTGAGTGCACACTTTGTCCTCTTCTTATACAGACGTGAATCCTATTGAATAGGGGCCCTCATTTAATCTTAATTACCACCATAAAGTTCCCATTTCCAAATATAGTCACATTGCAGGATGGGGCTTCAACCTACGACTTTGTTTTAGCTTCATTTTAAAGTCATTTGACGGATATAAGAGCCCTGATTGAGTTTTTTTTCCCTCCTTTCCTTTTGGCACTTTGAATATGTCATCTTCCTGACTTTTTAGGTTTTATTTTTTTCTTTCCTTTTGGCACTTTGAATATGTCATCGTACTGATTTTTGGCCTCCATTTTGTCTGATTCGGAGTTAACCATTAATCTTATTGGAATTATCTTGTTCATGATAAGTCATTTTCTCTTGCTGCTTTCAAGATTTCTTTTTGAATATAATGTGTCTAAGTGTGGATCTCTTTGTGAAGAACTTCTTGGGTGTGTTGAAGAATGTTTTGCATTGAATTTGGTATGTTGATGACAATTATTTCTTTGAACATTTTAAATTCTCCTTTATTTCATCTTTTTCTGGAACTCTTATTATTTTTATATTGGTATATTTAATAATGTCTAATATTTCTCTATCTGTCCTTTTTTATTCTTTTCCTCTGTGTTGTATAATATTTATAGTTTAGATTTGTAAGTGTTTTGCTATTTTCTCCTGCCAGCTCAAGCCTATTGTTGAGCCTCTGTAGCAAAATATTTATTTGGGCTATTATTATATTTTTCAACTCCAGAATTTCCGTTTTGGTCTATTACACTTTATATCTCTTTATTGATCTTCTTTATCTAATGAGACATTGTCATAACTTTAATTGAGCATAATTTTCTTTAATTATTTGAATATATTTATGATAGCTAACTTGATGTCTTTGCCTGATAAGACCAACACCTGGGCCTCCTCAAAGGTAGAGCCTACTGGCAGCTTTTTTCTTTCTTGTGTATGACTGAGTTTTCTTCTTTGTACGTCTGGTAATTTTTTGTTGAAAACTTCTGAAGGAAATATATTGTAGTAACTCTACATACCGATCCCCTCTTCCAAGCTTATTGATGTTGTTTGCTTCTTTATGTTATTTGACTGTGGTGGTTCAGAAAAACTATTTCCCTTCAAGTGTGCCATGTGCGATGTCATGCTCAAATTTCTCTTCTTCATTTTTATCTCAAGCTTATCTTCCTAGGGCCTGTCACATGATCAACACTGTTTAGTTGCCAGCCCCTGATTGGTTCCAGGTTGTGCTTAAGCCCTCTGAGCTAGTAAGTGCCCCCTCCCTTTTATCATAGCATCCCTGTGTGGCTTGGAGACTTCTAAAAGAAGTCTGTTGGAGAAGTTTGTGAGTTTCCTTCATATTCAGCTAAGGACTTTTATCTCAAAAGCTGTCTCTCCAGTCACTCCTCAGATGGAAGATCCTTGACTATGCACAGACTTCCTGACCACCAGCGATGACTGGAAATTTTTTTAGCTCTCTTTAGTCTCTCTCTTTCCCTGCTCTCCCTAATAAACTTCTGGCTAGTCTCTTTGTATTGCCATTACATCGAGCTGTCAGACTTCACTAATTGCTAGCTGACTTCGACTGTACTTGGGATAAAATTTACTCAATACTCTGATCCACTTGAAGTTCGGCCCCTTGACAGCAGCAGGTTGTTAACGGACATCGAGCTTGTTCTGACCTTCCTTTGAATAGAACCTCTGCGGTATGGAGCCAAAGCGGGAAGCTGGGGGGCGGGGGTGGTGCTTGCTCTCCATGACGGCCCCATGTGTTTTTTTATGAATCAGATCTATGGAGTGTGGTGCTAGACAGGTAAAAACTGGTGCTTCTTCTGAGCACTGTCCATTATAAATCTTCTGTATCCCAGAATGAAGGAGAATAGAATCTAGTGGTTTTCCAAATTGCAAGCCTATCTATAATAGCTTTATCTCAGAAAGCTGAGATATTTTATTTATTTTAACCAATCCCACTAAAGAAGCTCCCGCATAATACAGAGATATTTTATTTATTTTAACCAATCCTACTAAAGAAGCTCCCCCATAATACAGAGATATATGGGAAAAGGAGACTGAATTTTTCACCAGTTGCCCTGCCCAATCTTACTTACTTAATGGAAGTGGGGAGTGGGGAAATGTATATTGCCACTGACTGCTACCATGCACTCAATATAGATCTTCTGTAGCAGGGAGCTGTGCAAAATGTGATTTGCTGGTGTTCACTGGCTTCTAGAAAATTAGGGGGAATAGCAACTATGACATTACTGACAAGACCACTGTGACAACTCAGCCACAAGGCAGAAAGGTGAGGGAGGAGGTGGGGGCAGTCTCTAGAACAAATGCCCAGCCTTCTGCTGAGAGATTGCATAGATTTTGTTGAACGCATGCTTCTCAATTTGCTTTAAGCCCTTTGATCAATCTCCACATACTTTGAATGATTGTCTGCTAAATTTCATAAGTGTAGTGGGTGTCTCTCTGGGGGAGAGCTTTCCCAGGGTTCTTTGCAGCACCATTCTGGAAGTCCTACCTTCATGCTATTCGTTTTTGAGCACTGACCGCTCCATCCTACAAAACTGGAGAAAATAATGTTTTATCTCCATATCTTGTTATTGTGACTGTTACACTAAATTATTTTTCACAATCATCGCTTCCCCTCACTGAACTATTATGCCAATATACTGCTTTGTAGCTCCAAATTTACTTTAGCAAAAAGCATTGTCAATAAGTAGAAATGGCAATTTCAGGTGACTTTGATCTTTGGCAAGGCTATAATTGGTCTACATGATACAATCAACAGACTGGATCGTTATTTTATATGATAAATTTTATTCATTTTCTCCTCTCTTCAATTTAATTACCATAAAGCTTTTGATGGAAAGCACATTAGTATTCCAAGAATGATAATATAAAAATGTCCTAGTTACTGGAGAAACTGTTAAAAAAGAAATGTGGAACAGAAGCATGGCAGGCAGCATTGAGATGACGGTTTGGGAGGATGACAAAGCTCAGGTGAGAATTAAGAACTTGCCTACTCTCTCAGCCTGGTCCATCTTACTCTGAGACCTGAAAGGCCGTTCCTATCCCTGTGTCTCACTATACCTTTGGGGGACGCAAGCAAAATTTCGTGCAATAAAGGGGTTCAGTGAGATCAGCATGTAATTTAACTTTTTCCTCTGGGTCAAGAAAGCTGAACTATGGCATAATAGAGGCATGGCAGTGGCAGTGACAATAGATTATTGGAGTCACAGGGTCTGAAAAATAAACGGAGACGTGATGGTCATCTAGCACAATCAATTTCTAACTTTCTGAAAAATCAGAAGTAACTTTTTAAAAAGAAAAGACATAGAGGGATCCCTAGTGTATAAGTGTTGCTGCTCTGGTAGCCACAGTGTTGGGGCAGATTCTGCCACCCTGATTTGCCTGTGGCTCCAGAGGTGCCCAAGACAGTACTACTAATTTCTGGGCTGTTTAGAACTCATGTGAAAGCCTGATCAGAACCAATCTAACACATGTGAAAGCCTGATCAGACGCAATCTTTCGTTCTGGGAGTATGAAATTGTACAGGGTGAGGAGGCACCAAAAGTGAAAAGATACCAACCCGGTATCCATCCACTCTAAAGCCATTATTGAATCTTGCCTGGGGAGTCAGCTCCGGTCCTGGCCAAACCCTATGTTTGGGCTTTCAGGCCATACCAGGAGCAATTACAAAGACCTCCCCTAGGCTATTTTATATAAATGCATACGAATTAGAAACTGAGCCTTTTGCTAGCATTCACAAGGGTTGCAGTCAGCAATGTACTTCCTTTCCTGATACTTGCAAATCTGATTAGTGCCTAGAGAGAATGAGGTGCATTAAAAAATGAAAGTAATGCTGAGGGTGGAGAAGGGTCTCTTGGCTGCATCCTTTACCTCTGAGTCACTGAAAGGAGCTTCCTTTGCAAAGGGAGCACACCATGATTTCTCTACATCTTCCCTGCCCGCCTTTCGAGATGCAATGTATGTCCTGCGAAGAGATCCACAGAGGCTGGGGAACTGACCTTGCAGCAGACATTAGGCAGTGGCTCACTGGAACAGCAAGCTGGATGAAGGAGCTGCCGAGAAGAGGATCTGCAGCCAGTGAACTACTATATGGGAACAAGTCACCTGGTAGGACCGTCCACAAGCACTATTTTGGCAGGAGAACGATCCACAAGTCCACGCAGCAACAGCTGGCATCATCAAAGTTTATCGGGGCACAATGGGAACAGGAAGACAAGGCATATCCCCTAGAGACCAGCAGACACCAGTTGAAGCCCAGAAAGAGACTGTGGATTTCTTCCCTGCCCTTTCCCACACTGCCTTAAAGATCCAGAAGCTGTTCAGCCTCATAAATCTGGACACCTTCTTAGGGAAACATTCAAGAAAGCCTGGGAGACTAAACATTTCTATTTGAAGAAAAATTCAACAGAGGGACTGCATAAATTAATATGTTGCTGTCAACTGTAAATGGTGAAGGACTAAGAGCAAATATTCAACACACACACACATGTTCTCATATACATTTTAACCAGCAGGTGGAGGCTGGAGCTTTGACCAGCAGAGGAGATGTCCATCTTCAGAACTGCCTACAGCTGGTCTGACAGAGGGGTCAGGCCAGAGGCCGCCTGAAGCTCATGGAAGTTGGGCAGATATGGGCCAGGTGGAAAAGACTTTTTCAAAGGGATGTTTCCTCAATGAGGAAGCCAACCAGGTGGAGGATGCAGTCACGCAGATTCAGAGCCTTTGTAGGTGGGAAGGGCAAGGAACACATCTGAAGGGAGTTGAGGCTGCAAAGAGACAGTCATCCAAAACCTCTGCCCTTTTCCTTCTTGTTCCGTGGCTAATCTCCATGCTATAGATTAACAGTCTGAATAAGTCTCAGTCTTTAAATGTCTCTCAGTAATTTCTGAAAGTTCTTGGCCATGAGTACTGCAAATATTCCTTCTGCTCTATCCTCTCTTTCTTCTTGGTCTCTCATTCCTATTAAATATGGGCATGCCTTTTGAAATTGTCCCACAGCTTCTGGACATTCTGTTCTGTGTTTTCATCCTCCCTCCTTGTGTTTTGTTTTCAAAAGTTTCTCTTGAGCTACCTTCAAGTTCAGTGACTCCTCCTTGGCTGCATAAAGTCTACTCAATGAGCCCATCAAAGACATTTTTCATTTTCACTACAAGGCTTTTTATCTCTACCATTTCCTTTGGATTCCATTTCTTTCATTTCTTTCTCTCTGTTAGTATCACCCATCTGGTCTTGCACGTTGTGCACATTATTTTATTAGAGTCCTTACCATAGTTGTCATAGTTATTTTAGATTCCCTGTCTGATAATCCTACCAGCTGTGTCCTACATGAGTCTGGGTCTAATGATAGCTTTGTCTCTTCAGACTGTGTTTTTATTTGTCTCTTGCCTTTTAACCCTCCTTGCAATTTCATGTCAAAAGCTGGACATGATGTATTAGGTTACAGGAACTGAGGTTAAAGGCCTTTTGTGTGAGAACTTACATGAATCCAGCTGGAGCTGGGCACGTCTAATGTGGGCTGTTTGTAGGTGCCAAGGCTACAGATTCCTTCGGTGTCTTGGTTTACATCTCTTCTTGGCTCGGGGGCTTCCTTTGGCACTGCTCCTCATAGACATTGTGTTTTGACTCTTCCAGCCACAGGCCCGTCTTTATCCCGAAGCTTGTTTTTGTGGCGGTGAGGTGCAGGCCCTTCCTCATGCTGTGGTCTTCACAAAGGTCTCGGTTCCTGCATTTCCAATTCATGTCCTTGGACTCGTGTTCCCTATTGACTGCATTCTTCAATGTTTTCCTTTAGGTGAGACAGAAAAGCTGGAGGGGTCTGGGGAAAGGCAGTATTCCCCCACCCCTCCTGAGGTGAGGTTACTGTGTCACCCTCTGGGGATGTCCTGCCCCTGGAGAGTGGGCTTCTGTTAGGGAGACGGGTTTGGGAGGGTCATACCAGGGCCATTCCTCTCCTGCCCCTGCCAAGGCTGTCAGGGCATCTTTCTGGGAGCCTCACCATGAGAAACGTGGTGGAGGTAACTGGAAAGAAAGCCAGGAAATGTCCCCCTCAGCCAATGACAGTGGGGCAGGGACCCTTCAGAATTTTCTCATTTTCATGCTAATCTGTACTTGGCCTCCATCAATGTGTCAACCATTCCAGGTGGATACACATTTCTCTCAGGTTACGGCTCCAGTGACCTCTGGTGGTGGTGCGGAAGCTCAGGTGCGATCTCTCCAGATGTGTCTGACCCCGCAGATTTCAGGGCGAAGATTTGCCCTGGATCCCAGGCCTCTCCTGGGCCCAAGAAAGTTGCTGATTTTCACCTTGTCCAAACTTTTTCTGTTGTTAAGGACTAATGTAATGGCTTCCAAGCTTTTTTCTTGTTGGAGCTGTGATGAGAAGTTTAGTCATGACCATTTTAAGCAAATGCACTCATCCTGGTGGGCTGAGGAAGACACCTCCCAGAAGGTCTGCTGAAATGAGGCTAATTTACTGTTTCCACTTTTTCCTCAAAAATGGGGAAAATCCCATCAGGGCCATTGCAGCTGACTTGACAGAACAATCACACTAAAAGGAAGGCTGAGCTGCCCATCTCAATTATTCCAACATTAATTAGGAAGGAAACAGAACGCCAGCAGGAATTTGCCTAAAGCAATTGACTAATTGTCTCAAGATTTCTAAGGCAGTTATAAAAAGTGGAAAGTCCCAGGTTTTGAAACCAGACAGACTTGAATTATTAATAATAGCTCTTCCCTTCACTGGTCGACTTCCCACCAGAAGCCAGTTTCTTTATTTTTAAAAGAGGGTAACAGTCTGTACCTTCCAGTTTGTTCGAGGATTAAATGGGAGCGTCTATTTCAATCCACTGCACAGTGACTGCCACTCAGAAAGGGCTGGGCGACCTGAGGCCGTCGGCACTGTCTGTGTCTTTCCTCAGCCCTGCAGCCTTGCCGTCCTGGCCATCACCCTCTGTGGAGTGGGACAGGGCGCCCGGCCTCACTTTGCTGATGCCCTCAGCTGCCCTCTCTTCACGCACATGTCTGTGCCACAGAAACTGGCACACTGTGGGTCAGCCTCGAGTGCATGAGGGGGTTTTACTTCCTAATTAGCAAAGGCACAGCTCTTGTGAAATGACTGGCAGATCGAATGTCTCATTACCTTTTATTCATTACTGGCTTCTAATAATTCCAAATTGTTTCTTAATTAGAGTCTGTCCGGTGGAAAATAGCTGTGAAGAGAGTGAGACGCAGGACAGGCCTCTCGGGTGAAACAGACGGTGGAGGGTCCCTCAGAGACAGTCTTTGTCATCAGTGGGGATGCTTCATTGGGAGGTTCTGTTTCCCTGCCAGAGCCAGCTCAGGCCCACTTCTCCAGCCCTGAGGAAGTGCCTCTCTCCATGGCTTCAAGGAGGACAAGCCATGGCCTATTGGGAGAAATTCTTTTTTTTTTTTTTTTTTTATTATACTTTAAGTTCTAGGGTACATATGCACAACGTGCAGGTTTGTTACATATGGATACATGTGCCGTGTTGGTGTGCTGCACCCATTAACTCATCATTTACATTAGGTATATCTCCTAATGCTATCCCTCCCCCCTACCCTCATCCCCCTCCCCACAATAGGCCCTGGTGTGTGATGTTCCCCTTCCTGTGTCCAAGTGTTCTCATTGTTCAATTCCCACCTATGAGTGAGAACATTCGGTGTTTTGTTTTCTGTTCTTGCAACAGTTTGCTGAAAGTGATGATTTCCAGCTGCATCCATGTGCCTACAAAGGACACGAACTCATCCTTTTTTATGGCTGCATAGTATTCCATGGTGCATATGTGCCACATTTTCTTAATCCAGTCTGTCACTGATGGGCATTTGGGTTGATTCCAAGTCTTTGCTATTGTGAATAGTGCCACAATAAATATATGTGTGCATGTGTCTTTATAGCAGCATGACTTATAATCCTTTGGGTATATCCCCAGTAATGGGATGGCTGGGTCAAATGGTATTTCTAGTTCTAGATCCTTGAGGAATCACCACAGTGTTTTCCACAATGGTTGAACTTCTAGTCCCAGCAGGAGGCCTCCCTGGCGCAGGGGTGAATAGAGCCTGTGGCAGTGGTGTCTCCTTACCCAGGGTCTCCTCCATGGTTCCTCTCCCAATCCTTCTGCACGTGAGAACCTCAGGCTCCCCCTCCTCCCACAGAGCATGACTCCAGGAAGGAGTGTGACTCTTAGTCCCTACCTTCCGTTTGCATTAAAGATCCTGTTCTTACCAGGGGACTCAAGGTGTTTCTTATTACGTCTCATCACTAATTGTCAATAAGAGGTTATTTCCCTTTCACAGAAATGCAAGCTATCACGTTGACAGTATGCATCACGAAAGTTTAGAGTCATTATCTTTACTCCAGAGAATTTAATCTTAGAAAATCATTACAAATGCAGACAAATTTTAAGCTCAAAGAGACTGTTATGGGTTGAATCATGTTCCTCCAAAATTCATATATTGACATCCCCGGTACCTCAGGATGTGACTTTATTTAGTGATAGGACCTTTACAGAGATAATAAAGTGAAAATGAGGCCATTAGGATGGGCCCTAAACCATCATGACTGCTGTTCTTATAAAAATGGAGAATAGGCCGGGCGCGGTGGCTCAAGCCTGTAATCCCAGCACTTTGGGAGGTCGAGACGGGCGGATCACGAGGTCAGGAGATCGAGACCACCCTGGCTAACATGGTGAAACCCCATCTCTACTAAAAAAATACAAAAAACTAGCCAGGCGAGGTGGTGGGCGCCTGTAGTCCCAGCTACTCGGGAGGCTGAGGCAGGAGAATGCCGTGAACCCTGGAGGCGGAGCTTGCAGTGAGCCGAGATCGTGCCACTGCACTCCAGCCTGGGCAACAGAGCGAGACTCCATCTCAAAAAAAAAAAGTGGAGAATTTGGGTCGGGGCGGTGGCTCATGCCTGTAATCCCAGCACTTTAGGAGGCTGAGGCAGGTGGATCACAATGTCAGGAGATTCAGACCATCCTGGCCAACATGGTGAAACCCTGTCAGTACTAAAAATACAAAAATTAGCTGCATGTTGTGGTGCATGCCTGTAGACCCAGCTACTCGGGAGGCTGAGGCAGGAGAATGGCTTGAACCAGGGAGGCAGAGATTGCAATGAGTCGAGATTGCACCACTGCACTCCAACCTGGCAACAGAACAAGACTCCATTTCAAAATAAATAAGTAATAAAAAAAAAATGGAATTTGGACATACAGACACCCAGAGAAAGAAGGTGAAATGAAGAAATGCAGAGAGAAAACAGCCACGCGCAGAGAAGGAGAAAGGTCTAGGGCACACCCTCCCAGCCTTTGGAAGGTTGTTCTTCTAGCCTCCACAACTGTAAGATAATGCATTTCTGTTGTTTAAGCCACCCAGTCTGTGGCACTTTTTGACTGAAGCCCTTGACAACTAATACAGACAGAGCAGCACAGATCAGACCTAAATGCACAGTGTTGGGAAAGGATTCAGTAAATATGGAATATGCATTTAATGCTGTGTCACCCAGCAATTAAAGTGTATGTTTACAAAGAGGCATCAATAACATGGAAAAAATGACAAGTGAAAACAAGCTAAAGTTTATAGGCAGAATGGTCACAATACATACACCAGACAAAAAACCTGCCCAGGAAGGTCACTGGGGGAAATGTTCAATCACACTGGTAATCAAGGATTGCCGTTGTAAACAACAGTGAAATACATCTGCCAAATTGGATTTTCAAATCAAACTATTGAATTCTGAGCAGGTCCATGAGCAGGCTTTTCTCATAGGCTGCTGGAGAGAGTAGGAGTTGGTATAATGTTTCTGGGAAAGAACTTGGCTAAAAATGGAAGAACTTTAACAGTTTTTGTACTTTATAGGCCAATATTTTCAATTTCTAGGAATTTGTACTAAGGAAATAGTCACAGTTTGGAAGAAAGGTTAAAGTATATGGATTTTTGTGCAGCGTGACTCATGATAGGAAAACAAACAGATGTAACAAAAGTGCCCCAGGATGGAAGCTATGATGTGTCTACATAGATCCTGTGAAATCATGTGTCATCAGACAACTACAACAGAATGAGAGCACATTGCTGGTTTCATGAAATTAAAAAAAAAATGAAGGTATTTATAAGAAATGAACCATGATTTTATACAAACTATCTTTACAGGAATGTTTGTAGTTTTAAGTTATTATATTCTTATCCTACCTACAATTTTAAATTAAAACACATATTACTTTATAAAATGAATAATTTAATAATCTTGAAAACTAAGGACTGAAAACCATCATTAGGAAGATGGAATTGTGTGTGTGTCGGGGGGGGGAGTAGATGAGGAGTTTTCCAAAATTACTAAAATCAGTCATGTTGTTAGGTGCGCTTTATTTTCCCCTTTGGACCTCAACTAGAAATAACTAGTTGAGCAGTAAAACCACAGTTGCTTCACTAGGGGAAAAGATTAACAAGCAGGAGCACAGGAATCTGACAGAATGTGAAGCAGAGGAGAGTGACACCCTAATTTGCCAGTACTCATAAGGCTCTCGGGGCCTGTGTCAATCAAGGCGGGAAGCCTGCAGGAGGCGACCACAGATCATGGGAGACACAGCCCAGAGTCTGACAGTCTGCAGGAGGCTGGACCGAAGAAGCATAGATCCAGTAACCCCTGGACTTTTAGGCCCATGCACTTTGCCAGCCTACTCTAAAGGGAGGGTCAGAACATGATCCTACTGAGCAGTGGTTCTCAAAAGTTTTGGTGGCAGATTCCCTTCAGACTCTTAATATGACTGAGTACTCCTAAGATATTGTCCATCAATGTTTTCAGTATTAGAAATTTAAACAGATTATTAATATATTCATTTTTTATTTAAAAATAAAAAAGAACCACCCGATAGTAACATAAATTGCATGTTTTATAAAAAAATTAACTATATTTTATTAAAAAGAAGGAACTAGTGAGAAAACGGACATTCCTTTACCCTTTTGCAAACCTCTCTTTTTTTTTCAAATGGAGTCTCGGTCTGTCGCCAGGCTGGAGTGCAGTGGCGTAATCTCGGCTCACTGCAAACTCTGCCTCCCAGGTTCAGGTCATTCCCCTGCCTCAGCCTCCAAAGTACCTGGGACTACAGGCTTGCGCCACCACGCCCGGCTAATTTTTTGTATTTTAGTAGAGACAGGGTTTCACCATGTTGGCCAGGATGGTCTGATCTCCTGACCTCGTGATCTGCCTGCCTTGGCCTCCCAAAGTGCTGGGATTACAGGCATGAGCCACCGCGACAGGTCGCAAATCTCTTTAATGTCTGGCTTAATGGAAGAGAAATCAACTCTACCTGGTTTGCCTGTGTACACTCCATTGTGATAGCACATGTTTTGTAACCTCCAGAAAATCCTGCTCTGCAGCTACAGTAACATTGAAAAAGACACAGTACTTTGGCATTGCTATGCAAATGATTTTGAACTCATGGAGTTATTAAAAGGATTTTGGGAACCCCTAAGTGTTCCTGGACCAGAAACTTTGATAACCACTACTATGCCAGAGGTAGAAAAATGGAAATGTGAGATTGTCCGTAGACCCAGTCCTGACTCCCTAGAATGCACTCAGCCAGCCTTCAGGAATCTCGCCCTCCGCTTTCCCCAGCACATGAAATCATCAAATCAGATAGCTTTGGAGAACGAAAAGCATACCACAGGTGAGTGAGAATTACTAAAAGTAGGAAACAAACCAGATCCCACATGGGGTGAAGCATGCATGGGAGCTATCATTTCAAAACGTGAACACACAGCAACTGCTACAGCAGTGCTAGATTGTGGCTCAGAGTCAGCGGCTGCCACCATCCTCAGGGTGTGTAACAGGGCAGCTGCCATCCTCTTTAGAGGATCGAGGGACAAGAGCAATTGCTCCAAGGAACATCAGGGTAATGTGTGTGGGTTTGGAGAGTCAGGACTGTGGCTCACACGGTTGGTAACACCCTGAGGTCAGAGGAGTCCCCACACTGGGAAGACAGCCCTTTGTGAACCCATCTTGTGGCTCCCATCAGTCAGGAGGGAGAGATGGGTCTTCTCAAATCAAGACAGATGATGTTCTCAACCAGCCAGCATGTGTGGAAAACCACAGTATAAAGCAGTTTCATCCAAACCAACCAGAATCAAGCATTCTTTCAACAAATACCTATTGATCAGTAATCATGTGCCAATATAGATATATTTTAACAATTTTTCTATAAGGAATATTTGGGTAGTTTTAAATGCTATTGACTACTATATTTCCCACTAAAATGCTTTGTAAAAATAAGTTGACATTATTAAATATTTACAAAGCATCAGGTATTGTTCCAAATTTTTACGCACATTTGAAAAAATAATGTTTTCATAAATTGGCAAAAACTACATATTTATGGCATACAACGTGATGTTTTTATATATGTGCACACTGTGGAACAGCTACATACAGCAATTGACATATTCAGGACCTCACATGCTTATCATTTTTGGAAGGCAAGAGCATTAACATCTACTCTTAGTAAATTTCAGACATCCTGTGTCTGGAGTTGGCTCCTGCCAGTGGGTTCATGGTCTGGCTGATTGCAAGAAGGAAGCCACGGACCTTGCAGACCTTCGTGGCGAGTGTTGCAGCTCTCAAACGTGGCAAGGCTGAAAGAGTGAGCAGCAGCAGCAAAATTTATGGTGAAGAGGGAAAGAACAGACCTCCCACAGCATAGGTGACCCAAGGGGTTGCAGCTGCTGGCTGGTGTGGCCAGCTTTTATTGCTCTATTTGCCCCGCCCATGTTCTATTTCTGTCCTACAAGGATGCGCTTTTTTCAATCCTCTCCCCGATTGGCTACTTTTAGAATCCTGCTGATTGGTGCATGTTACAGAGCTCTGACTGGTGCGTTTTACAGAGTACTGATTGGTGCGTTTTACTGAGCGCTGATTGGTGTGTTTTTACAAAGCGCTGATTGGTGCATTTTACAATCCTCTTGTAAGACAGAAAAGTTCTCCAAGTCCCCACTGGACCCAGGAAGTCCAGCTGGCTTCACCTCTCAGTACAATACATTGTTATTAACTATAGTCATCATGTTGTACGATAGATTTCTTGAACTTATCTCCCCTGTCTAACTGAAATTTTATGTCCTTAGGCCAGCATCTCCTGAATCTCCACCCCACCCTTCCCCCAGTCACTGGTAACCACCATTCTACTCTCTGCGCCTGTGAGTTTGACTTTCTTAGATTCCACATATAAGTGAGATCAGACAGTATTTGTCTTCATGTGCCTGCTAATTTCATCCAGTATAGTGTCCTCTAAGTCCACCCATGTTGTCACAAATAACATGATTTTGTTCTTTTTTAAGGTTGAATATTGTCAAATTGTGTATATACCACGTTTTCTTTCTCCATTAATCTGTTGGTGAGCCCTTAGGTGGATTTCATGTCCTGGGGTGTTGTGAAGAGGGAAAGAACAAAGCTTCAGTGAATATGGGAATGCAGACATCTCTTTTGAGATCCTGATTTTATTTCCGTTAGATATAAACACAGGAGTGGGACTGTTGGATCATATGGTCGTTTGATTCTTGGTATTTTGAGGAACTGCCATATTGTTTTCCATAATGGCTACACTAATTTACATTCCTGCCAGACGTGTTCCAGTGTTTTCCCTCCCCACATCCTCACTAACACTTACGTTCTGTCTCTTTGATAATCACTGTTATAATGGGTATGGGGTGTTATTTCACTGCAGTTTTGATTTGCATTCCCCTGAAGATGAGTGATGTTGAACGTTTTTTCATATGCATGTTGGTTGCTTCTATGTCGTCTTTTGATAAATATCTGTTTGGTTCTTTGCCCATTTTCTAGTTGGGTTATTTGTTAAGTCTCATTGCTTTTTTGGGAGGTTGGTGTTAAAACCATATGGGCATGTTTTTGTAAATATATCTACGTATAAGGATCCTTGCTATAAGATGAACTTCTGGATGTAAAAGCCATGCAGATTTTAAAATTTGGTAAATTAGGCAATTTGTCTTTAAGATATGTATATGAATTTACTTCTGTTCAAACTATAACAATGTATACTAATTTACACTTCTCCCAAGAAGAGATGGTAGCTCCAATCTTTCTTCCAGTACTGAATTGATATCAATATTCTTTTAAATTTTTGTTCATCTGATCAGATAAATAAAATGCATCACTCTGGCTTAAATTTTTATTTTAAAATTATTCATAAAATTGTATTATATTTTCAAATGTTTATTGGCCATTTGTGGTTTTATATATGTAAATTGTCTATCATAGCCACTATCAATACCCCTATTTTTTTTTTGTTTGTTGTTACATAAGCATTCCCTATACACCATACATATTAATTCCTTGTTCGCCACATGTATTGTCAATATTTTTTCCCAGGTTGTCACTAACCCATTTGTATGATGACTTTCGCGACTTTTGCAGTACTAAAAATTTTAATATTTATGAAGTCAAACCTTGCCACCTTTTTCTTTAATGGTTTCTGTCTGGGGTCTGTTTTATGCTTAGAGTTTTAAGACTGTATTGTTATTTTATTTTAAATGTATCTTTTCCTTTTATTAAAACATCAGTAGTACTTTATAGTTGGGAAAATGCATATTCTAAGCATTTCCATACCCAGATTAGCTGGACTGACTCTTTATAGCATGAGGCTCACCCATATTTGTTTAGAGCTGATGGGTCAGCCTCCATTGGATGGATGGTTTCACGATTCCATCCACAGTTCCTAATAACCTTTTTGTTGAATATTGTTAGACAGGATGACTGATGTTATCATCACAGTGTTATAAATGAGAAAATGTTCTCTTAGATGTATTTTTGGCTATACAACTACCCTATCTCCTAGGAGAAAGGTTCACTCATCTTGGGTAGACACCGACTCTCTTCAGGGAAGTGTAGTAGAGCCACACTGTCCTCCCTCTCAGCAGCCACTGTGCTGAGGCATGTTACACAGGTAGTCTATGAGCATGTTATTCAATCTTTCTTCCAGGATAGATCTGAATTTATTGGATGTCAGGTTCTACAGGCCCCCTGCTTGGTCGATTGCAGAGGGCTGGAGAAGCAGGCCTGGAAGTTACCTCCAGGGGCTCAATTCCATGGGAACCAAGTGGAGGCTTTGGAATTCTGGTCAATGTATTTTTTTCCTGTCAAAACTATCACAATGTGATTATGCCCTGCCCTTGGCTCCACTGAAGCTATACTGCACTTCACCTATGCCTGGCCTTAGTGAGACATTTCTGCATTTCCAACTATGGGCCAGATAGCTCTCCAGTTAGAAGGGCACCACTCATAACTTAGGAGACCCCATTGTGCCTGTCTATAAATGAATTACTGAAGAAAAGATTAGAAGCAACAGAAGCCCCATTCCTCCAAATGAGGCTCTATTCTCAAAGAGCCTGGAGCATCAGCCAGACATTCAGAAAGACAATGAGGTTTGGGATAAATGGAAGTAATTTACTTCCAAGAGATTTCCATCAATTGTGTTGGGTTAGAGGAAACTTTGACCAAGCTATTTCTTTTAGCCTGAGGCCTAGAAATTTTATCATCTTGTTTACCTAGTAAATGAGGCTGCCATGGAACTGGAGTAAAAAATATAACCTGAAGTCACTCAAAGTATAAGCTGAATTATATATTTGGAGTGGTAGAAGGTAGGGTCAGCAAAGGATAAAGAGGCAAGGAGCGTATTTGCAGAGAGAAAGATTGAAAGGTGTTCTCTATCATTCATTTGTGTTTAGTACTCACTGCCTGACATTTTGCACTGTTTAACTTTATTTTGAATTAATTTTAGGTTTACAGAAGGCTTGTGAAGATAATACAGAGTTCCTGTCTTCCTTCACCTTCCTTCCCTTACATTAGCATCTTACATAACCATAGCACATTTATCAAAGCTAATAAATTGACATCAGCATAACACCATGAACTAAATTCTAGATGTTTTTCATATTTTTTGCCCTAATGTTTATTTTTCCCTTCTGTGAAATGATTCACTCCAGAATACCATGTTGCACTCACTCATTGTGTCTCCTTAGTCTCTTCCAATCTGTGACTGTTTCCGTGTTTTCCCTTGTGTTTTATGACCTTGCCACATTTGAAGAGCAGCAGTGGTCAGAGATCTAGCTGTAGAATGCACCTGGTTGTGGGTTTAGCTGATGCTTCTCGTGATTGGACTGTGTATCTTCCTCATCCCAGCACGTCGGGAGGTACATGGAGTTAACCTGGTTTCCACTATGATATGTATGTTGATCCTTTGGTTAAGGAGATTTTGGTCAAGATTTTCTTTACTTTTTTCTCTCCTTCCTTCCTTCTTTCTTTCCTTCCTTCCTTCCTTCCTTCCTTCCTTCCTTCCTTCCCTCCCTCCCTCCCTCCTTCCTTTCTCTTTTCTTTTTTGAGACAGGTTCTCACTCTGTCATCCAGATGGTAGTGCAGTGATGCAATCTCAGCTCACTGCAACTTTTGCCTCCAGAGCTCAAGTGAGTCTCCTGAGTAGCTGAGACTACAGGTGTGCACCACCATGCCCAGCTAATTTTTTTAAAAACTTTTTTTAATAGAGATGATGTCTCACTCAGGCTGGTCTTGAACTCCTATACTCAAGCGATTCTCCTGCCTCGCCATTCCAGAGTGCTGAGATTACAGGCACGAGCCACCGTGGCTGGCCTTGGATTTTCTGCTTGAAAGTTATTCTGTTTCCCTTTCCAACCTCTATTTCAGTGGCTTTCAATGAAGGGTGGTTTGTTCCCCAGAGGATATTCAGGGGAGACATGCTTGGTTGTCACAGATGGGAGTGAGGTGGCTCTTGGGATCTAGCAGGTAGAGGCTGAAGATGCTGCTGTCATCTTACCCTGCAAAGGTCATCCCTGCAACAGAGAACTGTGCTGAGGCCAAGAAACTGCACTCGATTAGTAGCAATTCACTACAGTCAGCCCACACTCAATGGGAAGTGAATTAAGCTACATCTTCTAGAAGGAGTAGTATCAAAGGATTTCTGAACATATGTTAAAGCCAGCACAGTAATTAAATATTTTGCAGAAAATACTTTGAGGCTATGCAGATTCCTGTTTCTCCTCGAAGTTCCACCCACTAATTTTAGCACGCATCAATTGCCCGGAGCAATTATTACTGTGCTGTTCTGATGGTGATTTTCTATTTCCCTCATTGCTTCTACATTTATTATACCTGCCTTGCATTTTAATTAGTTTTTCATGTAACCGTACTTTTAGTAAAAGGGAGTGGAGTTATTTCCTGTGTCACTAGCAGAACAGGCCTAAAATATTTGATGCTGTCTTATTCATTTATACTCTCATTCACTTATTCATTCATCTATTTATTCTACAAATATGTGTCGAGTGTTTACTTTGTGCTATGCATTGTTGTTCTAGGCCCTGGAGACACAGTAGAGAATGAAATAAACAATCCTTATCCTGTGGAGTCTACCCTTGAATGAGGGAAAATGAGGGGAAACAGGTAGTGAACAAGCAAAGGGTTCAGATTTTTTTTTAATGGGGAATGGTGGTATATTAGCTGGAGAAAAAGTGAAATCTGAATAACTCAACTTGTATTGTATTTCTTGTTTCAGTGGTAAATAATTGACTTATCTTTAAACTGGGAGAGTAAAGATATTATGAAGAAGTGAAGCCCCAGGTAACCGGAGAAGTAGGGGAGAATTGGGTTGCTACTAGCCAGGAGGCATGAGAGGGTGGCTTAATGGAATGCTCAGGGGCCCAGGACTCTCTAGGATCCTGATGAGTGTCAGCTCTTCCACAGGGAGGGTTGAACATGTGGAGGACAGGCTGCTGCAAGCAAAGGGAAGTACAGGGCTACTACCCAAGATGCAGCAGCCAGACGGGGAGTGAGGAGGAAAGATACTTGGAGCTCTTTCTCCTCCTGCCCACCAGTCTCCTGCTGCTGCTGTCTGTGGCTGAATCCACTTGGAACCAGTGGGCAAGAAGTCCAGGTGACACAGTTTCTGTGTATCAGCCTCTGGAGATGCAGAGCAGGAAGAGGGGGCTGGAGAATGTGTCTGGGGTGAGGAGAGGCGAAGGGTAGAACCAGCATCATCACAGCAAAGAGGCACTAGCATCAGGGGTCTTAACTAGGACCCAGGGCTGGGTGACTTTGGCTCTGAGGGACGAAGGGTCCCCCAACATCATGACGACTGAACCAGGACCTACCAGTCAGGGCTGTTGCAGGCTCATCCTCAATCAGAGGCACATGCTCTGCATAGCACCCCTCGAGAAAGAACCTGCTTTACAGCCAATGTTGAACCAGATGGTTTCTAAATAGCCCCTTTGTCTCCCGCGGGATGGGGACCTGAGGTTGCATCTCCTACTGACTGGCTTATCTAATGGGCCTCCACAATCCCTCTTCAGAATGTAACTGTGCCCTATTCACGTAGAAAATCACATACGCATCTCAAACAATCAGATTTTCTGGGTATGTGATATTATTTCTCTTAATCCTTTATGAAAAATGATTCTGTGTGCCATGAATGTACTCTTTAGAAAATGGATAGCCATACTCTTTATTTTCTCAAACAGAAAACAGAGAAGAGTAATAAATTGCAGGAGAGAAATTCAAGTATTTTCAATATTAAAGTCCATTATTTCACTCTTCTGTTAATACTGTGGATGGTCCTGACTCAAGCCAGAGTCCTAATATGTGCTTTCCTGAAAAACTGACAGATGTCAGCTGCCTCAGCAGGAGGACTTGCCTCCTGCCCAGACAATGGACTATCTCCTGTGCATCCACACAGGGATATCCACATCAATCTTTCTCTCCAATTTCCTCTGTCTCCCTCATGTCCTCACTCACAGTGATGGTTAATTTTATATGTCTACTTGACTGGGTCACGGGATACCCAGACAGCTGGTAAAATGTTATTTCTGGGTATATCTGTGAGGGTGTTACTCAAAGAGATTCACATTTGAATCAGCAGAGTCAGTAAAGGAGATCTGTCCTCCCCAGGGTAGGTTAACACCTTTCAACGTATTGAGGGCTAGGATAGAACAAAAAGGAGGAAGGGCGAATTTGCTCTCTCTTTTCTTGATTTAGGACATCCACCTGCTCCTGTCCTGGGGGATCAAAACTTCTGTTTCTCCAGTTTGTGGACTCAGAAGAAGACTTGAACTGTTGACCCCTGATTCTCAGGCCTTCTGGTGCGGACTAAATTATACCACCAGCTTATCTGGTTATTCAGCTTGCAGATGGCAGACCATGGAATTTCTCAGCTTCTGTAACCACAAGAGCAGATTCCTACAGTAAATTTCCTCATATATATGTATGCATGCATGCATGTATGTGAAATGTATATATATACACACATACGCACACACACATATATATACTACATATATATATATGCACACACACCTATAACTATATCAATAGATATAGATATGTAGGTTCTGCTTCTCTAGAGAACCCTACTCATGTAGTGTACATAAGCTTCAGATGAAAGTGGATCCTTGAGATACAGCTAACCAATCATCACTAGGTTTTATTTGTTCAGAGGCTGCAGCATGAGCACATAAGAGAATGTGTCCCTGGCCTTATGCTGGCTAGACCTGGAGGCTATGGATCAATCAGCCCCTGCAGGGTAGATTTTATTAAGCATCCTTCTAATGAACCCTTTTATTGTCAACATTTTAATGAAATTGTACAGAAAAGGCAAAGGCTTTGTATTGAAACCTACTAATCACCAGTATATTTTTATTATTTTTCTTATAGTCTTTCCTAGACATAATATACACAGTAAAACACACATATTTTATATCTTGTACATATTGTACATCTTGATCAATTTTATATGTATTCCTGAGTGACCAGTCCTCAAATGAAGACATGAAACATTTCATCTCCCTAGGAAATTTTATCACACCCCTCCTGGTCAATACCCACTCCCTCACTCCCACCTTCACCGTAACAGTTCATCACTCCTCTGACTTCTATCCTCATGGATTCTGGATATAAGCATTTATAGTTAATATAAACTTTATATAAAGGGAATCAGTGTGCATACACTATTGTGCCTGCTTATTTGGCTCAATATGTGTCTGAGCGTTATCTGCATTGTTGAGCATAGCAATCATTTTGCTTTGCTTTCATTGCTGTGTGGTACTCCATTGTATGAATATATGCCATATTGTTGACCCATTCTCTCTTGGTTGTGCATTTGGTTTATTTTCAGTTTTGACTACTATGAATTAAATAGCCATTAACATTTTGGCTTGTGACTTTTGGTGGACAATATACACTCATTTCTGCTGAGTACTGTTACAGCTTGAATTGTGTCTCCCAAAGTGTTCATATTTTGAAGTCCAAACTCCCACTATCTCGGAATGTAACCTTATATGAGAATAGGGGCCGTACAGATGTATTTAATTTAGATGAGGCCACACTGGAGTAGGGTAGTCCCTAATCCTACTGGACTGAATGGCCTTATAGAAAGGGGGGGTTTTGGACAGAGACACACATAAAAGAGAATATTATTTAGATTGCAGTTGTCCTGCCACAGGCCAAGGAACTACCAGAAGCTTAGGACGAGGTCAGGATGATCCTTTCCACATTCCTTCAGAAGGAGGATAGCCTCGACGTCACCTTGATCTCCAATGTGTGGCCTCCAGGACTGTGAGATAATAACTTTCTGTTTAAGCCTCCCGGTCTGTGGTATTTTGTCATGGCAGCCCTAGCAGACTACTACAGGAGTATAGCTAGAAGCAGAGTTGCTGTGACATAGGGTAAGAACTGGTTTTTGTTAGAAACTATCATTTTCCAAAGTCCTTGCACAATCCCAAAAGCTCCATTCTTGATAACATTTAGACTGTCCATATTTTTTATTTTGGTCATTTACATTTTCCTGATTATAAATGAATGCAATCACCTAATCGTACATTTACTGGTCCTATGGACATGTTCTTTTGTGAAGTATCTGTTCAAACGCTTTTCTAATTTTTAATTCAGGTTGTGTTTTCATTGATTTACATGATTTTTGTATACTCTTTTATTAGCTGCATTTATTACAAATATTTTCTCTCAGTGTAAACATGTCTTTTTACTTGCTTAATGTATTTGATAAGCACAATTTTAAATTTTGATGAAGTCAGTTTTATTTGATTTTAATTTTTGGTTAGAATGTTTTGCATCTTTTCTAAGAAATTTTCTCCTTCCCCAAGACTATGAAGACATTGAAAAATTTCTTCCTCCAGAAATTTATCACTTTAACTCTCACATGTAGTACTATAATATATTTCAAATTAATTTCTAATAACGATCAAAGGGTCAAAATACATTTTTTTTTTCACATGGAAATCCAGAAACTTGGCAGCTGTCCCTTGGACCTTGAGTGATCCTGGGCTTGGACTAAATACAAAGATGTTTAAGGGAAGGTGGAAGTGCATTAGGAATGCTGTTTTGGGGGTTGAATAAGAAGATCACCTACATTTTAACTAAAATCTGGCTGCAGACATCCAGCTTCTTAAATCAGTGATGGACCATTTTTGTCACATTTTGTCACATTTGATCAGACCTCCTCCTAAGCTTCTGGTAGCTGCTTGGCCTGTGGCAGCACAACCGCACTCTACATAATCTTCTCCTGTATGTGTCCCTTGGTCCAAAATCCCCCCTTTCTGTAAGGACATCTAAGCCAATAGGACTAGGGAGTACCCTACCCCAGTATGACCTCATCTAAATTAATTACATCTGTAATTAATTTTTGAATCACGTGAAGCAGGAGCAGCTGTGTGCTGGGCACATCTCCATGTGCTCACTGGCCACTGGTAACATCTCCACATACACAATTGGTGTGCATGTGCTGCGGCTGGGTTACTGGGAGACCACACCAGGGTGCATTTGAGATCATGGGAGTGTAGGAATCTGGTGCTCAACAGTGAGGGCAAAAGAAAGCAGCCAGATGGGGTTGTTGCCAGTGCAGTGCATGTGTGTGCAGGCCATATGTGTGTGCAGGAACATGTGTGTGCACATGTGCATGTATGTGTGTGTGCAGTCCATGTGTTGTGTGTGCACATGCACGTGCCCTCTCCAGAATGTGGATAGGGCCTTGCTGTTGAGCACACTCCTCAACAACTCAAGAACACCACCAGAAAAAATGGACTATGTGCCCATAGTGACTCCTCAATTTGGCCTTTGTAATGCATTTTGTCTCCTTGTCATTTGTTCAATATTTTGCTCATCTCCTTCATTTTATCTTTAAACTTTTTTTAGGGGGGTGGAAGATTGTATTTTTTTTTAATTTTTAAGAGCTTCTCCCACCACTGTCTGTCTTTTTCTTTAAGTAGCCTGTTTCTGTTTTATGAGACATTACAGTTTTAAATTTCATCGAGGATACAAGAGTGTTTTGTTTTGTTTTGTTTTTTTTTTGAGATGGAGTCTCGCTCTGTCGCCCAGGCTGGAGTGCAGAGGCACCATCTGGGCTCACTGCAAGCTCCGCCTCCCGGGTTCCCGCCATTCTCCTGCCTCAGCCTCCTGAGTAGCTGGGACTACAGGCGCCCGCCATCACGCCCAGCTAATTTTTTGTATTTTTAGTACAGACGGGGTTTCACCGTGTTTACCACGATGGTCTCCATCTCCTGACCTCGTGATCCGCCCGCCTCGGCCTCCCAAAGTGTTGGGATTACAGGCGTGAGCCACCGTGCCTGGCTGTTTTTTTTTTTGTTTTTTTTTTTTAAGATGTTAACATATTGTTCATTTCCGGAATTATCTGTTCCCTCTATTGTGAGTCTTTGTTATTTCTCTTGTGGCCAGTCATTCATTCAGCAAATATTTATCGAATGTCTTCTATGTGCAACAACAGTTCCAGCCTTGGAGTCCATCGGTAGTCTTTCCTTAAATATCTGGTTTCCTTGGTCATTATGCTTCAATTGATATTTAAGAGGGGTGCCAATGAGAAGCCTGGGTGAGTGCCTGTGGCTAGAGATTGTCTACTAGAGGCTTTCACGTAGGAATGAGCTGGTGAGGTCCCAGCCAGTCTTAGGAGTGGAGGAGAAGGCAGGGCCAGGAGATTTAATGCTTGTTTGCAGTCTTCTAATGACTCTATCAGGCACTCCAGTTCTCCTTCAGGTTCAAATCTTTTAGAACTCTCTGCCTTTCTGCCTGCAGAGAATGAGTCTGACTGCTGAGACTCCGGCGTGTCCGCGTTGCTTTGTGGATAACGCTGACGGCAGTGGCTGCCGCTGTCACGCCAGCTGCAGCATGGAAGTGCCTCTGGGGCAGCAGACTCCATGGAGCGGATGGGAGCCGACCCCTTCTGAGGTGGGACGAGAGTTCCCGGGCAGCTGCAGGTGCCCAAACCACAGCTGCAGACCGGGCCTCCTGCTCTAGGGAGCCAGCAGGCGCCCTCCTGGGCGGGGCTAGAGCCACCCAACCTACAGGTGTGGATCTGAGTCTCCCCGTGCTCTTGAGGGAGCTGGGAATAGGCAGGATCTGCCCTCCCAGGTGCAGCTGCAGCCGTGGAGCCTGCGGCTGCAGACCTGAGCCTCTGGCTCCAGGAAGCAGGCAGGAGTAGGGGACAAACGGGAGCCTCGCTCCTTCCGAGATGGCGGTGCAGCTGCGGTCGCCCTCCCAGGCGCAGGACTTGAGGCGTCCTCTGTAGCCTGCACCCTCGGGCGCCCCAGGAAGGACCCCCCTTTCCCAACTCCAGCTGCCGGCCCTGCAGGCTCAGGGATGTCTACTCCCATGGCCTGGTCTCGCTCAGCTCCCAGCACCCACTCCCATCTCCGAGCAGGGGTGGGAGCCAAGCCGCGGGGCCATGAACGACAGCAGGAGGACTGATTCCTGGGCGGAAAGCGGGCGGGGTCCCCAGTAAGGCCCCACCCTCAGGCGGGGGAGGGCCTGAAGGCTGGGGGGCTGGGCTTCCAGTTCCCCGGACTGGAGAGGGAACTCGTAGTGCCTCTTCTGGCCCGCCCGTGGCTGCCCATAGACCAATCAGCACACACTTCCGCCCCTTTGCGTTCCATAAAAGCCCTGGGCCCTGCCACAGCAGGGCAGAGGACAGCAAGAGGACCAAAAGGGTGGAGAGAGGACGGGACTGGAAGAGCAGGGTGGCGCGACGAGCTGCAGAGCAGTACCTTTTCTGCTGCAAACTTCAGAGACCTTCAGAGGTGGAAATACCTTTCCTTCAGAGGTGAGTCACCTTTTCTAGGGAGGTCTCTCTGTTAGGACGCTGAACGCTGGACTGGACTACCTGCTTCCAGAGAGGAACTGCCCACTTCCTTGAGCCCTCCTAACATTAAAACTCACATTCTTCACCCTTCGCTTGTCTGTGTACCTCATTCTTCCTGGATGCAGGACAAGAACTCCTGTAACAATGGTGTGGGAATGGGGATCCATTTCTGCATAGACAGAACTTAATGGGCCACTTCGCAGCAACAGATTTCTCCAATCCTCCATTAACTTACAGCCTGTAAATCCAGGACGCTTCATGGTTGAGCAAGGCCGGCTGGCACTCTGCAGTGGCCTGTAATTTCCTCAGCTTCCAGCTGCAGCTAAGCAACACTGCTTCACCTGTGAACCTCTTCTATTTCCTGTCTTGTTGAGTTGAAATTCTGTCTTCCGCCAGTGCCTTCGCATATCTTCTTGTTGCTTTGCTATCATTTACGTGAAATGTAGGGGTGGGGGGAGACATCAATGCATGGTCTCACTCCATTATTTGGAACTAAACGTCTGTCTTTGGGTTCTGATTGGGATTGGGTGTGTAGGTTGAGAGAGGAGCCAGTGACTGTAATGTAGACCTTTCGCAGTCAGAAACAGTGTGTCTTTTTGTTTGTTCAAATATTTTCTTATTTTTGGTACAATTTTTTGTTTTCATAAGTGTCTTGTACATTGAGTGGGAAGTTTGTATTTCACATAGCTTGTAATCATTTCTGCTAGTGTGAATGTGATTTTCTTTCTAGGAAATTGTAAGAGTATCATTTTTTGTTAATTTTGATTTAACCTCTTTAATTCAGCAATGAGTAGGTTTAGTTTACAAAGATATTGCCGGACTATAAACTTTTTTCCAGAACGACTATACCAATTCACATTTCAAACAAATATGTGAGAAATACAGTTCCTTCACAGCCTCAGCAATATTGAGTATTGCCACTAGTTTTTATTTCAGCTGTTCTAATAGATGTATACCGGTATACCACTGTGGTCTTCATTTGCATTTCCTTAATGGCTAGTGATGTTGGATATCGCTTCAGGTGCTCATTTGTCATCTGAATATCCCCTTAGGTGAAGCGTCTCTACATATCTTTTGCCTATTTTCTGACTGGATTGTTTAATGTTGAGTTTCTTCTTACAACCTTGATCTGAGTCCTTTGCTACATATGTGGCTTGCAAATATTTTCACTTAGTTGGTAACTGGTCTTTTCATCCTCTTAGCAGTGTTGTTTGAAGAAAAAGTTTTAATAAAGTTCAATTAATGTGAACACAGATATCTCTTCATTTCTTTTAATCTTATGTGATTAGTTTCATCAGTATTCTATACTTTTCAGGATGTAAGTCCTCTATATGTTTTGATACACTTATACCTACGTATTTATTTTGTTGAGCAATTATAAACCATATTATATTTTTAACTTGTTTCAACCTGTTCATCATGAGTATATAAAACTACAGCTGACTTTGATAATTTTGACTTTGTGTCTTACAAACTTACTGAACTCCCTTATTAGTTCCAGGAGTTTGTAGAATTGTTGGGATTTTCTATTAGACCATCAGGTCATCTGCAAACAGGAAAGTTTAATTTTTTTTCCTTTCCAAACTGCATGGCCTCTATTTCCTTTTCCTGCCATATTGCGCTGGCAAGGACTCCCAGTATTATGTTGAGTGGCAGCAGTGAGAACTAACACTTCAATTCATTGATTGATAGCAGAGATTCTTGGCTTGTTCTCAGCTTAACGTGGAAAGTGCCTTTAATCTTCACCATGAAACATGATGCAAGTTGTAGTTCTTTTGTAGATTGTCTTCATCAAGTTGAGGATATTCCCCTCTATTCCTAGTTTGCTGAGAGTTGCTGCAATCATAAATGGATGGTAGATTTTGTAAAATCCTCCTGTGCATGAATCGATATGATTATAGGATGGCTCTCCTTTTAGCTTGTGGATTCGGGGGATCACAGTGTTTGATTTTTGAATGCTGAATCAGCCTTGCATCCCTGAAATTCAACTTACTTGGTCACAGTGTGTTATATATTTTTTTCACTGTTTCATTGGATTTTCTATTATTTTGTTGAAGATTTTTGCACATAAATTCAAAAGAAATATTGGTATGTATTTTCCTCTGTCTTTTTTTTTTTTTTCCCCCTAATCTTTGTCTGGTTTTGTTACCAGTGTACTACCGGCTACATAGCATGCATTGTAAAGTGATATCTCTTATTTTCCAGAAAAAATTTATGTAGATTTGGTGTTAATTGTTTGACTATTTGGTACATTTTGTTTTATAAAACCATATAGATTTTTTTCTGAAAAATATTTTAATTATACATCTGATTGTCTTGACAGTTACAGAGCTGTTTAAATTATTTTATTGGGTGAATTGTGATAGTTTGATGTGACCTTGAGGAATCATTCAATTTCATCTACATTTTCAGATGTATATGTGTAAACTGGATCATAGTGTTCCATTATTTTCATTTTGAAGTGTGCAGGGTCTATAGAGATATCACCTGCTTCATTCCTGATATTGGTAATTTATATCTTTTCTCTGCTTATCATTGTCTCAGTTGCTACAGGCTTATCAATTTTAGTGATCTTTTCAAATAATTAACACTTTAATTCATTGATTTTCATGTTTTTTCCTGTTTTAATTTTAATTTTAATTGATTTGCTCTTATCTTTGTTATTTCTTCTTGTTTTGGTTTACATTACTTTTTTCTCCTGAGGAGTCCAGCTCCTGGTTAAACGATCTGTGTGTGACTTTTCAGGCCTGACCACAGGCCATTACCAGGCTTTACCTGTCCTCCCCACACCAGAGCTGGAGCACACCAGTGCATTGCAGTCCCCGAAGGGAGTTGCAGCCAAGGAGTCCCTGGCTGGCACTGCCCTTACACAGATGCATATTCCTAACCTGGGAGCTTCCACTCAGACGCCTCTGATTCTGGGGCTTCTGCTGAGATTTCCTTATGAGGGAAGGAAGGGTGCACCTTGAGGACACTTATTCTGTCCTCTGAGACAATACTAAGTACTTTTCCACTCCTAGGTCTTCCACCTCTTTCTTCTCCAGACCCCCAGGCCTGTAAAATGCAGGAGCCTTTTGTTTGGGATATCCCATGGCAGGGAGGCAGTTCTCATGTCTGATAGAAAACTGATGCCACTCTCAACTGGCAACTTTCTTTTGGGGACAATAGAACAGGCGGTAGCTGTGCTTTCTCCAGTTCCGTCTTGCTTACGCTGTCACCGTGCATGCTCGAACTCTTGGTTGTTAATTTTACTTGTGTGTTGTCCTAATTGGCTGCTCTGACACCTGACTTCTCAGCTCTCTCCAGCTCAGCTCAGCCCCTGATGAGGTGGCACATTAAGCAGAGTAGTCAGTTAAGCACAACACAATGCCATTCTGGAAGAGCAGAAAGCCTGAGGATTCCATGGGCAGTTTTGGGAGGCTCTAGTAGAGAACACGGGGTACTCTAGAGGGTTGATCCTTTGCAAAAGTTTGAGAGTCCCACAGATTGTTTTGCCAGTGGGTCTTGGAAGGTGCTAGAGGATCCCCTGGGGCACTTTGCCAGCCAGGCCAATGGGTCTTAGGGTCTCATGCCATCCTAGCAGAAGCCATGGCATTTTTGGAGGATGCCAGCAGATTGTTTACATAAGCCTTTTGGCTCTGAGATGGAGGGTAGGTCTTTTAGCCCCAGTTCCCCGGTTAATCTCCCCTAGTGGGCCAGATCAGGGATCCAATAGAGGGGTTCAGAGAAGGTTAGGGAAGCAGCTGCCAGCCAGAGCTTATGGCACTCTGACAGTGGGACCCAAGATGGTTGGAGGCTCTTATAAGCTGAGTCACTCTAAGCAGGTCTTGGAACCTATAAACACCTTTTAATGCAGCAAGTTGTTAAAATTTCACAAGAAATAGAGTATGGAGCCTTTTGGTCACTTTGCTCAGCTGCCCATTAGAGTTAGTCCCCTCCAGAGGCAATCCTGCTAAAGTTAGCAGGGAAGAGTGCATGACATGGGATGCACCACTGCAAACCCTTCCTCACAGCATGCTGACAGCAGCCTCTGCCAGGAGAACAAAACGCAAGCAACTGCCACCATGGCCTTCTGAGCGACCGCCTTGCACCACCCTGACAGTCCTGACTGAGAAACAGCTGTCCACACCCTGGCCCTCTGCCCACTGGCTCCCCACACCCTTTGCCACCCCTGAAAGCATGTGCTCAAATCCTGACAGGTGAGTTCAGAACTGGCCTTTGGCAGCCCCTGTGATTGATGCAGGGTCTGTCCCTTCTGCCCATCCTGTGGCCTTGGGGGTAGGTCAGAGTGCCCACCTGCTTTTGCCCAAACTTCTTCACTTTCAGAAATGAACAAGACAAGGTGTCAATCAAGTCAATGTTCCTCTGTCCCCTGGGGAGACAGGAGATCCTGTGTTGAGGTTAGAATTAATGGGGAAATGGGAAAGTTGCACTTCTTGAGCCCTTTAGATATTGGTGCACAGGTAACTGTGGTCAATACAACCCTGGCCCCAAGACAAGAGGAAACAGCTCTCTGGTTTTGAGTCACCAATACCAGAACCCTTCCCCAAACTGGAGTATGGGCAGGCATGTTGGGGCCCTACAAACCTCTATTTTCATAGCTCCCACCTCGGAGTTGGTATGGATTTGATCATTGGTATTGATTGATCGTCTGTGTGCACCACTACTAGCCTTCGCTCCCGTGCTGCAATGGAAATTGCTGCAGTTATGTCCACATTCCTGCCGCATGTGGAGAACTCTGAACCTACCAGATTCATGGGCTGCAGCTGGTGGCCTGGCCATTTATCAGGCCACTTCAAGCCTTGGACTGGTGTATAAAACATGTAAGTATTTGGCACTGTAAATTTCTCACGAGCATTGCATCCATTGTGATGTCCCAATTTTTATATCTTGTCTTTTGTTTTATGTCCATGCATTTTTGTTTGCCTTTGATACTTCCTCTTTGAGACATACATTATTTAGAAGTGTGTTGTTTAGTTTCTAATTATTTGACATTATTCTGTTACTGTTCTATTGTTGGTTTCTACATTGATTGTCAGAAAACTCCATATGATTTCAATTATTTAATTTGTAAAGGTTTTTTACTGTGACCCATTATACCATCTATATTTGTTCTATGATCAGTAGACTATCGAAAATAAAGCATACTCTGATTCTGTTGGGTGGAGTATTCTATAAATGTTCATAAGTTCCTTTTGGTTAATGTTGTTATTGAGTTCTGTATATGCACTGATTTCCTGTCAGGTTGGTCTATCAATTGTTGAGAGACAGATGTTGAAGTATCCAGTTCATTGTGGATTTGACTCTTTCTCCTTTTGTTTCTCAATTTTTACTTTGTATATTTTTAAGCTTTGTTGTTTGGTGCATATACACTTTGAGGATTGCTACGTCTTCTTGGTGGATTAATCTTCATTGTTAGGCAGTGTCCCTCTCTGTACACATTAAAAAAGTTTTACTACAATATGTCATGGTATGGATTTCTTTGGGTTTATACTTTCTGAAGTGTGCTGTGATTCTTGGATCTTATATGTTGTCAAATTTAGGAAAATTTCAACCATTATTTATTCAAATACTTTTTCAGCTCCATTTTCTTCTTTTTTTTTTTTTTTTTCTGGACCTCCAATGATACAAATATTAGGTATTTTACTTTATAACCCCACGGGTCCTAGGTTTTCATCCCAGGATGAAGAGGCTCTGTTTGTTTCATACGCGATGTTTTTAGGTGTTTGTTCAGACTGGGTAATTCCTATTGCTCTATCTCCGAGTTTCCCCTGTCATCTGAATTCTGCTGCTATGCTTTTCTCCATGAGTTTATATTTCAGTTATTGCACATTTCAGTTCTAAAACTTTAATTTGGTGGTTCTTTATATCATCTGTTTGCTGAGGCTATTTTTTCAGATGATTTTTAATTTTTAATTTGTTTCAAGTGTGTTTTCAATTGCTGGCAGAAGTCTTTTTTATGATGATTGCTTTAAAATTTTGGTCAGATAATTCTAACATTTGTGTGTTTTCACTGTTGGTGTCTATTGATTGCCTCTTAAAGAACTTCCAGTTTCTTGGTATGACAAGTGATTTTCTATTATAACCTGGCATTTTTGGTATTATGTTATAAGACGCTGGATCTTATCTAAGCCTTTTGCTTCAGCAGGCCTCTAATGATACAGCTCCACTGGGGGAAGGAACTGCTGCTTCTTACTGCCCTATGGGGAGGAGTCCAGTTTCTCCGCCCAGCTCCACTGCTACCACCCCACTACTCTTTGCATCCTGAGGTCCCCAGTCAACTGTCCTTCTACTTTCTACCTTTTAGAGTATTCTTAGGTTTGTATTGTACAGGCTCCAGGATTTTTGGTTGTATCTCATTGAAGGAATAAGGATAAGTACATCTACTCCGTTTTTTCAGAACCTGTACTCTCTAATAGTTTGTTTATTATTGACATGTTTTACATTTCATGATGAGGTAGTAAAATCAATGACTCACGTCGTCTTGGTGGCTATGGCCCTTAGCACATTGTCTGATGGTAATATTGAACCACTGCTCCTTTGTTTCTACTTGTTGATAAATCTTTATCACTTTCTTACAAACTTCCTCTTATTTTTTCACTTTGTTTGGTTTTGAAATTAAATACAAGTTCCTATGTCTTTTTAAAGGTAATTTAGTAAACTTCATTTTATAATGGATATGATTAGATATATTTTCTCCACTTCATTCCATAGTTGCCAATTGAAATCCATTCTATTTATTTTCCCCCTTGTTCCTTTTTTTTACTTTTGCTAAATTGACCTTTAAATAAAATCTATGCTTGCTTTCTTGTAATTTGCTACATTCCTGTCTTGCTTTATTATTTTAGTGATTATCTTACTGTTTTGTTTTGTTTTAAATATTGATGACTTTATTGTTTGGTTAAAAACTGCAGCAACATGGAGACGTAAAAAAAAAAATATATTAATCCAAGTGCCCTGGTCCAGCGTTAATTTTAATTAAAATTTATTAAACATCACTCCATATATCACTCAATGAAAAAATTAGATGGATACTATTTAATAAAAATGAACTCATATGAACATGTCATTTTAAGTTTAAAGAGTGTTAAATCAAAAATTAACAGGAAGGAACAATGAACAATTATCTAATTGTTTCATCACTGCAGAAGATATGAGTGTTCTAAAATGTTCTCCTGAAGTTAAGGAGGAAAAAAAGCTAATGACAAAAGAAAAATTACGTGGTTATTTATTGCCACTCTGTTACTTGAAAAACATTTGTCTTCAGACAAGTCTTGGCTGCACTGCAAGGAGTGGTGAAGACACCAGCTCATCCCACTTCTTCTTTTCCCCCTCAACCTTCTCTGTTTGGATGTCTGGAGGCCTGGCCTCTCTTCCCCTCTACCACTACTGCAGCCTTCTAGGGCAGGCTGGGAGGTGAGACCCCTCCTTCCTGGGGAGGCTTCATCCTCATGCCACTCTCTGAGTGTACGAGGAAGAGAAGGCTGTGGTGGGCCCTGCCCTTGCTTCAGAAGTGAGCTTCTCTGGTGAAGAAATTGAAAGGTAGGTAGTCAGGAGTGTGTCCTCAGAACTCTAACGCCTCCTGTCTGTGCTCTTCCCAATGTGCCAAGACTTTTCACTTCAGCTCTATCACCAACTAGCTCTGTACCACTGGACAAGTTTCTTCAGGTTCCTGAATTTAGATTCTCTACATACCTATCCCACTTGCAAGGCATTTTCAGGAATAACGGTGCTTGCAAAAGCAATTTGAAAAGAGCAGAGTCTTGATGCAAATAATCACTCTCTTCAGTAACTTCTTCCTTTGTCCTTTCTGTTTTTAAATAATAGGCAATTTTAGCTTTCTCTTCTTCCCAAGATCTCTTAATAACACCACTCTGAATCTGTTTGCTCTTTTTCTCTCCCACTTTTAATCCTTAAATAGTAAGGGACTTCCAAACATTGCACTGTCTTTTCTTCCTTCTACCCACAGACACCCGGTTCCTCCTCTTTGAGGCAGCCTTGGGACCTTCAGCCCACAGTTCTCATCAGCCTGATTTTCCAAAAGAGAAGTCCCTTTGTATTTTATCTTGATAATGAAAGTGTGTGCCTTTTTGTCTCCTTTGAGCACAAGAGTAGTCATCCTTTCTAAGAGAATTATTAGTGAGGCTGATGCTTTAATTTGAGGAATGAGAACATGCAGGCAATGAGCTTAAATCATTTGCTGAAGGTCACATCCTGACTTAAGGGGAGAAATGGAGATAGATAGCAGCAAGATTTTAAAGTTGGATAAGCTTTCAGAAATACAATCACTGTTATAGAGAATATTGTGGAAATTGTAAGAAACTGTTGGCCTTCGCTATTCCACTCACCCCCACTACATACCCTTTCAATTCTGTCTTTTTAAAGACATTTCCTAGGAAGATACCTGTTAGCCCCTGGCTGTCCACAACCTCCATTCTGTAACCATAATAGAGAATGTCTGTCTGGACCTAAGTTATTTCCCAGTTTATGTACATCTCCATTCCTACCACCACTACCACCACCATTTTCACCATCACTAACAACACTGCCACCACCACTACCAACAGCAACAACACTACCACCACCATCACCACCATTAACATCAAGATTGCCACTACCACCACTACCACCACCACCACATCAGCATTGCCACCACCACCACCAATATTGCTGCCACTGCCACCATTACTAACAACATTGCCACTGACAACACCACCATCAACATCAACATTGCCATCACCACCAGCAACGTCAACATTACCACTACTACCACCAGCACCAGCAACAACATTGCTACAACCACCATCACCACCACTACTGTCAACATTGTCACCACAACCACCACCACCACTGCCAAAACCAACCATACTATTAACAAACACCAATATCACCATGAATTCTACTACCACCACCACAAACAGGAACCACAGCAACACTGTTCTGTTATCTCCAACACCATTATCAACACCTCCAACAAAACTCACTACTACCAACATGGCCACTGCCACTAACACTGCTACCGAGTACAACACTGCCATTGCAACCGCCACCACTACTACTGCCAACATCACTGCCATCCCTGTCACTACTTCCATCCGCCTTATTTTCACCACTGCCACCACCGCCACCACAATCACCACTGATACTATCATGGACTCTGCCACTACCACGACAGTATTGCAAACACCAACGTTGCCTTCACCACCACCAACACCACCAATGTTGCCACGACCCACAATCTTGCCTTCACCAACTACCACCACCATCAACAGCACCCACAACATTGCCACCAAAACCAGTACTGCCACCGCCACCATCACTGGTGACCCTCACTGTCATCTCTACCATTACCATTGCCACCACCACTGCCACTACTATCGCTGTCACTGTCATCATCACTGATATGCTGCTTCACGCTTTTGTAAATTTCCAAGAGACATCCATTTCTCCTAAAATTCAGTTCCCCTCTGTGTTCATAGAGAACATTTCTAAGTCATTCTTTTATTTTTTTTTTTTTTTTTTGAGGGGGGGTGTCTCCCTCTTCTGTCGCCCAGACTGGAGTGCAGTGGCCGGATCTCAGCTCACTGCAAGCTCCGCCTCCTAGGTTTAAGCCATTCTCCTGCCTCAGCCTCCTGAGTAGCTGGGACTACAGGCGCCCGCCACCTCGCCCAGCTAGTTTTTGTATTTTTAGTAGAGACGGGGTTTCACCGTGATAGCCAGGATGGTCTCGATCCCCTGACCTCGTGATCCGCCCGTCTCGGCCTCCCAAAGTGCTGGGATTACAGGCTTGAGCCACCGCGCCCGGCCTCTAAGTCATTCTTAATGATGCAACCCAGATAGGCCTGCTTTATTAAAGCCTCCCCTACCCCTTCTCAGGAAGCTGATAATCTCTCTCTGTGCATTTTTGTAACTCATCCAAGTGTCTGTGTTGTATGCCTAATTCTCTTCCCACAATATTGTGTCTTGAGTACACAGAACACATGTCATTTACCATTATATCATGAGTTTCCGGCAAACAGTGGGCAATTAAAAAATGTTTGATGAATTGCATTAGATGAACCTAGTTGATATTTACATGGAAATATACAGATTATATAAAACCTTTAAATTTCTTGATCAAGTTTTAGCCTAACAACCATAGTGTTACTAGAATATGTGGTCTATTTTGGGATTTAATTTTAGGCAAAAAGCAAACTTCACACCTCTGTTGATGTAAGAATGTGGTGTAAGAATGGCCTTAAACAGTTCTGTTTGTGTAATCAGCAAGTAGCCAAAATGGTAATGAACTGAATTTGCCATTAAACACTAAGAAAGGAATATAAATTAGGAAAGTATATTTTTATACTTAGCTTGATATGATCATACAATATACGAGCCATATATATCAAAATATTAAATTTTGTCACATATTAATATAATATCAATTACAAATAAAATAATAAGGAAAGTATATTTTAATCTGTGTGAGTTTGTCTCGATCATAGAACTGTGTGAATGAGAAGGTAGGCGTGAATAGCTTCTTTAATTTTTATTAAACTTTTTATTTGAAGATGATTATAGATTTACAAACAGTTGTTAATAATACGGAGATCTTGTATGCTCTTTACCCAGTTTCATAAAACATCTCACAGTTCTATAGTAAGATATAACAACCAGGACATCCGCATTGATACAGTCAAGGTACAGAACATTATATCTCTACAAAGACCGCCAGTGCTGCCTCTTAATAGCCACACCCACATTTATCCTGCCCCCATTCACTCATTAATCCCTAATCTGTTCTCCATTTTTATTACTTTGGCATTTCAAGGATATAAATGGAATCAGATAGCATGTATGATATACACACAGGGTATAAATGGAATTGTATAGTATATAACCTTTGAGATTGGCTTCTTCCTCTCTGCATAATTCTTTGAAGATTTCCTTACGTTGTTGAGTGTTTTAATAGTCTACTCCTTTTCAGCGCTAAGTATTATATCATAGTATGGATATATTACAGTTTAACCATTCCCATCAAGAATGACATCTGGGTTGTTTCTGTTTGGGAGTTATAGCAAATAAAGTTGCAATAAGTCTTGGTGCAGGTTGTTAGTAATCATAAGTCTTCATTTCTCTGGAATAAATGCTCATGAATCCATTTGTTGGGTCATATGGTAGTTGCTCATTTAGCCATTTAAGAAACTGCTAAACAGTTTTCAAGTAACTGTACCATTTTACATTCATACAAACAATATATGGGTAATACAGTTTCTCTTAATTCTTGCCAATGTTTGGCATTGCCATCTTTTTATATTTTAGAAATTCTGAGAGGTGAGCAGTGATATCTCAGTGTGGCTTTATTTTTTTTTTTCATGATGACTAACGATGAAAAATGTATTTTCTTATGCTTATTTGCTATCTGTATATCCTCTGGTGAAATATCTCTTTTAATCTTTTGCCCATGTGTTAATAATTGGATCATTTATTTCCTTAAAGTTGAGTCTCATAAGTTTTGTATATATTCTAGATATTAGTCCTTTTGCCAGATACGTGTTTGACTCTATTTTAACCCAGCCGTAGCTTGTCCTTTTTTCTTAACAGAGTCTTCCAAAAAGCAAAATATTTAATTTTGATGAAGTCTCATTTATCATTCTTTCTTTCTATGAACCGTACTTTTGGTACCAAGTAAAAGACTCCTTGGCTTAGTCATACATATAGGTTGCAAGACTTTCTGTGTTTTTTTCTAAACTTTTTATTAGTTAAAATTTTATATTTAAGTCCACGGTGCACTTTTAATTTTTATACGAAGTGTAAGGTTTGGGTCATGCTTCATTTTTCTTTGTCTACATGATGTTCCATTGCTCTAGCTACATTTGTTGAAAACTCTATTTTTCCTTTTTGAGTTCCTTTTTCACTTATGTAAAAAAAAAGTTGGAACCCAAACAGCGGTATTAATCAACATTATATAACTGACATTTATAAAATACTCCATAGCAACAGCAGAATGCACATTCTTTTTAAGCTCACATGAAATATCCACCAAGCTGCACTTTATCCCAGGTCCTTTACCCTACCTTAACACATTTAAAAGAACAGAAAGCTTACAAACTACGTTCTCAGATCACAATAGAATTAAACTAGAAACAAATAACTGAAACTTAGTCCAAAATTCTGCAAACATTTGGCAATTAAGCAACACACCTCTTAATCACGTATGCCTCATAGGGTGATCTATGGGCCTATCCCTGCTTCAGGATGGCATAGTCTTGATACTGTACCTGTAGAAGGGGTCTTAACATTGGGAAGACTTATTTCTTCCACTTTATTCTTATTTTTAAAAAATTCCTTAAGCTGTTTTAGCCTTTTTGTCTCTCAGTATAAATTTTAGAATAACCTTGCCCATATCTACAGAAAAAAATCTTACTGGGGTTTTCATAGAAATTATCTTTAACTAGTATATTGATTTGGGGATAATGACACCTTGACTATTTTAAGTCGTCCAATCCATGATCATACTGTGGTTCTCCATTTATTTGGATCTTCCTTGATTTCTTTCATCAACATTTTCCATTTTTCAACATACAAGTCCTATGCATGATTTGTTAAATTTATACTAAATTTTCTCATGTTTTTCAATGATTTAAATATTTTATTTAAAATTTGTCTCCATGTTTCCATTACTAATATCTATGCTAAATTAATTTTATATGGTGATGTATAATGCAACTTTGCTGAAATTACTTATTAATTTGACAAGATTTTTGCACATTTCTTGGGATTTTATATGTAGACAATCATGGCAATTTAAGTAGAAATAATTTTATTTATTTGCGATCAGGTGGCCTTTTATTTTTATTCATTATTGCTTTATAGCACTGACTAGAACTTACAGCAGTAAGTTGATTGTTATGAGAGTTAACAACATCCTTGCCTTGTTCTTAACATAAGGGGGAAAGCATTCAGTCTCTCACCATTAAGTACCGTGTTAGCTACAGGTTATTTATACAAGCTGTTTATCAAGTTGAAAAAGTTTTCTTCTATTCCTATTTTCTGAGAGTTTTTATCATGAATGATTGTTAAATTTTGTCAAATGATTTTCTGTATCAATTGCTATGATGATACAGTTTTTATTCTCTAGCATGTTAATATGATGAATTGCATTGACTGATTTTCAAATACTGTACCAGGTTTGCATCCCACACTTGGACACAATGTATACTTCTTTTTATTGATTGATGAATTCTACATTTTTAGAAAGATTTTTGCACCTGTATGCATGAGTGCTTGTTTCTCTTTTATAGGTTAGTCATTTTTCTCTCTCTAATTTAAAGATTTTTTCTTTGCTTTAGTTTTTAAAACTTTAAGTATGATTTACCTTGGTGTGGATTTCTTTGATTTAAGTCCGTTAGAGTCACTTAACCTCATGAATTTGTAGTTTATTTCTCTTTTTTCCATTTTTGGGAGATTTTCATCCAGTTTTTCTTCAAGTACGCATTTTCAGCCTCATCCTCTTTCTCCTCTTCTGTAATTCTTGTGATAGGATTAGATGTTTGTGATAGTACCATAAATTCCTTAGGCTTTTAATTTTTACAATCTATTTTCTCTCTTCTAAGTAAGTAATCTCTACTATTCTGTCTTCTAGTTCATGGATTCTTTTCTCTGTTCCTTCCATTCTGTTGATACCATCCACTGAACTTTTTATTTTGGCTACTGTGTTTTTCAGTTCTAAAATACCATTTGAATTTTCTTTATATCTTTGGTTTATGGCTAAGGCTTCCTAATTTTTTGTTTGCTGAGATTTTTCTCTTCAATTTGTTTTCCAAATACTTATAATTTCTCTTTGAAGCACTCCTATCATGTTTGCTTTACAATCTTAGATATTTTTAACATCTGTATTATCTCAGTGTTGATTTCTGTTGATTGTCTCTTCTCAATTTATTTCAGATATTCCTGACTCCCAATATGATAAGTGACTGGGACATTGTGGGTAAAACTCAGGAGTCTCTGGATCTTAGATAAGCCCCGGTAAGGAGGAAAAGGGGCTAACCACCTCATTATCGCTAGGCGGAAGTGGAAATCAAGGTTCCCCACTTGGTCTTTACAGCTGCTTGAGTTCAGGAGGCTCATGGTTGCTATCGGGTGGGTGTGGGGTGCTGGCTTGCCTCTAGGCCTCCCCTGGCATATCCTTAACTGGGAGAGGTAGCAATGACCCAGCTCCCCACCTGGCATCCACTGGCACCATGGAAGTAGGTGGTTTGTTACCTGTGTGTTGTTATGAAAGTCCTGAGCTTCCACTAGGCTTCCTCTGACACTCTCCGACTAGGGCAGGGAGGCAGCGTCCTTGCTGCTGATTGAGGGCAGAAAACCAATCTCTCCCTGTGGTCTCCACTAACACCATGGCAGGAAGGGGAGTGGGCAATAATGTTCCTACTTGGTCTTATCTGACATACATAGTACCAGAAAGGGGCGTTGGCTGTCTTGTTACAGACTGGCCAGGGTAGACATCTAGCCTGCACTTGGCCTTTGCTAGCCTGAGTTTTTCTTTCATGTTTGACTTGCATGCAGTGGTTATTGTGTAAAAGGTTTCTGTCTTTCTTGAATGACCCCATTTCTGGTGCTTTGAGTAGAGAAAGCAGGGTATTTTGTGTGTGTGTGTGTGTGGGTGTGTGTGTGTGTGTTTGCCCAGGCTGGAGTGCAGTGGCGCGATCTTGGCTCACTGCAACCTCTGCCTCCTGGATTCAAGTGATTCTCCTGCCTTAGCCTCTGGAGTAGTTGGGTCTACAGGAATGTGGCACCATGCCCAGTTAATTTTTTGTATTTTTAGTAGAGACGGGGTTTCGCCATGTTGACCACACTGGTCTCAAACGACTGACCTCAGGTGATCCACCCACCTCGGCCTCCCAAAGTGCTGGGATTACAGGCATGAGCCACCACGCCCGGCCTTTGTAGTTTTTTAAATCGGCATTTGTTTGCTTTTCTGGGTTGCTAGCTTCTTCAGCTCCAAGAGAGGGATGTATAATGCAAAAGGAAACCCAGGGAACTCATTACTGTGTTGTTCCTTGGGTCCCAAAGTCCCTTCCTGGTGTGCTTCATTCTCTTCACTTTTCAGAACCTTTTTATGTTGGTTTGGTATACATGTCCAGTGATTTTAGTTATTCTTAGCAAGAAGAATAAGCAAAAATATACTTACTTTATCTTCCCAGAAGATGATAGCTTCTTTTTATATGGAAAAAAGCCAACATTAAAAATATTGTGAGATTTCCCAAGTACCTAGGTAATTGCAGAAGTGAAAACAAACTTTTTTTCACTCGAAATCTCATATTCTTTCCAACACACTATACTAGTATTTTGATTCTGCATTTGTACTGTAAATTATATATTTAGTTACTTATTAGAAATAAACTGTTGTGCTATTTTCTCACCATTTCATGCATTTAATTTTTCCACATTAAAAAGAGAAGAATAGCCCAAAGTCTGATCATTAATTTGTCCATTAGCAGGTGAATATATAAGCAAATGTGGTATATTTATACACATGTATATCTGTTTCAGTGAATATTTGTATATAACGTCGAGTATATCCATACAGTAACACACTACTCAAAATGACAATGAGCTATGGAGCTATGCAGCAGCATATCTCAACAATGTGATGTTCAGTGAAAGAGTCCATATTATAGAATGTTATTTATGTGATGCTCTGGAGCTGGCAAAACTAAGCTATGACGAAAGAAATTAGATTCATGGTTGACTGAGGTGGGGGGAATTGCCGGCAAAAGAGCATAAAATAATCTTTTAGGCTTATGAAAAGTCATATATCCTAATCAGGATGTGGATTAGACAGGGGCATCCATTTATCAAATTCATCAAATTACGCACTTAAAATCTGCTGCTTTTATTCTATGTAAACCATATCACAATAAAGTCGATCTAGGGAAAAAGAAAGATGGGCTGCACTGCATATTTTGCTTCTGTGCTTCCCAAGGCATGGTAGTAATACTTGACTGTAACATAACGGAGCAAGTGGAGTGAAATAAAACGCAATAGAATGGGGCAGTGTGCAGCATTGTGGAGTGGAAGGAATGGGGTGGGACAGAAGTAGATTTTATTACTTGCTGAGAAGTCTAGGAGGTAGTGTTGTTAAAGCGCTGGAGTCCAGTGTCTTCTGAAGGCCACACAGTCTGTCTTGCTAATGCTCAGTGCGTGGATGAGGAGTGGGAGGTCACTCATGTACTAGAGGACTCCACTCTCCCTGAGAATGGCTCTGAGGATTGGACTGTGCCAATAAGAAAGTGAGGAAGAAAGTGCTCACACATCACCTCCCTATAGTCGGAAGTCGTGTGTCTGCCTCACGCTGGAAGCTTCACAGGATACAAATGAGACAGACACAGAGAATCTAGTGTGAGAAACTCAGGCTCCCATTTCTTCATAGCCGTGAAAAGTGAGCTTACACAATACCATGAATCGAGTTCTAGTACATCAGTGGCCTGTATGGCTGGACATCATTCAGTAGTGGAGACTCCCCTGCAATGCCTGCTTCATAGCCCTGGACTCTCTTACTGAGAGACATTTGAGAATGTCTGTGGGTGCCACATGTGCCAGGCCCATGAACACTTATAGGACAGAGTATGCAACCAAGGATGTTCAGGTCACACAGCCTGCAAACCTCAGATCAGGCAGTTGGGTATTAATTGCTGTATCCATTAATGCATGTGAGATTCCCCACTAATGAAGTAAAAATGGGAGAGCAACTAGCATTTAAAAATAGAGTTGAAATGGTGGAGAAAGGCTGCCACAGTGAGAAGCTGCCAAGATTCATGATTAACCAAGTGCAAGTCCTAGTCCAAGCCAACTGTGCCAAGGAATTCTTGTCCTATGGCCCTAGCTCACTGTTCTGCTTAGCAGGATTTAGAAACAAACCCAAACAAAACAGAAACTTTCACAAGGCTGACCTCTTTAGGAAATCTATTCCTGGAGCCATGGTTGATGGTGGTATTGCCGCATAATGATGCCATATGGCCACACTCCCAGTTTCAAATCACACCCCGAGGTTAGGAGAATGTCCTGATTATTCATGAGGCAATATCATAACAGAACCACTAATTTACAGTTTCATGCTTGTCCAACGAAGTCATGCCTTTGCTCTTGGACTCGGTGGGTCTGCATGGCACACTCACACTCACACCCACATGGCTGTAATGACATTACTCTTCCTTTAAGCACTGCAGCCATCCCTGGTTGCATTTTCTATTCCACAAGTGTACACAGTCAGGTACCTTTGGTACTAACTCACCGCAGCAACCCCAGGTGCCCAAATCTCCTGGGCAGGAGGCTGGGACTCAGAGCAAGCCTCCCAGTGAGCTGTGTGGGGGCCATTCCTGAGCCCCTGTCCTGTCTCTCTCTGTTCCCTCCATAAAGAATCCACTCCTCTCTCCATAAGAAATCCACCTCTCCCTGTGTCTCTGAGCAAGACCAAGATGGCTGGTCCTGCTCCTTGTCCTGCACAGGAACCCACCTCAGTGACAACATTTAAAAGCTACTATTTCCAGTGCTGACCATTTTTCCTTCAGCAAACCCCAGTCACAAGGCCTTGGTCTTTCTGTTTGGGAAGGTCCGCAGAGGTGGTCAAGGTTTGCAGAGGTGGTCTTTTCTGCCATCACTGGTGGAAAGAGATGGTCGGGGTGGTCTCTGGCCCTCTGTCCAGGGATTTTTACAGAGGGCAGAGTGACTGCACCTGCCAGGCCCTTCATCAAACCGTCTGTACAGGGGTAAGCTCTGGCCTGGCTCTCAAAGTCTGAGTGGGTAAGACCTGAATAGAGAGAGGGCAGCAAGGGGATGCTCAGCCAGAATGACAGGTTAGTCGCTGGAGCAGGTCGCAGACGGCTTGTGTGCCCGGCTGCAATGAAAAGCAAACCCAAAAGAGAAACTCTAAAGAGAAACAGACCTGGTGGAGATTTAGCCTGGGTCTGGCGGGCCCCTTCCATGGAGAGCGGGCTGCTCTAGGGACTGAAGGCTGCAGCGCTCAGGCCCACTGTCAGTTCAGCACCACAGGTGCAGAGAGCCATTCGCTCAGGGCTCCCCACCCAACCAGGACTCATCAGGCAGGAGCAGAGGCCGGGCCTCCCGAGTCCAACTCAGGAGAGCCCCAAATGCCATGCTAGCCCGAGGACCCCCAGAGCAGGGGACGCTCCTCATTAAACACCCGCCCCACTAACGCCCAACTTAGAAGCTGCTTCCCAGGGATCCCAATCACATGAGCTTTAAGATTGGGGCGGCAGGGCTCATGGACAGCAGGAGACGTTTCCAGGAAGGGAAGGGGGTTCTGATAGCCCCATGACGCTCAACTCAGGTTTACTCAGGTCTGAGCAGGAGGAAGCAAGGGCAGTGGAGGAATCCGCATAAGCTATGGCACTAGCATTCTGGGGCAGTATTCCTCCAGGGGCCTCACAGCAGCCCAGATCCCTGCGGGAGGGTGAAAAGGGAGGGTGAAAATGTGTCCCGTGGGTTCTTCGTCTCCTGCTGCGAACCTTTGCTTTGAGGGTTACAGCTCTTAAAATTGGTGTCTCCGGAGTTTGCTCCTTCAGAGCCTCAGATGTGTCCTAAGTTTCTTCCTTCCGGTGCGTTAATGGCTGCGCTGCATTAACTTTAGGAGTGAAGCCACCACTTTGCTGCGAGTGTTACAGCTCATAAAGGGAGTGCAGACCCACACAGTGAGCAGCACCAAGGTTTATTGTGAAAATGGAAAGAACACACACTCCACCGCATGGGAAGGGACTCCAGTGGGTTGTGGCTGCTTTTTTGGGTGACCAGCTTTTATTCCCTTATTTGATCCCACCCACATCCTGCTGATTGGTCCATTTTACAGAGCACTGATTGGTCCATTTTACAGAACACTGATTGGTCCATTTTACAGAGCACCAATTGGTCCATCTTACAGAGTGCTGATTGGTCCATTTTACAGAGCACCA